>NW_017728917.1:28556383-28630336 GCF_001723895.1 Crocodylus porosus
GAATCGCCTATGACGAGCACGCGTCTCCTCCTCTTCTGGGTCCTCTCGGATCTCTTGATCTGTTTGGATCAATATAATAATAATAATAATAATAATATAACTGCTGAATTGTTATTCAGCAGTAAATTTGTCTCATCATGCTTTATTTGAAGCTCCTGAGCTGGCATTAAATCCAGAATTAATAAGTTTCTGGAGACTTCACTTGACCGTAAAGCATTCTAGATAATGTTCCTAATGTGGAGGTTGTCATGAAAGAGGGGAGAACTTCACTGAGACTTATTGGTGATGGTAGGACATCTGATTTTGCTACACTGAAAAAGGAAGCCTTCTCTCCCTCCACTACTTCACATGCAGAGTAGGTTAAGCACACTAGTGGTCACAAAGCAGTTAAAAATCAAAGGTAATTAACAAGGACAGTGTTCAGTACAGAACTGAAAGAAAAATCTTTGTGATCAGTCAGGGGAAAGTACAGATGATGTAAATTAGACAGACACTAGGCCTGTGCAAACAGGGAAGTATTCGATTTGGATTCAGCCAGTTTGGAGGACAGTGATTCAATTCAAAGATTCGGATCATTGTCCCAAATTGTTTCAGCCAAATTGGCTTCAGAAGATTTGGCACTGATTTGGAGAGATTCAGAGATTTGGCCATAGACTATAATGGGGAATCACTGAGATACCTATAACTTTGTCATTCGTTGCGTGATTTGGGTGCAAACTGCGGGCATGCTAGCCCCTGCTGAGGGCATGAAGCTTGCCAGGTTTCAAGGAGATAGGTGCAAGGGTTTCTGGGAAACTGCACATCAGGCCTCTGACAAGCAAAACTCATGACATGTGACTGTGTCTGTAAGGTGTGCCCTCACTGGCACTGGGGCGTCTACGTCACATGGTAGTGTACCCAATGAGGTCGTCTTCTCCACTACAGCTTCAGTCTGGTCCACCAATTTAAATAACAACTGGTAAGTAAGTAGCATGGTAGCCCTAACATCTCAGGCAGCCAAACTGTCACAGTCTTTCTTTCCTTTCCTGTAGGAGCTTCTTCTCCAGCAGCTGCTGGAAGACTCTCCCTGACAGCCCCAGCCCTGGGGCTTAGATGTACCCAGAGCTCTGCTTCCTTCCGGTCAGCTGACCGGGGGCAGGTGCTAGAGGTGTTGGTCTAAGAACACGGCACTGGCAGACAAGGTTCTATGGGTCAGTCTGATATCTTTTAGTAGACCAACTTCATCAGGCTGAGGAAACACCTGCAGCTGGTGTGCTTGTGATTCTGTTCCTGGGTGGAAGGAATAGTAAGGAAGCCAGAGGCTGGCATGCAATGCAGGCAAGAAAGCCACTCAGTGAAAATGGAAATGGAGGCGTCATAGGGTGAGGGACAGGCTGGGGTGGGAGGGACGGGGATGTAGCAGGTAAAAGTGGAGAGGTACCTGGGGAGTCAGATGTCTGGATGTCACTATATCCCCAGCAATGCTGAACACCCTCTTGCTTGCAACACTGGTCAGAGGACAGGTGTTGCAGGCAAGACCCCAACATTGAAGCCATGCCCTTGGCCCACATTGGCAGCAGCTGTCATGGAGGGGATTGCGTGGTGCTGGGAGTGCTGGCTTGGGAAAGTGGATCCCCCTCTTCCACATCCCCTTGCCTCTGCCATTCTGCCTCCCTGAGTCTGTTCACCAGCACCTCCGTCCAATGATCGAGGGTTTTGGTGCTGCCAGTGTACATGCTCCCCTTCACCCTTGGGATGCACATGCCCACCAACATGTGGACTGTACTGGACCACAACTGATCCAGCCGTTTGCTGATGCCTTCCTTCAGCTGCCTCACCAGTGCCCGCACATCTGGTGATAGCAGCTTGTCCTGGCCAGGAACATTGATCCCCTGGACCTTTTCCATTTGGTTCTGAAGTTCCCTCACTGCAGGGATCACCTAGCTAAGGAGGGCATCACTAGTGCTGAGGCTCTTAGTGGCCTCTAGGAATGGCTTGAGGACCACCAAGATCTGGGAGATGGTATCCCACTCCACTTTAAGGAGGCCGCTGATCCCAGTCTCTCTGAGCATCTCACTCTCTGTTGCTCTACCAGCCTTACATATCTGATGCTCGAAGAGTTCCACTGAGTATCCACATCCTGCATGATTTTATGCTGTGGGATGCTGAGCTCTGCTTGTTTCTCCCACAACATGTTGCCCTCGATGCTGTGGAGGAAGTAGCCTGCCACTTTCCTGCATTTTGAAATCAGCTGGGTGGTAGTGACGGTGCTCTCACCAGCAGCCCTGTCCCCCTCCGAGACATCCTTTTCTAGAGGTACAGCTTGTGTGCCACACAGCGGATGCCAACAAATTGGCATCATTGACCACCTTGACCATATTGGCCTCGCTGTTGGTGACCATGGACCTGTGGGTGAGCTTGCCCTGCCCAACAAGCCACCCCTGCACCAGGCAGTTCCTGGGCACTGTGATCTCCCTTGCCATGTGGGACTCAGTCATCACCTTGACTTGAAGGAGAGCCCACCAACAGCCTGATTGATTGCACCAGTGCCCTGTGAGGGAGAGGTAGTATCTATCTCCACCCCAGCTGCTCCAGATGCCCAAGTTGAAGTGCAAGGCCACCTGCAGCCCTGCCTTGTGCAGTTCCTCCCTCAAGCACTCCCTGCATGACTCATACAGGGAAGGCACCACCATCCTGCTAACAGTGGTGTGTGCAGGCACGTGGTAGGATGAGACCATGAGCAACCCAAAGCCTGGACACTCAACTAAGGAGAAGGGCTGGCCATCCAGAACAAGCATCTCCCCAATGCTCTGGGTGAACTCGCTCACATTTGGAATGCCCCCCTCTTTGTCTGTGGCTTTCCCCCACCATTCCCAGGGTGGCTTTCCTCTGTTTTATGGGGATGGGGGCTTTGGAGTGAGGGGGGGACTTCCCTTTGGGTACACTCCTACTGGTGCCAGGCTGAGGAGGAGCAAGGGCAAGGAGTGCTGACTCCTGAGATGCAGCAGCATCACCATGGTAGCTAAGTGTTTCATGTCCTTGTCCTGGTTGATCTTCCTTCAGAAGTGCTGGCAGATGGCATACTTGCCAGCTCAAAATGATCCCATACTACACTACATCCTCACTTCTGGGTTGAGGGTGGGGATCCTGCCTTTATCCCCCTCCTCAGCAGGCAGAGGCACAACAACAGGGCAAGCTAAGCCATCTGGCTCCACAGCTGCCTCTGAGAAGCCTTCCCAAGAAGGAGACCTGGGTCTAGGGGAACTTTTGAGGGGTGTGAAGCACAAGCTCAGATTCCCCCTTGGTCCCCAGAATTTCTTTAGCTATGGTGCTCTGGTCCCCTGGTTCCAGTTCCAGCACCTCCTCTGGCACTGGGAAGCTCATGCTGGGAGATGAAATTGGGGTGGAGGAGACTGTCATTCTGCTGCTGGTGGCTATTTCTGGTGTTAAGGGAGGTGGTGTAGGGACAAGTACTGCTCCCACCTCCTTGCTCCCACCGGCAGCAGAAGACTCATGGCTTCCAGGAAAGGGATGCATCTATGTTTGTGGGGGGGACAGGACTTGCAGCTGTAGCTCTCCCTCTACCCACTCTCTCCCTCCCCTGCCAGAAGACCTGGCACCTGCCTTTCCAGCACACTTCATATTAATCTTTCCTGTGCTGGAATATGTGTTTGTGTGTGTGTGCAGCTGTAATATCTCTTCTTCTCTGATGTATGACTCTCTGAGTTCTTCTGTGTTATGTTTAATAATCTAATATAAAAGCCTAAATCTGTCTGTCCGTAATGCTTTATTCACGCCCTGATTGGCTGACAGACAGCCAACCAGAGTGTGAAGAAGTGTTCTGACAGAAGACAACCCGCTGTCATGATGGTGGGGAGACAGGGGATGGAACGGGGGGGTGGGGGTAAGGCCAGCACAGCTTTGCCCCTCCCACCCTGCTCCCTGGAAGTGGCAGCAACAGAGTGGACAGAAGTGGGGAGTCAAGGCCTGCAGGTAACTTGATGGGGAGGGAAGCAGGCCCACGCCCGGTGTGGGAGGTGCAGGCCTGAGCAGGGGAAAAGCTGGCCTGCCACAGCACGGGAGGGAGGGAACAGTGGGCCTGGCCCAACGTGGCCATGGCTGCAGCTGGGGGAGGGAAGGAGCAGGCCTCCTCTTCTCCTTGGGCCCAGGCTCACTCCTCCCCAATCCCCCTCCCCTGTGTCAGCCCTGAGCCTGCTCCTCCTGTCCCTGAGCAGGCCTGATGCGGTGGGGGGGCGTGGAGTGGGCATGCCATGGCATCAGTGGTGATGGAGAGGCCAGGGGAGGACTAGGTCTAAGCCAGACATGGGGAGGGGGGAGTGAACCCAAGCCAGGGGCCTGCCACAGCAGTCCTCCCCTGCATCAGGCCTGCGCTGGTCCTCCCTTCCTCCCTCTTCTGTGGCAGGGGTGGGAGAGCAGGCCTGGACCCAAAGCAGCAGGAGGGAAGAGGGAGTGGACCCAGACAGGGGGGCCAGGGCTCTGTCCCCGCCTGCTCCCCTCTCCTTTTTTTCTTGACGAGCAATTGGCTAATAACTATATATAATCTCCTCTTCTTCTGTGGTGTCTGACTACTTCTGTGTTGTGTGTAATAATATCTGACTTCTATGATGTGTGTGTGATGTATGTGATCACAATCCCAGGGAAAACACAGCTCTCTTCTTAAACTGTGTGTGTGTGTGTGTGTGTGTGTGTGTGTGTGTGTGTGCGTGGCAGGGGGAGGTATTAAGAACAAATCAGAGGTTTTGGAGGGAAGAATAAGTTGAATGAAATGGATTGGATAGGGTTATGTAGAGGGATTCTAGTTAGCAATGTTTCTTTAAATTCCAATTGCCAAATCAAGAGTGAGACCTTAGAAAGGGGAATAAAACAAAATGCCACATTTATTGATTACGTGAATTAGACACAGAGGTTCAGATGTACCACCCGTATAGATGCACACAAACACAATACAACAGACACAAACACAAAACAACCATTCCATTAGGACATTGTAAGTACCAGAAGCAGTTGTTCAATAATGCAACTGGGTGGGTGGCACCTGGCCTTATTGAGAGAGAAAAAGATTCTGTAGATAGCAGCTTTGGAGCGGGGTGAAACAGATGCGTCTGTGCTGCAGCAAAACAGCAGTTGAGAGAGACACTTATCCAGCTTGCCATTTTTGAAGTAATCTTTTACAGGGATTGGTATCCTTTGTTTCAGCACTTTGGGGGTTTTCCATACCCAGCTTCTGTTTTTGCGGTTCTTCATGTCTTCAGCTCATCTCAGCCCAAGGTCAGTTTGGTTGTCAAAGTTTGTATCTCAGCCTTGGAGTGTTCTTGCTGCCCATTTGGCAGGATGCGTACATTCTTCCTCCCTGTTATCTCTTTTGTGCTTGGCCTCAAAGGGATTCTTCAGCCATTCGTTAATTAGTTTACTGACTGGTAACTTACATTTGGTGCCTTGTTGCTTACATAAACAGTTAAATCTTCTCCCATCTTTATGCCATTCTCTTATGATTCACCCTTTTACATACACTCATATATAAAGGCTATGTAGAGTTCATTCATATATGTCAAGCAGGATACAAAATGGAGTTTTCAGGTTGCTTATAGGACAAGACTAACATGGTTACATTTCACTATTATTACACTCTATGTTAACATCAGCTACATTAGTTCAGTTCCTGCTACAGTAAGCTGTATCCAATCCTTTCCAAGAACAGAAGCTACCTAGGTAGGAAGCCAAGCCAGTCCAGTACCTTTCAGATGATGTTGCTCAGGCAGAAACAGGTCACAAAAGGCACAGTAAGCCTGCAGACAGAGGCTTATATGCTTTTTCTATGTCCTTCCCTCAGAGCACTGCAATTGGAAGGGGCTTCAGGGAAAGATCACAGTCACTGGCCAGCTAGAGATGTCAGTCATCCCCCCCTGTTCTCCCTCCCTCTTAGTTTCTGTTCCCCTGAAAGATTGCCTTCTGAATCTTTTTCCGAATCGATTTGGAGTCTCCAAATTGATTGGGGGGAGGGGGGGGGTCTCCTGATTCAATTCAGATTTGGTGATTCGGTCTCCAAACTGGGCTGAATCTTCTCCAGATCAAATCATCAACAGAAGCTTAGCACACCCCTAATGAATACTTTTTTAGACCATAAAGCAAGTCAGCGGTGAAAATGTCACTTTTAAAGCAATTTACAATTGCCAAGTGACACATTAATTATTTTTCATATCACAAAATGGAAAAGTTAAAAGCAAGGAATGGAATAATTAAGGAACCAGTAAACTGTTCCTCTGCCCACATGATAAACAGTGAGAACTGTTGATACTCAATATCTCTGGAAAATCAGGCCATTTTTATTTAGAAACTTAAAACTGGATTTTGGAGCTTGACTATATAATCTATTTCTAGAACCATGGCCTTTATTTTTTCTTTCCTAGTAGCACATATCCTGATGGAAGCAAGTTTCCATTCTACCTCTAGTGTTACCTCAGCTCTAGTCATTTTATGCTTTATCCTGATTATGGGCCTGTGATTTTTTTAAATAATAAGACAAGAGGATCCCTCTATTCTGTGTGTTCCAGCACCACTTCAAAGTACTCTTCTCCAAAAGAGAAACAAATAGGGTTAAGAACTCACTGAATAGTCTCTCCCCTGGCTTTCAATCTCAGGAGTTTCCTTCCTTGCAACAGAAAGAGCAATTTGACAAGGACCAGGAGGAAATGCCTGTATTAACAAGGGCCTCAATAGATTTAGGCAATTTAATTTCTATAATTAAAAGTTAAGCTTCAGTCTTGAAAAAACAATATAAGTTCAGCAAAATGATTTTACAAAGAAAAATGTCCTACCAGCATGTCTAAATCCAATATTTGAATAGCCAAGTTCACAGTTGAACAAGTAAATTCCCATTTCTGTAACAAAAAAGAACTTGACACAGAATTCCTTTCAAATTCCGAAATTCTTTGCATTTCATGTTCCTAATGTGAAAATTATCTTTTAAGAAGTGTCAATATGCTGTTCTCACTATATACCATAATCTATACCATGGAATTTTGCCTGTGAAGAACATTACTATATGTTGACATATTTATAATAGTTGCTCTTTAGCATACAGTGCAGTTTTTATTAGGATGGCTTTAAAAAGTTCATATTCATTAATTTTTTCCCTTATGTACAAATGTAAGTATTAACATCTGAAAACTCATTTTTGCCTTGAGCTCTAGATGATCCGGCATTTTCAGTTTACTCTTGGGGTATGGAAAAAAGATTGCACTCTATACAAATAACAGAAATCGTAATAAGATTCCCATTTGTACTGCAAAGAATCACAACCAAGCTAATGAAACTAAATCAATAGCTATAATACAAAAGGCTGTAGAGCCAAGTATCAGTTTTGTTCTTTGATATTCACTTTCTTGTTATTCGTACATTTTGACTGTTCATGCTATAATTTTTAATTATATTTTCAGTCTTTCTGACCTTAAAAATTGAACTTACAACTAAAATTTATAAGTGAGCAAGTTAGCTGTTTTGATTAGTGCATTAAAAGAAATTAATAAAATATCTCAGTTAAATAGACATTGGCTTAAGCCACAGGTTCTGGAGAGTCGGTGGCTTTTAGCTGTAGAGTTTGGTTCCAAAAAATGCAGATCTATATGTAGGTTCTGGATTTGAACAATTTATTTTCCAAATTCAGAGCTTTAAGTGAAGCCTTCTCAAATATAAATAAAATACCAGTTAATCTCTGATGATGAAATAGTAAGTCAAATTTTGTTCTTTTGCAACTGAGCAAGCCCTTGGTACTATTTCACATTAGGAAATTACCAGTGGCATTTTAAAGGTTAAAGTCATTGTTTTATTTATTTATTTTTTTTATACCCTACATTCTTTTCCAAGACTTGACTTTCTCAGGCCAGCATTAGTGCTGGGAGATCATATCCAGAGTGGTCACTGTTATTCCCCCCAAGATATCAGTCTTCTAACCCCAACCGGCCAGAGACTGAAGTTATAACTAAGTTCTCCTGTTTTCCTTTACTCCTGAATATCTACCAAGCCATCAGACTGGCTAAGATGAGCAACAGATAGTGTCGGTGGTGAGAATGGGATGGGAAGCACCAGGTCTTCAGATGAGAAGAGGGAGATAGGTGATAGGCTATTAAAACAAGTCCTATGCTATCAGGAGAATTGAGACCCAAAAGTTATGTAATGTTTCAGTCTTCACATGGTCGTACTGCATAACTCATTTTGATGTGAATGAATGTTCTGTTCATGTAATGCAGGGAAGAAAAGCTTACTGTACAACTTGACTGATAGCTTCCTAGTCATCAGCAAGGCAAAAATGATGATGATTTTCTTCTGCATGTTGCTTGCATATTGATATAGGTACAAAATCCATGCACCTATGTCACTAATTATTTGAATTACGGGAGGCAGGTTTAATGAGGACATCAGAATACTACATTCCAAAATAGTAACATAGACCACATCAGATCAGCACCAACTAGGGGCAGTAGAAGCCAGGCTCAGTTTGGAAGGCACATTTCGGAGTCCTCTGGCCTAGGGACAGAAATTACACGCAAACCAGTATAAATGATCAGAAACAAGGTCAAGTCTGTAACACAGCAGAAGCTCAGTATACAGAAACTGCTTTCAAAATGGCTGAAACCAGTTTAAGACAAACCTGGAAGGATGGTAGTTAACTGATTTAGTTTAAATGGGTTTATTGAACTCCTATCCCAGATCCCCTCCAGATTCAAGTTAGCTCACAGCCCCTCAGCATGCTGAGAAGCTTTGTACCTCCCCGCACCCCTTCCCCTCTCCTTGCAGAGTGGGCTGGCTAACCTTGGCCCAAGCTGTCTGCTCCAGCCAAGCAATGGGGCATATTCTAGTAGGCCACTGCAAGCATGTGGCTACATTTCCAGAACCAAAAGTGAATGTCTGTTCACTTGCTAATCAGTTCAATCTAAGCAGTTTAAGTTAACCTGAAAAGATTGAATCAATGCAGCCTCAAGCTTTTTGGCTGTCTGTACTTATTTCTCATGTATGCAGGAGGAGCAAATTTAATTCTTAAAGAAGTAAGCTATAAAGATTGGCTACTGCCAAAGATTTCTCTTTGAATATTTCAGAGAGAAATATCCAAACACTCTGGAATTATACATGAGCAACAGAACATCTTCATATGTGAGACGACTGTTTATTTTATGGTATATCTGTGGGGACTAAGTGTGGGTAATTGGTGCCATCTTTTGGTGGACACGATACAAATATGGCATTTTTAAAACTTGGTTAAAAACAGAATATGGATTTCAAAATGCAGTAATGAAGGCATGAATGCCTGGTGAGTATATGTCATTGACAGTAAGTAATAGCATTACTCTTAATGTCATCATTGTAGTGTGTGTATATATAGTTATAATAGTAATGCTGGACATTTCAAAATACTCATCCTATAAACAGTGCATATAGGTAGGGTTTACCAATTTCAACAGGTAAGTGAGACAGTGGCCACAGAAAGAGCCCCATAATCATCATAGATCTATAATTCATTTATATTTTGAAACAAACACCCCTAGAAAAAAATGTATTCAATAATGTGAAAAATAAAAATCTGATAGAATGATGGACAACAGAGCATTTTATTTTAACTTCTAACTGTTCAAACAAAACTTCTTGGCCAGGGAGAAAATATTTATCAGTTTTTCTCCTCCTTTCTTTAAGGCTGCTGTCATCAGTAATTTTGTTTTGAGGTGTAGCTTATGTCCAAGAAAAGTGCAATAAGGTAGAAATGTTCAGTGTTAGAAATTCAGTGTTAGAAATGTCTGAAGTCTTGCAATGTCTGTTGTTGTGCATAACCTGACAGAAAACAAACTTAGAAATGTTACAAACCAAAATGACTAGCTGAATTATGGTTGTTATTGTTGTTATTACTACTACTAATAATATTCTATAACCACATGCCAGTCTATTAGACTGTTTGCAGTCTTGCTTAGTGCTATAGTGATTGTGCAGTTATTAGAGTAGGTTGGCTTCCTGCAGCTGAGTATGAGCAAAGCAAAATGCTGATCATAAAGCAAGTACCTTGTACATAGTATAAAGTTGGGAACAATTTGGGCGTAATTGCATTTAGCCATCACCCACTTGAAAAAAATATTCGCATAAGGAAGATGTTTCTGACTACTGTAGTTTATTCTCCACTTGAGCAGCAGAAATACAGCTTAAACCCCTCCTTCCTCAGTAAGTAGCATGAAATCTATACCAGTAGGTATGGCTGTGTGAAATGCCTGCATTTCATTTCGGTTTCAGATTTACTATTTTGGAGGGACAGTAATTCATTTCAGTGTTTCGAATCACTGTCTTATTTCCTTTTGGCCTAAACTGTTTTGGAATTTCAATGGTGTCTGTGTTTTGTCCATACGCTATAATGGGGAATGACAAAACTGCCTGTAACTTTGTCATTTCTTGCCTGGTTCAGATGAAACTTGCAGGGATGCTAGCCCCTTCTGAGGCCATGAAGCTAGCCAAGTTGCAGGAAGATGGGTATAGGGGTTTCTGGGAAACTGCACCTCAAACTGTTCAAAACAAAACTAGTATCACTTGCCAGCAGCGGCAGCATGCTGTCATCCCGTACACAGAACTGGAGGTTTGCTCCACCCAGGAGGAGTCAGGCACAGCCCTGCAGCCCTCCCAGGGGGAGGTGCGGGCCCCTGGATCTGTGTGCAGGATGACATCAGGCCAGCTGGGGCCAGCACCAGCACTGGGTTCTTCCTGGCACATGGCACAGGCTGCACCGGGCAGACTGGGGTGCTGATGCTGGTCCAAGCCAGCAGCAGCAGCCTGCTGTCATCCTCATGGTCTGCAGTCAGTGAGTGCAGAGCTTTAAAAAAAAAAAAAAAAAAAAAAAAAAAGCCCTGCACTCACTGGGTCTGACAGCAGTGACTGGGGCCTCTGAGGGCTTGTGGCAGAGCCCCCACAGTGCAGCATGGGGTAGTGGGGATTGCCCCTCCCGCCTGGCACCTGCACCATGGCACAGATGCAGTGTAGCTTGGCAGGGCACCACACACTGCCTGGGAGCTGGGGCGGATCCACCTGTCAGCCAGAGCTCCTGGTCCAATTTCCCAGCTCTCTGATCATTCCCCCAGCTCTTCCCAGAGACACAATCTGCGCACGGGATTTCAGCAGGATGCTGCTGCTGGCTGGGGAAATAGCTCAGAGCCACCGCCATCACCAGCTGGCAGTGACAGCCTGCTGTCATCTCGCATCATCCCAGGGCCCACGCCCCCCCAGTCAGAGCTGGGGGAAGCAATCAGAGACCTGGGGGAAAGATCAGGGAGCTGCAGAATTGAACTGGGAACTGGGGGAATGCTCAGGGACCTGAACATTCCCCCAGCTTTCGGTTTGATTCCCAACCCCGGGATTGGAAGGAACCTCAGGGACAGATTGTTGTCACTGGCCATCAGCTACAGATGTCAATATCAGAGCAGTTCTTCCCCATCCCTCCTCCCCCTCCCTCTTTCTCTGCAAAAGCTGTTTCGGAGCCCTGAATTTCATTTAGTATTCAGTATTTTGACTGTTGAAACATCTGAATTCAAAACAAAATGAAACAGCCACCAAAATTTCTGAAAACCCTACCAGCTACCACGAGCCTGTTGCCTACTGGGGAGGGAACATCCCCATAAGATTATATTTGAATGTTCCAAGGTGGCTGCTTAATCTGGTAGCAGGCATTCTACAGAAAGATTTAGCTTCCTTTAAAAAATATCAAGTGCTTTCCTAGATAAAGTGATTTTTCTACCTTTTTAACTGGTTTTAATTTAAATATATTTTGTCTTGAGTCATGGTTTCACTACTAAAAATGGTAAATGCTTGGGCCTTGTTACGTGCAATTTTAGGTGGCTCCTGGAGTTCTTAGCTCCTGAATTTTCCACACATTAACATCTGAAACCAATTTTAAGCAAACTTTAGGTGGCTTAGTTGCACCACTCCAAGGCAGGTTTATCTTTTATCTGTGTTACCCAGCTTGTGCTGCATTAATGCATGGTCACTCCCCACAGATGAGAGGCCCAAATTGCAGTCCTCCAGCATCCAAGAATGTAGTGTTCCCTCCCTGACTTTCCTGTTCTTTCCACCCCCTGAACTCTGCTGCCCAGGGAGTAGTTTTGGTCCCAAGCCAACTACCCCTTCTTACGCTGGGGGTGTGACCTTTCCACCCCTATGCATGCAAAGCTCGTAATTAAAGAATTTTTTTTGCAAAAATCTAGTTGGTCTAATAAAATATCACCACTACAATGAGTTCAGGTATGTGCTTGAACACTTCTGATCTGCCTTCAGTCTGGCCTGTTGTTTTATGCCAGGCACGAGCAGGGCCAAGGGGGTGTGGGTTGGGACAAGCCATCAATCTTTGCAAATGGGTCCCAGTACAAAAAAGGTTGAGAACCACGGTTCTATGAGATTTGATTTCTCTTTGCCATCTACAGGGCTCCCTATACAGGTATCTTGATGGTACTTCCTTGTTCCCATTCTTTTTCTTTCCCACCAAGTACTCTATTGGCTTTTTTTCCTCTTGTGCTTCTCTTCTCTGTGTTTCTGTCTTCATACTCCATCTATTTTCTCCACTTGCAAAGTTTTGTGAGAAAGAAGCCTGACCTCTGCTCCCCTCTATATTATCATCCTGTCCCATTTGTGTACTGGGTTCTGCCTTATATTACCTCTTTACCTTCACTGAGGTTGCACAAGATGCTAAAGAAGACTTCAGCTCTCCTAGTTAGTTGTGGTTTTATGATGCATGTAGATTAACTGCTCAGCTCAGCAAATAAGTAATGCCACATGAGGTCGTCATTAATTTATGTGCTTCTGCCTTCCACATTTCCCAAGAGGAGTGAACTTTAAGTTGCACTCCTTTTTGCACTTTTCTGCTCCAGGTGATAGTTGTGAGCACTCAGTTGCATGTTTCAAAACTTCCTTAGTATTTTTGTATATGGATGAAGGTGATAGAATTTTGCATACAAACCACCCAACCGAGCCCGCCGGGTTGAATCCTCTGGGCAGACTGCGCGGACCCCACCTGTTTACCTCTTAACAGTTTCACACCCTCTTGAACTCTCTCTTCAAAGTTCTTTTCAACTTTCCCTTACCCTGTACCCCTGGAGCACACCCCTGCTTTCAAACAATGGGCAGGCTGTGCGTGCCCATAATACCATTGCTCACTGGCCCTGCCATGAGTTTTGGGGCTCTCCTCTTCCCCCTCTACCGCTGCTGGCAGGCAGTGCCTGTTTTCACCACTGCCACTTCTCAGAGCCAGCAACCCTCTTTCATTCCAGCACCCCAACTTTTCTCGCATGCCCTGCTTTGCTGCCCCCCAAAGGGGTGGTTGACCCCACACCACTGGAGTGCACCCCTGTTTTCACACCATGGCCGGCCAGGCATGCCCATAGTATTTCTTCCGCTCACTTAGAGCAAGCACACAAATCTTGTATTGTACAGAGCAAAACATTTTAATAAAATAATTTAACTTAAGAACTGTAAATGAAGACTTCAAGCAATGAAAATGACAAAAAGACAAACGGACAGAGAAGCATGGACAACCACGCTTATCCGCCAGTAAAGAGCAGTGCCCCCTGGAATTGGACAACGATCTCATTTTAACTCCTGTCAAAAGACAAATTTGAAATCTTTACAATGTGTCGTCAGTATTATTCTTTGGGTAGTAAATGTGACTGAGAGAGAGAATCCAAGTACTTGGGCTTTCTTCTCACCTGACATAATTTCATAACTTCTATTTTTAGAAGTCTTTTGTTTACATACATACCTAATTAATCAATCAGTATCCTCATTAATACCATTGCTTCTCTGCCTGGGTCACGGCATCCCTTGTGTCAGGGTGAGGAACAGCTGTCAGCGGAGATGACATTGAGCAGTTAACCCATTCAAAAATTCAACTAAAAATCTTTGTCTTTTTCCAAAATACTCCACTATAGGAAAACTTACCACTGTCCTGCACTCTCCTTGTTGCTGTTGGTCCCCGAAGCACAGGTGGTGTCTGCAGCATTCCGAGTGGTGCCGTGCTGGCAAGGCGGTGATGCAGGACTGTATACACAGTCGGGTGTATCAGAAGTATGGGGGGCTGGGCTTATCCATAGTACCTGTGGAGTGGGTACAGTAGGAACATGAGTGGGTGCCCATGTGTGATGAGGTGGCAAACATACTCTATTCCCAGTAGGGTTTCCATAGCACTGTGGGCAGTTGAAAGGCATCTTGCAGATTTCTAGGTTCCTGCTGTGTCAGTTTGCTTATCTTGTCCAAATTATGCTACATTATATAGGATGTTTTCTAATGCCTTTGTAAATGGGTAATGGCTGGTCATCATTAGGTGATAAGTGCCCTCAGCCACAAGACACTAGCCTTGGTCATGCAGGCCCAAGCTGGCTGTCACCAGCCTTGTGATTCATATTATGGGGTGCCTCCCTGAATCATGCCACCCAGCCTCACAACATACTTTTACCAAGGCTCTTTCCTCCTCCTTTGGTCTTCAGTAAAGTTACTTCAGCTTATTCAAGTCAGGGTAGTCAAAACAGCTTAGTGAAAACAGTTTATTGTAACAAGTTGTTCATTGCACCCAAGCCAGATTATGCACCCCATGGTATGAAAATTATTTCATACCATGGCCAACCCTGTCATGGTGCAGCCCTTGTGCTGCCTACTCATGTCATCCGAGATTTGGGGAATTGTTGGGGTTATCTGGGTGGCCAGGGTGGGAGAGCACAGGAATTTGTGGTGTTAGAGAATGGGGATTGGATTGCTACTGCAGTTTTGGTATTCTTTGGAGTCCAAGACGCTTTCCAAAGTCCTTTGGGGAACTTTATTTCTCTCTCTGTTTAAAAAAAAAAAAAAGCAGTTAACCAAAAAAACAGATAGAGAGTGAACCCCTAATCTGGTTCACACCCCCTTCACCCCCGCCTTTTAATGTTAAAGAGAAATGCTAGATAGAAGTACAATCATCTATGAGAAAATTGGGGTGACAACAGATGAGGGAGCATTGCCTAAGAAGCACACTGCCACAGAGGGTAATAGAGTATCCTATCACCCCTCTTGTGACATAAAAGTCTACCCAACTGAAATCAGGGAAAAATATACATGAATTCAGTTAGAGTTTGATCACTGAGGACTGTCTGTTGACTGGGAATTCTGTTAGGACGTCACTCATCTTTGTGTACACTCATGCTTTAGTCACGGGAACCTCCTGCCCCACAAGAGCCACCCCGGGACTGCTCAGTATCCTCCTGCCCTTCATCCCTGAACTGTCTTGGGGCTCTCCTCTTGCAGGTAGAGGAGATGTGGCTCTCTTTTGGAGGAGAATGAACAGTTGGTTGGGGTGTCCTATATTGTCAGTGCTGCTCTCAGTGCTGTTTCAATTGTGAAACTCTGTTAGAAACTCCTGTCTAAAACTTTGTTCTGACCACAAACTACGATCAGCCTTCTTACTGAATTCCTTAAAACACACTAACATTTCATTAGTCCTGCTTTCGATAAGATTGAAATTGGCTTCCTCTCTCCTCATTAGCCTATTGAAGATATCCTGAATTTTGGATGTCATTCTGTCAGTGGCCATAGATATGCTTTGGGACACTTCTGCCAGTAGCTGAAGAATATTTTCCTTAGTTGCTCTTTTATTTGTTCTATAATTGTGTTGACGTTGAGCATTAACAGCTGCTCTTGATGATCTAGAAACCACAGCTGTGGTAGTAGGGGTTGCTGTGTACAAGAGAAAAAGAAACCTCTCATGAGGTGTTCGGCTACTTTTAAACATTTTTTTTTAAGAACAGTCAGTCATTATTTAAATATTTTAACACAATAATTACCAATAAAAGCCCACTAGCACCCAACCCTGTTATTAAGTCTGCATCCCAAAAATACTCTGACCAGTCTCAAGGAATCCAGTCCCTCATCTGCCTGTACCTGGTGCCCCTCTGCTTGGAAAAACACGTGCTATCATCCACCCAGCAAGCAGTAGGTTAGATTTGTTTAAGGGGACTAGTCTCCCCAACCCCAGAAGACTAAGGATGCACCCTGAAGTAATATTTTAGGCCCATGGCTAATACCACTGCTATAACTGACAAGTCACTGTTCGTGAGGCTTGTGGGGTCTCCGGCACAGGACTTGCTTCAGAATCTGAAGACTCCTGTGATATAATATTGGTTGAGTCATCATCCTCATCATGAATAGAAGAGTTTTTCTGGTCCCCTGCTGCTGATCATCCTGGGTGTCTGCTACCGAAATGCATGGGTTAACCAGAGTAGAGAGCAAGCTCATTTCAAGCTGCGTGCTGTAGAGGTCTCTTCAGCAGTCCCAGCTGAGGTGGTTCATCTGTGACTGAGTCTGTGATTGAAGAGGATGATTGTGTGGAGCTTATGAAGTGGCTGCCAATGTACTGTGGCGCCAGGCAGTTTCTGGTTCCTCATTCACCAAACCTATTGTCCCAAACTAATTCACACAAGCCTCTGAAGCATCTCTTTTAAGGATTGCTGACAGCTTGCCATAGAATGGACTCATTCTATGTGAGGCACCCAAGGGACTTGATCTTACCGCAACACTGTTCCCAGTCCTGAAAGATGCCATGTTCTTCTAATGGTTGCACAATAGCCACGTGCACGGGTTTATTTCTTCCATTTTCCAGTTGTCAACACCTTCCTTTCACCCCAAATATCAATCAGTGCCTCAACTTCTGCACAAGTCCAGTTTGGTCCCTGGCCTTGCAAAGTATCCGCAATGTCTTTCAAATTTTGCCTCTTCTTGCTTCCCTCCATTGCCAACAAAATGTATAGCAGAGTAGATGTGACTGTGATGTTTGCAGTACAGCCTGCTAGGATCTGTTCTGGTGAACTTTTTATGAAGAGAGGCATAACACAAGTGTGATTCGTGCAATCTCCAGACATCAAATGTGAAATGCAGGAAGCTAAGGAAGGATTGGGGATTTAGGAGGAAGTCTGCTAACAATGAAAGCTCTTTTCAACCAGAACTGGAAAGATGCAGAGAGGATTTGGAAGAGCACGTGGTTTGTGTAGTTATTGACGTGTAAAAGACGCGAGTAGTTTCATGCTAACATAAGACTGACTGTTGCAGGCTTTGAGCAACAGGGAACACAGGCAGAAATCAATGCGTGACCTGCTTGCTTGCTACAGAAAATGGCTTCCTCAAATCCTGATGGACTAAGCAGAATGTACAGGTTAATCTCGAAGGTCATTGAACATTCACGTTGCAGAAGTATGGTTCTAAAAGAGGATGTTATGAACTTGATGCACCTGTGCTGGTAAAACTCCTGAATAGACAACTTTGGATGTCTGCCTTGAAAAAAGGTTCTGCAATGAACTGTATGAGCTTTTCTCACATTGCAACAATCATAAAGCATGGGTTCATAAGACTACTGTAGCTTGCAACAATCATAAAGCATGGGTTCATAAGACTACTGTAGCTTGCTGGCCATGCATTAAAGGCAAGCTTCATCAGATATGAGCATATGAAAGCATCTTGGACTGGTGGGAAAGAATCGCCATGTCCACATGAAATGATGACCAGTGACTGGAAACATTAAGAATGAGCAAAAAGACATTCTTCCATATTGTTAGCTTGCTTGCTTGCACTGCACATCCAGCACGAGACAACTGTCATGCAGAAGCCCATCAGCCCAAAAAAGCATATTGCCATGGCCATGATGAAACTGGCCACTCCAACAAGGCTGCTCCACATTGCAAATCAATTCGGTGTGGCTTCCTGCACTTCTGGGATGGTGATCAGTGAGGTATGCCACTTGCTGCAGGAGCTGGCAGCAAACATTCATATGCCTAAGTAAGGTGGTGGAAGGAAGGGCAATGGGCTTCCCGAACTGCATGGGAGCACTTGACAGCATGCACAAACCATCCCAGGACAACTGTTCATTCATAAACAGAAAGGGTTTTCCTTTTGTCATTCTCCAAGCGGTGGTGGATCACCGAGGAAGATTTAGAAACATGGTTGAGTTACATTTTTAGAAACCCAAGCATTCAAAGTGGCAGGCAGCCCACCCTGCAGGAGATTCAGCAGACAGAGAAACCCAACACCATTTGGACAACAGCAGTACCCCATAGTTTGGGGAAAGCACTCCCGCAGGGCAAATAACACAACTTAACACAAACAGAAGACTGATGATCTGGTGTGGGGGGAGGAGGGTTTCTTCCCCCTCCCATTGTCCTGCAAATCTTTCTAATGATTATGAGCCATTGACAATGAGCAGGCATGGGACCCCATGAACTTTGTTGTAGTGTCATTTCCATAATTTAATGGCATGTAGTGAATAACAGAACATGGTGTATAGTGTTTATAGTGTAAAAAATACTAATACTAAATACAGATTAGAGTCAGTGTCATTGGATTGCTAAATATGAATTTAAATCAATCAATGAATTTTAATGAATCTGAAAAATTCTCTTCAGAATGTATGAAGAGCAAGGGGGAGGGGAGGGCCTTTGCCCAAGTACCACATAGTGTGCTAAAATCAGCAGCCAGGGCATAAGAGGGAGGGAGGGCCTTTGCTCAAGCACCTTCCGGTGTGCTAAAAGCAGCAGCCTGGGGAGAAGAGGGAGGGAGGGCCTTTGTCTGAGCACCACCACGGGTGCTAAGACTGACCCGTCAGCACCATCAGTGGGGAAGATTTTGAGAGAGGCAGTCCAGGCTGCAATGACAGCCTAAAAGTTGCAGCAGCATATGGATCTGCATTTAAAGTGAGCATATCTTACAGTGTGGTGGGCTTGTTCATTTGCTGAGACATGACCAGTACACAGGAAGGAGGGCCTTTGCCCACCACCCTGAGCACTAAGACAGACCAGGGAACAGGGAAGGCCTTGGGGGCTAAGATCTGAGAGGGGGAAGAGTGAGTGTGTATGAATGGATTATGTATGAGGGATTAGAGTGAGTGTATGAATGTATGTGTGTGCACTCAATACTAAAATGACACAGTGGCTAGAGTATTGTTAGTATCATTTATGATTGTTAGTAGTATAATTATTAATTTAATCATTATCTTAGACAATTACTTGGGATCGTTATCCTCACAAGGTACAAAAGAGTACAATCATTAGGAAATAGGCACCTGGTCCAGTCTGGGGTCCAGCACTTTGGATCCTTGGAGAGGCACCAGAGGAAGGCAGACAGCAAGGGAGGTAGGCTGACAAAGGCAGACACATAAGGCATTATTATTATTATCGTTAAGAAAATACAGTACCCTAATACCAAAACTTCATTAGAATTCTTTGGCTTTCCCGGTTGGACAGAGTGAACCGACTGCCCAAAAGTCAGCCATTTCTCGCCCAGCACCAATAAATGACTGTGGTCCTTTGTATCGGGAGAGTAAACCAAACCCAAGTAGCAAAATACATTGAAGTAAAAATGTTTGGGTATATAAACACACACAAAAAAGGAACACTGCATCCATCATCTTTAAAAAGAGTTAATGAAGCGTATTTCAGTAAGTAGCTGCTTGGACTACCTGAACATTTGTAATTTTTCAGCATTTTTAAATCTTGCACGTTAGGCCATTCAGCTGAGCTGCAGGCAAGCCTGGAAGTAAGGCATACAAACACAGCATAGACTGTTCTTACCCTGAGCAGCGACAAAAAAAATTGTAATCATTGGTAAATACCGGCATGTTCATATATTAAACTGAAATGTTTATTTTTCAATTTTAGAATAATTATATCAAGTGCATGTTTAGTTCCTGCTGTTTCACACAATATGATCCCTTTGTCTCTGTTTAGAAACTGTGTATATCGTGGTGGAGAGAGGCATTTTTATACATGCGCTGCTAATGGTGAAGTAATTAACATGCTCATTCTGAATTGCTTTTTCAGTATTATGAATCTGAAGATACTATGAGTAGCAAATAGGCACCTGGCAGTGACATTGCCAGCATTGCCACTTGAGACTGTGTAGAAGGAAGTGGCATTAGGCATCTGTAGCAGGGCACTAAGACGTGCCTGTTCCTTAAGGCTGAAGAAGCCTGGCCAGGGAGCTCAGCAGGCTAAGTAGAGCTCCCCAGCTGCAGGCTGCCAGGGTAACAGCCTAAGGGAGTGATGGGCCACACCTGCAGACGTCACTGGACTGGCAGGAGGCAGGGTTCTGGGATATATCAGCCCAGGCTGTAGCTAGCAGAAGCATGCTCTCTCCCTGGCAACTAATAGGGAAGGAGCTCCTGCCTGCTGAAGCTGCTGGAGACCTGGTGCTGCCTGCCTAGCTGTCCCAGTACTTCATGCTCTGCTGTCTAGGTGCTGCATGCCTACAGGCACCTAGATAGGGGCATGTTACTCTGAGTGGAAGTTTGTTCCCTTTATAGCCTAGGGGCTTGTGTTTGTGTTCATATTTACCCCCTGTCACAGCGTCCCTCTCAGGCTTCATAAGCATGTTCTTCTCTTGTGTCCATTGTGACCAGTGTGAGCAACATGAATCACAGCAATCAGAAGCTGAAAATAGGAGGGAGGGAAGGAATGCTGGGTCCTTCATCTAGGTAAGAAGAACCCTCACCATATCTATACAATGGGTGGCGGTCCACTGGGTGGCTCTGCATCCGAAAGGGACCTGAAGGTGTCAGTTGACCAGAGGAGGAATATGAGCCACCAGTGTGGTGAAGTTGCCAACAGAGTAAATAGGACTTTGGCTTGCATCAGCAGGTGTGTCACCAACTGATCCAGAGAAGTGCTTCTCCTCTCTATTCAGCATTGGTGAGGCCACAGCTGGAGTACTGTGTCCAATTCTGGGCACCACACTTCAAGAAGGATGTGGACATGCTCGAAAGAGTGCAGAGAAGGGCCACCCACATGATCAAGGGCCTAGGCTACAGGTCATATGAGGAGAAACTTTGGGATCTGGGTATGTTCAGCCTGAGCAAAAGAAGGCTGAGAGGTGACTTGAGAGCTGCCTACAAATATGTAAAGGGAGAACACTAGGTTCTAAGACAACAACTTTTCAGAAAAGCACGGGCCAATGGACACAAGCTAGCTGAGGAATAGTTTCAGTCTTTTCTCTGTAGGTAACTAGAATCTGGAACACATTTCCAGCACATGTGGTGCAGTCACCATCTCTAGTGATCTTTAAGAGGAGGCAGACCAAGTACCTTACTGAGTTTGTTTGAGCCCAATTATCTCCTGCCCATGGCAGGGGACCAGACTTGATGATCGTACAGGTCCCTTCTGGTCCTTCTTTCTATGATTCAATAAATGCGGAGGGGGGGTGGAGTTTAAGAGCATAAAAATTTGTATTGGAAAACCACCATGCGGTGCCTCCTGCCCTCCTGCATGGGGAGGGGAGGGGAGGGGAGGGAGCACAGGAAGGTGAAAAAAGGTGACCGGTGGCTGAGGAAGCGGGGGGCAGGGCATTTCCCCACCTCCCCAAAACTTGCACTGTGACTGCAGGGCTTCACGCTGTGCAATACCTTGCACCTTCCTTCACCACAGTTAAATTCACCACCCACCTTATTTACATCAAAGTAGAAGTAAACAGTGCACCTCCCCTCAGGGCAAAGCCAAGTGTCAGGTGTTACTTACCAATGCATAAATCAGTGTAGTCTTTCAAGTACCACCTCACAAAGCAGTTTTCATTCTGCACTCAAATGTTGCACTGCACTCGACTTCGAGCACTGTATTAGCATTCCTGTGCCACCCACGGGCAACTCTCCCCACTGGGCTGAGTCACTCTGCCTCTGCTGTGCTGCTGTCCTTCATCCACCTCAAAACTCTCTCATCGATACGGCATACGTGGACCCCGGCCACTGCTCCCACAATTTACAGGCCTTCAGCAGGGCAGGAACCATCCCCCCCACCCCACCCCCAAAAGGACTGAAGAGAATAAACCAACCAAAGAATGAAATACTATCTTAAAATGCCCCCTGATGGAAATCAGTACTGGGGAGGTCGAAGGTAAAATTGTTTTGACATGCCCCCTAGCAATTTTTACTAGTAACAGCATATTAAGCCGTAACGTGCTAAATAATGTACATGTTAGGTCATTAGTCATGGTACATTACGACAGTGAAAAAAACCCCAGGCACATCTTTAGCCAGAAAAAGCTGATGCTGTGGACAACTACCCATGATCACCTTAAACATGCAAGTGAAGATTGTGGGAACTAGTGCTTTATTTTTCCCCAAAAGCATTTAAAAGGCTGTTGAGAGATCAGTTTATGGAAACAAAAAAATTGCAAACTAGTGGAAGCTATTGATCTCCTTAATGGGAAGCCAATAGTGCCAGTGAAAGCAGACAGCTTGGGCATTATTGTGGAGGCAGGTAATAAATGTAGATGTTCTTCACTAGGATGAATGGAAAAAGATTTATGTTTAGAAAAAGCATTTTGCTATAACACTGAAGGACAGTTCATTAAATTTAGGATAGATACAAAGTTGATTGAATAACCTCCATTCTTGGTCACAACAAAAATCCTTATTGCGTTTTGATTTATGTAAAGCAGAGAATTGGCTACTGAGATGGTTATTCATCTTGTAAAGTGGAGAATTGGCTACTGAGATGGTAAGGCTCTGGTGGAGTCCACTTAATGGAATTTGTCTAATTTACTATTTGTTTTTAAAATATATAATAACATTTTCTAAAGTTGTTACATTGTAAATAAATTAGTCTGATTAATTTATGTGTAAAGGTGGGGCTAGACTGCATAATTTGGAGGCAGTCGCAGCATCATTTAAGTTTGACTGTGGTTGTAACAGTTTGTAGTTGTTTGCATCAAACTTATTCTTAATTCATGCTCTTAAACTACTCCATATTATTGAGTGACTGAAATATATCGTCATGTTTAGAGGAATTTATCATGCTGTATTGTCTGTTTTGTTTCTTGTCACTGGGAGGTGAGCACCTCTCCTTATTCCTTACCCATGTCTCAGACCAGGGCCCCCAGTCTGGGAGGGGATGGGAGGACTGCCTAACTTGGTGGATGGGCTAGGGGCTTTGCTTCACTGCTCCCTCTGTTCCACTCTACTAGAAATTAATGCCTGTTTGTGGCCATAATCTTGCTTTAATGTGAGAGTGCTAGATTATACAGAATTCTGGAACTTAAAGACCATCCATTTCATTAGCCTGCACATTTCCTCACCTTTTATTTCTTCTCTCACCAACTGACAGTTCCTTTTACTACTTACAGTGGAGTGCCATTAACTGTTTGTCACATGCTGTTGTCTTGCCCTTTTCCCTAAAATGCCATCTTGCCCAATCTGTACTTAGATATGTACACAAATTCTAGTTCTAGCCCTTACAGTTCTTTAGGCTCAGTTTATATACAGTATAACCTCATAAATCCAGATATCAAAAATCCAGAATTCTCAAAAATCCAGCACTTTTTAAGCTTCGCTTTCTGCTGCCCCCGGCATGCCATCTATCACCCCATGCTGCCACCCTGTGTACTGCTGCTCCAGGACTGGCTACTGCTTCCCGCCCCCACCCGTCCCCCCCCATATGCAGAGGGGAGAAGTTTACACACAGCGGGTGCCACTGCCATCCACCACCTCGCTCCACGTGCAGCTGCTGCTCCGAGACCGGCCACCATTATCCTCCCTCCCCCTTCCTCCCCACTCTGCAACCGGCCAACACTCCAGTTTAAAGAAACCGGAATTTTCAAATTTCTGGCACTTGCTCAGTCCTGGGCATGCTGGATTTATGAGGTTATACTGTAGTATTTTAGTACAGCTACTTCAAAGCACGTATGTGCTACTTACACTTTCATGTTTCAGAGGTGTAGGTTGTAACCTTGTTGGTCTAAGGACATAGGCAGACAAGGTTCTTTGGGTAAATCTAATCTTTTATTAGACCAACTCAAATAGTTGGAAACATTCTTCTTAGCAAGCTTTCATGGTAACCACTTGATCCAGGAAGAACATAGACCATCTGCAGTTGCTTCCTCAGCCTGACGAAGGGTTTTTGTGCCCAAAAGATTGCTAAGAAGAATTTTTCCAACTATTTGAGTTGGTTTAATAAAAGATATTGGATTTACCCAAAGACCTTGTCTACTTACACTTTCCAGACTTTTACTTTGGCCCATTAAGTCATTCAGACAGTCTCGGGCATTGGAACAAGGCTAAACATTAAAACCATTTTGAAGAACTCATGTTTGTGTGCTACAGAAGTACATACAAATTTGACACTTGCACAAATGCCAAGAAAAAATATTTGGGAGGGGAAGAGGGGTGACTAGTATTGAAAACACTGTTTTAAGGGCTAACATTTTTTTTATTAGTCATGTGTAATACTGCTGGAATCGGTGTTAGACAATTTGTAAACACAGCTGTCATTCTTTTACATTACTAGCAACATTTTAGGTTTTGTTAAATGGTTTTTAATCTACATGATACAATTTTTTGCATCTGTGTAGTAACATGTCCTATATTTTTACACTAGCATATTTTCACAGAATAATTTTGAAACTATATAATCATTAAGTCCACAAACCTTATCTTTTTTCTTTACACGACAGTACACTTTTTCCATTCTGTGCTTTGGTTTGAAGTCTAATTTTTTTGTGATGGACAATGACAGTAAGCTAACACAGCTTTCATTAATTTAAAAAAAATAATTTTAAATTGGAAGCTTTTGGGCACAAACACCCTTCATCAGGCATCAGAGAAAAGATTGGAGAAAAAATCTTTATTCCAATGCCTGATGAAGGGTGTTTGTGCCCAAAAGCTTCCAATTAAATAATTTTTTTTGCAAAAATCTTGTTGGTCTAATAAAAGTTATCACCTCTACCACGAGCCCCAATTGCTTTTTCCTCTAGACCAATATGGCTACTACAACCTAGATACTTGACGCATAGATATTAGGGCTCTGTGAAGCTTAGGGTGCCAATTCAATTCAGTGGAAATTTGGCCCGATTCAGCAGCTGAATCTCCAAATCCAGATCGAATCAGGAGACCCATGAAAAGGTCCAAATTGATTCAAAGTTCTCCAAATTGATTCGTAGAGGTTTGGTGATTCTGGCAGTCCCTGCTTGCTGCCATAGGGAGCTGGACCCAGACTCTGTGCTGGTAACTAGGGAGTGGGAGGGGCCCCTGCCAGGCCCCATCCCCTGCCTGCTGCCTCAGCCCCACTGAGTGCTCTCCCAGCTCCCCACCATGGCTGCCCAACCTGGCCCCAGCTCCTTAAAAAAAAAAAAAAAAAAAAAAAAAAGCTCCCACTCACTGGCTGCTGCCAGGCCCGGGGGGGGGCACTCCTCACTTCCCTGTGCTGCATGGAGGGCTCTGCCACAAGCTCCCCAACCCCTGACTGCTCTCCCAGCCATCGGCAGCTGGTGCTACCTTAGTCAGGGTGGGCATATGCCTTCCCCAGCAGCCAGTCAGCAACCGGGTGGGGTGGGGGTTCCAATCTTCCCAGAAGTGGCTGAAGTGGCCACAGTGCTTCATTCAGGCATTCCCACTCTTTGGCCAGCGCTCACAGGTGGGATACTGGCACTCCCACCTGCCCCATCGCTTAAGTGGGGAGCACAATTTTTCAGTGGGAGTACCAGCACTCTCAGGGGGTGCATGTGCACTCCCTACACATCGCCACTGCTCCCAGCACCCCCCATGGCTGCCATGCCCAGCCCCAATGCAAAAAAACAAAACAAAACAAAACAAAAAAAATGGACTCAGCAGCTGGCAGGAGCTGGTGAGCACAGGGGCTCTTTTTTTTCCCAAAGAGCAGGAAGCTGGGGCTGGCCAGGGCAGGGCAGCCATTGACAGAACTGGGAGAGCAGGTGGGGCCTGTCTGATTTGGAGGTTTGGCCAATTCGGCAGCGGCCGAATCTCTGAATCAGGTTCAGATTAATCAATTTGGGACAGTGATTTGAATCGCCAGAGCAAATGACTGTCCCCTGAATTGGCTGAATCTGAATCCGAATCCAAAGCAAATAGTAGCCGCTTCACACTAATAGGCCTAATAGATATGCTAGGGAAACTCTATAAGGGAAAAGTGGGTACTATAAACTATTTAAGAAAGTATGATTTCAGAGTACTGGATATTGATGAAGGAAATGTACCTGAAAACAAGTAAGTTGTTACCCATAGGTAAGACTCAAATCTCCACATTTATATACACTGAGCTTCTGTTGTTACAGGTTTAAACCAGTTTCTGATTACTTAAACTGGTTTGTGTATAACTTCTGTCCCTAGCCCAAATGCATTTTACATCTCCTTTAGATTATACATTTTACAAAATACCATTTAACATCCATCACTTCAGAAATGAAACTTAACTGCTCTTTGCAAATGGTTTGCACCTTTTTGTTGACTTCTCCTACTGCTGTGTTTTCTTTTTCTGAAGCATAGTTGTTCAATTTAAATACCTTTTCAGGGTATTTTAGCCATATTGGTATACTACTTCCCTTCTGACTTCCTTTACTTGGGGTCATCTCATCTTTAATTAGCCTCCATGTCATATTGAAGCTTTTAGTTTCTTTTGTCACATAGACATGTCTGACTAGCTTCTTCATGTTTATTTTTAATCACTTCAAGTTTAGGGTTAGTCTGTTAGTTTTGAGGAGCTTCCCTTTTTTTGACAATGCTAAAATTCATTTATTTGGGGGCAGAAATGTATAGTGGTTTATCTTGAAGCAGTTCCTGCATATTGAAAAGGTGAGGGCACAAAACTTGAAATAACAGATAACAAGCAGCTCAAAGTGGAATTCACAGGAGAGCTCATAAAGTTAGACATGGAAAAGGAGGAATGTCTTTAGCAGCTGCCTTCTGTACGGGTTGGAGAGGATGATATATTTATCATGGAGGGTAGAAAGGAGAAGCTTGAAGTAATCTGTACAGATGATAAGGGCCTTAACAATGATTTACTATTGTGGACAGAAAGTAAAGCCTGAACTTTTAAAATATTTTGGAGGTAGGTCTGAGAAGACATGAATATAATCTGGAGATGTGGGGTAAATGAAATGTGGAATAAATGAAGAGGGACATGTCAAAGATGTCTCCAAGAGGATGGATCTGGGAGAGTGGTAGTGATGCTAACAACTTCATTTGAAGAGGTATCTCCTTTCCCAGTGACCATTGTGAAGTTTTCTCCCGTGAAAGCCTGTCTGTCCCTTTCAGCTTTGCAAACATGCACTAGGTGCATGACCCATCACGCCAGCGAAGGGAAGGGCACATGGGAGCTTTATTTACATTGGTGACTGAAAACACAGGCCCAGGGTGCTACAGTCACAGCCTGCAGCAGTAGCACAGTGTCCATGCACTCGGTTGCTGCCATAAGAACAATACTGTGGGGCTGCTTCTCTTGCCAGGGCATAGACTTTGCAAGGGTGGGAGTGATTCTGGTGGCCCTGCTGAGTTCATGTCTGGGGCTGGTGCCCTACTCTCACCTACCCCAAGTTTTGCTGCTACAGCCCAGTTACAATGTAAACCATCTAGGGTTGGAGGAGCAGGTGCAAGGAGGAGTATGGTAGAGGAGCAGGTGGAGGAGTATGTGCTTGGTATCCAGGTTGTAGTTGTATTGGTCTAGAGGCAAAAGGAATCAGAACTTGTTGTAGGGGTGGAAGAAGGGTGCTTGTGCCCAAAAGCGTACAATTAAAGAATTTTGTTTGCAGAAATCTACTTGGTTTAATAAAAGAATATCACCTCTCCCACGAGTTCAGGTATGTGTTTGAACGCTTCTGATCTGCCTTCTGGCATAAAACAGTTTGGTCTGTTTTATGCCAGAAAAAAAAGTGCAACTGGATCTTAGGGTCAGAGACACGACAGCTCTACCCTGCCTTTGCCTATGGTATAGATATTAAATTGAAAGATCATGGTGAGACCCTGCATATATAACATAAAGAGGTAGATCTTTCCATTGTCTCGTATGATAAAATCCATGATTCTTTCTCAGTTGAAGAAATTGTGGTATTTACATTGAACTACTAAAGGCCACATGCAGGTGGTTCATTTCTGTGGGGAGAATGATTGGCTCTCCCAGTAGACATTACAAGTGTACAAGCCTTCACTCAATTTCTCCTGGGGAAGAAATGACCTTTCTGGTAGAGAATATTCCTGGTTTCAACCTGGAAGATCTGCCTTGAGAGAAACACTTTTGAGTGAACGCTTGCACACTGCTTGCCACGGACCCCTGCCTCTTTCTCAAACCAGATTCTCCCTGCTTTGCCCCCCTGTTCCCTTTGTGCTGCTCCTGGAGGCTGCAGGTGCAGGTTTTGAAGGTGCTGCTTAGGGGGACCACCCTGCCTTGCCATCCCCGGTGTGGCATCTTCAAAGCCTGCACTTGCAGTACCTTGCCAGGGTCTCTGTCCTAAGGAGCAGGGAGGTTTTGCCCCACTACTCCAGTCCTCT
This sequence comes from Crocodylus porosus, assembly GCF_001723895.1. Taxonomy (NCBI): domain Eukaryota; kingdom Metazoa; phylum Chordata; order Crocodylia; family Crocodylidae; genus Crocodylus; species Crocodylus porosus. Next base: position 28,584,669 of record NW_017728917.1, read on the forward strand.
GGGACGAGAGGGAATGGAGCAGCCGCTGCTCTCCACACCTCCAGACCAGGCACTAGTCTGAGGAGGACGTGGAGAGCAGAGGAGAAGTGGGCTACAGGCTGAATGCCTATGCTGCTCTCTCCCAAAATTATTTCTAGTGCTGGAAATTTTTAAAAAATGTCTGCCACTGAAAAATAGATGCCTGTTCAAAGCCAAAGTCATTGTTAATCCTTATAAAATACTCATTGTAAAAATTGAGACGGGAAAGTGTGCAGATTATAGTGAATTATATCAATTGGAAAGAGCAGCAGCATTATATTTCTTCTGTATTTTCTGAAAATGTGTCTTTTTAAATGGCAGTAGCACAGCTGGAACAGATGTGCTGAAAAATCTGTAATTCCCAAGCGATGAAACAGAATGCATGCTTTTAGGATTATAACAATAAATTAGGATAATTCCCAAAATAATGTGAAATATACTTATGTGCCTCGCCATCTCGGTGCACAGTGGTGTGTTGGGAAGGAAGGTTTTACAGCTGGAAAGCTTTCTGGAGACAGAAAATGTGATTTCAGTTAAGTGGCTGCCCTGCCAAATGTCAGAGCCTTGATTCTCTTAGAAGCTGTGTATCCCTACCTTCTGGTTTCAGTGGGAGTTGAGGATGATATGCAACACCTTGCAGGCTACTAGCATTGATAGTCAGTCTCTCTCTATCTCCATCTCTCTTTTCTTTCTCTTTCAGTGGAGCTTTGTTCATATGGTAAAATAATCCTGAAATACACTGACTACATACAATTAATTGTCTATTCACATTTTGTATGGTCACACCCCAAATATATTTTTATGAAGTAAAATCAGATGTGGTTCTGAAACTGATTTAGAGTAGTAATAGTGTTCTCTTTTATTTATAGTGCCCTTAAAGATTTTTGCAATATCTGAATGCATCAGCTGAGTATATTAACATAAAAGTGTTTCAGAATTGCTACATTTTGCAAATAAAATTACTTTATAGGTCTAAAAATCCATCATATTTATTCTATAAAGTAAATGAAAGTACAGTTGTGTCCTGTATACATTCATATGCTTATAGCATATAGCCTGTGGTCTTGTGCTGTGCAAATCCAGGCAACCTTCTCTATAAATTTCCAGCCTGTAATTTTTTGAAGTCAGTTCTTTTAAGCAAATCAAATTTTCTCCTAATATTAAAATGAAATAAAATCTCAGGTTTTAGAACAGTGAACTAAATCCTTCCCTTGGTCTACTCCACAGGGACAGCTTCTCAAAGATATCAGAATGTTTTATCCTTTTTCCAGGGTGATGGTATATTTCATCTGCTGCTTATACATCATATCAAAATGTAATTTTGATGCAAGGTCGATGCATCTCATCATGTGAATTTGGCATTAGTCAACAACAAGCACTGTTTTTCACTTCTCTTTCCCTGTTATAAACCCCTTGTATGCTGTGCCTCTTAATCCAAGTAGCTCAGAAAAGGACATATAGTTAGTTTACAACTTTAATGAAATGCAGGGTAGGGGGTAAGAGAGAGAGCAGTTTAATAGAACTTATAATTTAAATACCAATGTGAATTGGTAAGCAGACTCATTGTACCCTGTTCCCAACATTAGGACTCTTATCTTTTTCTGCATCAGTACTGCCTTCTGATTTGATTTTTCTCATAATCTCCAGATTAATCTAGGATAATGCCCTTGCCTTCACACTCTCTAACTCCAGACTTCTGTGTCTTGACACTTTAAAGCTCTGGGTGAGAGTTTTCATGAGGTTTCGAAGTGAGAGCCCTCCTGTGGAATTGTATTAACACCTTCTTTGCTCTCTCACCTAAATCTGTTGGGCCTTGATTTCCACCCCCCTTTTTTAGAGATGTGGAGAGTATGATCTAGCACTCAGATTTTTACCTGTCACCAAACATTTATGGCAAATATGTGAGCTAAACCTTTCTGACATATTCCCCTTAGATCTGCATTTTATCAGAGGCCCATAAATGTTCATCTGTATATAAGAGAAGGAAAATGCAAAATTGAAGTTGACATTATAGATATTTTCATTGCTGCTTTAGTAAGCCAAATATCGTTTAGTGAAACTACCTTACAAAGCTCTGCAGAAGGGAGTAAGAACATTCTGCAGTTAGAATTTCTGAACATTTGTGAGAAGCTGGAGGAAAATGTTATCTCTGTTGGGGAAAATAAAATGTCTCTTAAAGTTTCATATATATGCTGAACAATATGAAATCAGAATTTGTCTAAATGTCTCACTTCACACTTTCTAAAAGAAACATCCTGTTTTGATTTGAAAATACTTTTTTGTTTTCAGAATTAATTTATGTACTTTTTAAAATTAAAAAGTCAATCCAGACAGTGTCCTGAAATTACCGGAAGGAAAGGTTTTGATTACCACAGATCATATGCTTTTTCTCCTGAGCATCAGTTTGCTGAATATTCTGAAATTTTACTTTGTCCCAATTCATGACAGGAAATTTTATTGAAATCTCAAATTCTTCCTCTAATTGAGAAAATAGTTTCCAAGAGAGCCCAGAAACTGGGTAAGTAGAAAGATGGCTAAGAGCCATTGCCTCTTGCCCACCTTAAAGAGAAATGAACACAACAAATTACAAAGTTCAAGACTTAAGTTCTACATCTTATTCTTAGAACGCCTGTTTTAACTGTAGACTACTTTCTATCATGTAATATCATACTGAGTCATTGATTCAGTACTGACTCATGAAGAGCTCCTGCTATTGAATCATAAGCACCACAGCCTGTCATTTTTTTAAGACATTGAAAGCTTGACCATGCCTGACTCTCAGCTCTTAGTTAACTATTTGGGACTGCATGAGAGAGAGAGGAAGGAGTCATATTAATAAGAAATGTTATCCTAGGACATGTTTCAGCATTATAGTGAGTTTGGCCAACTTCACAACACAATAGGACATGTTTCCACATGCTTTTGTGTCCCTTTAAGTATTGTTGGCTTATAAACAACAGACACTGATATAAGCAGGTTGATATCACTGTAGCTAAATTTATAATGCAGTCTGCACCAAGTTAACCATATTGGCAGAGGTGTATCTGGACAAGACTGTGCCTGGGGCAGCAGTGTGATGCCCAGGATGGTGCCAGCTGCTGTGGTGCCAATTGTAATGGCATAAACAGATGCCACTGTGGTTGTGGCTATTGTTATGACCCCTCCTCAAAGACAGTGCTTGGGACTGCTGCCCCAGTTGCCCTCTTTGCCCCACTCCCCTACCCTCCATAGTTTCGTTACAGATATTTGGTTCCTAGACCAAATACAGCAATACCCAGTGCAACAAAATTGATGCCATTATTGTGCATAGACCATCCCTAACTCTCCCACCATTAGCTATGTTGAAAATCATCACTTGTAGCATTATTGCTGGAAACCTATGCCTCTAATCGCATATCTGTGAAGAAAAAGATGGTGGTTGTGTCAATCAGTCAATTTGCTTAGATGGCTGAATTTTTGGATTTATTTGGTACAACCACTGACCTTTTCATGTGAAATTCTTTAATTGACAGTATCTGATAAGAGCTTCATTTATTTTTTTTTCCTATTTCATTACAGTAAATATTGGCTTAGTTCCAATAGATTTTATTTAAAATGTTATCTGCAGAGAACTGTGATAGAATAGTAAAGCATAGAAATGAGGACTTTGATTTGAGTTTGTGAGTTTTGTAACTAATAAAATGGGCTTGGGTGTTGCTAAATAGAATTAGTTTTGTGTGCCCTGTTTAAAATATCAGGTGCTGAAAATTTGAATTATGGAATGACTGGCTTGACAGAAAAAAATGTTCTGTGCAAAAGCTGTAGTGTAGCGAGATTATGCAGCATAATAAGAGACAAGGTATGGCTTGTCTACAATTATAAAGAATTAAAATGAAAGGAGTGTCAATTTTATAGTTGAAGTCTAAATGCCAAATCCAGGAGTTTTTTATTTAGGAAGAAAATGGGAATATTGCTTTAGAATTGACTGAAGATGGTCTTGGATGCTTCTCTGTTGGAGAGGTGATAGCAAACTGTCCCAGTTATAGAAGATTAGCACCAGACAAGATCAAAACCTTAAGCTCATTTTAAAAATTGAGCCTACAGATGATAAATACAAATGGAATTTGTTTATAATTTATAATGTTATAACTTTTGTGAAGCAAATGTACATCCTTGATATTATCCTTAGAGAGATGAAGGTCATTAATCACATTGTATAATATAAGACGTTCTTTCTGAACAAAAATGGACGGTGCTTGAAACATTAACTCATTAATAATACCAATTTTAACTTATTTTATTTCTGCAGTGTAAACAATTTATTGTGTGGTTAGTCAATTAAAATCATTCAACAGTAGAATTGTTCCTGTCCATAGCAATGGAATTTTTTTCAAATTATACTCTGGAAAACAAAGCCTCTATTGCTCTTGCAAATGGATTTGGACAAAGGTATTTGCCCAGATAATGCTGTTTTTGTAGCACAGGAATCTGACACCTCAAGCTTAGTGGCCACTAAGACTATTGAAAATTAGGTAGAAAAGAAAGCCTAAGAATAACCAATCTACTCCATATAGAGGGTATAAGTGTTTGGTGCTGTGGCTCTGGGAAGGCCTGGTCTCCTCCCTCGCTGTTCCTTGCAGCAGTTCCAGCTGCAGCACAAGGTGCTGGAGAAGTAAATAGCTTTTCTGCTCCTGGGGAAGATGTGCTGAGTAACCAAAAAGCAGCTGGTTTTCAGCAGCAGAAAAGGTGGTGTGGCCCTAAGGAGCAGAAAACTTCTGTTTGGAACTGCATTTCCCAGGATGCCCTTCTTCACTGAAGCCACACACACAAACGCATCCCTGCTGCTGTTTTGCCTGTGGGAGGAACAGAAGGGTACAGTACCTCCCTGTTCCCCCCTTCTGGTGCCCTTTCCCTCCATGCCGTCTTCCCCTTTGAGGAAGCATTTGGGGTTTGTGCCCCACTCACTCTCATCCATCTTTATGCTACTGATGCCATACCCAACCATGTCTGCCAAAAGGCTGCTCCCATCTCTCACACTCTAGAGCAGAATTAAAAGTCTTAAAAATTCCCCTAATGCTTAGGAAGGTCCTGATAAATAAATGGGGTATTTCAGGCCAATGCTCTCAGCCTGTTAGAAATCTGCCTCCGGATAATTGAGTTGTAACAGATTTTTGTCACCATGTAGCATATCCCTGTGTCACTTGAGACCAGACAAGACATGAAAAGAAGTAGCAGAAACAGGCTGTTGCTGAAGTAGAATAAGAATAATAGGCACTTGCACCTTTACGTTTATATAGCAGGAAACTATAATATGATAAAGCTGTGTGTATAATATAGGTTACCTAGAGGAAAGCCACATAAGAAATGAATTGAAAGCAAGATGCTGCTGTTAAAGCATATGCTTAACTTTACTCATGGATGTAGCCTCAGTGACTTCAAATGGAGTGCACAGATCAGTAAGTGCATGAAAATGGTTGTAGAAATAGGGACAAAGAATGTATTTGAAAAGAAGGGTTACTTCCTCTCCTAAATATTATCCAGACCATTGTGATCCTGATAGAAATGAGTACATTTTTTTGTATAAATAGTATGACAAAAGTATGACAAAAGATGGATGAGGAGGCTTTGTCCTTGAGGAGAAACCATCTCTAGAAAGTATATAGTATGTTCAGGGTAAAGAAGCTTGACAATGGAAATGGACATATGCTGCCATGGTAGTGTCAAAAATGGTTGCTTTGACTGCAGAATGTTAAAGCTAGGTTCCAGGGGCAGGGCAGAAGCAATCCTGCCCCTGGAGCAAAAGCCCAAAGGAAGGAGGGGCTATAGCAGAGGTCTGGTCATAAACAACTGGTACCTCCTGAGACTGGAGGGGCACCATTTACAGGGGCGGGGGGTGGCGAGTGGCAAGCGGGGACTGCCTGCAGAACCAGCAATGGCCAATCTCAGGGTGAGGAACAAGGGAAGCATTTCAGTATTTTCAACTTTCCCTCAAAAAAAAAAAAAAAAAAAGACTTTTATAAATTGATAAATAAATCTGTTTTTCTTTTCCCTTTGTGTATGCACATGCAGTCTTTTAAGAATCCATGGGCCTAGTGCATCATACCTTTGCATTTGTATGAAGGCAGTGCAAAGATATCTACCATTTGGATTTGTGGCAAGTATAAGCATTACTCCAGTTCTATATAAGTAGGTTTGGCATTATTTGATTTTTATTTTTAATAATTTCAACAGCTAAAATTGATGCTTAGTTTTAAGCATCTACTTAAATTTTTATTTATTTAAATTTTCAGGATGAAATTAGGAATGTGGAAGCGCGCACACAGATGGTAGGCCTGTGTGAATAGGGAAGTATTTAATTTAATTCAGAGATTCAGATCACTGTCCTGGATTGATTTTGGTTGAACTGGCTTTGGAAGATTTGCCACTGATTGAGAGAAATTCAGTGATTCAGATTGGCCGGGCTCCACATGTCAGCTGGAACCTGACACCACTCGGCCCCAGCTCCCAGACAGAGCACATGACACCCTGCTGAGCCACACTGCACCTGTGCCATGGGGCAGGTGCTGCACAAGTGCCAAGTGGGGGGGCAATCCCTACTGCCCCACGTTGCGTGGGGGCTCTCTGCCACAAGCCCTGGGAGGCCCCAATTGTAGCTGCCAGAGCCGGTGAGTGCGGGGCTTTTTTGAAGTGCTGGGAGGGGGATGGAGCTGGGCAGGGCAGCCATGGGGGGCTTCTCCTGCTGTGCCTGCCTCTACCCTGGCAGAGGAGACGCAGGGGCTATGCCCTGCTGCCACTTGCCCAGCTGGTGCTGGGGGGCAGTGGGGGAGGGGTGCAATGCAGGCATGGCTTGCTCTTGGAGGCAGCAGGGCAAAGCCCTCACTCCCAACACTGCCACGCCTACATCAGTGCTGGGAGTGGAGGCTCTGCCCTGCTGCCACTCACCAGCTGGCATTCAGATGCGACAGTGCTGGAAGCGGGGGCTATGCCCTGCTGCCACTTGTCTCTTTCCTACTGGAGTGAGCCATGCCTGCATCCTGCCCTCCCTCCCCGCTCTCCGTATTGGCTGGGCAAACAGCAACAGGGCAAGAGCCCCCATTCCCAGAGCTCCCGCACCTGCATCCCGCAACCTCCCCTCCCTGAGTAACGCACCCCCCCCAGCCCCAATCCCTCCCACCCCCACACCCCTTCTCTTCCCCTCCCTCAACCCCAGCAGGCTTACCAGCTGGACTGCGTCAGCTGGTTGTTTAGTCTATGGCCAAATCTCTGAAGTGGCCAAATCTTTTCCAAAGCTTTTCCAAATTGATTCGGATGCTTTGAATCAATTCAGCGCTTTTAATTGGTCTCCTGATTTGATTTGGATTCAGAGATTCGGTCCCCAAATCAGGCCAGATTCCCTCAGAATTGAATCAGCTACTGAAGCTTCATGCAGCCCTAACAGGCACACGCAGGCACACGCTGACCAGCTTCCTCCTCCAGCCCAGCACACAGCAGGTGTGGGGGAAGTTGCCATGCTGCTAGGCTGTTAGCCTGCCTCCCCTTCCTCCCCCCGCGAACCCTACACACAGTGCTGCCAAGCTCAGTATCCACTTTTCTTTGTCCCACAGTGGTCACTGTCCCCTGGCTCCCCAGCGAGAAACCTCCAGCTGCTGCAGTAGCACCTGTCCCCTGCATGCAACCGGAGGCTTGCTGTGCCTATTGGCTCCTGCCCACGTTTGCAAGGCTGACTGGCACCCTGCAGGCATTGAGCTGGTGAGGCAGGGGCAGGGACAGATGCACATAGACAGACACACAGTGCAAAATCTGTCCCCACCTCCAGCCACTGTTCAGCAGGAGCCCCCCCAGCAGCAGCCTATTCCTACATCCCCTTTCTATGCATTTTACTTGATAGTTATAGCATTATTTTTCTTCTGTCTGAGTATGAGGTGAAATTACTGTTTAGTGATCTTGACCAATAAAAATGGAATCCTGCCAAGCCAATAAATAATTGAGTATGCGTTCAATGTAAATTGAAATATTTTGAAAGAGGAAGGAGCTATGGAAGGAGCTGGTTTGTCAAACAGCTCCCTGTGTTGCCCATGGGAATGCATCTTCAGGCTTTTTGATTCTGTGTGTCTAGAAATTACTATAAGGCCCTTGGACTGAATGACTAATAATGCCTTTGGCTTTAATGGCGTGGATGTACCAGTACCACAGCGATTGGTGACTGTATAAAGCCCTAAGATGAAACAAACCTGTATGGGTGCATATAGTCATTTATTTAAACCACGTGAATGTAGACCAAGAACAGCACATTAGCCATTCACTGCTCCCAGGAGCTGCTTGGGGAAACCAGTGCAAGTAGCTCAAGCTGAGGAGAGGGGCGAGAGGGATTGGAGTGAGCAAAATATGGCCTGTGAGCTGAATCTGGCCCACCAACTGACTGGATCCAGCCCCTGGCTGCCCCTGCGGTCCTCCGCATGGGGCTGAGGCCCACACGCTCCCATCAGGGCAATCTGTGCCTGCTGGTCCAGGCCCCAACCAGTGTGCACAGCCTCCAGTGGGGCAGTTCTCCTCACCTCCAGTGGGAGTCACCCAGCTGAAGCTTCTCCCTGCCCAGAGCAGCATAGCAGGGGCAGGAGTGGGAGGAGGAGCCACCACCGGAGGCAGGGAGAGCAGAGCAGCACCTGACGGGCTGCAGCCACACTGAGAACAGCCCCGCCAGAAGCGGTATTGCTGGTTGGGACCCACGCCAGTGGGGCTGTTCTGCGCCCCTCAGCACCAGCAGCAGCTCCTCCTCCTGCTCCCGCCCCTGCTGCACCACTCCGAGCAGAGAGGGCACTTCAACCAGGCAGCTCCTCAGGGCTCTGGCTCTAGCTCTAGCTCTTGGCTGCCTTCCACCTGCTCTACCTGCCCAGTGTGATGAGCAGCCACCTGTAGGTGGGCAGAGCTGGTGGAAGGGCCCTTGTACAGAGGAAATTGCCCCTTTTAACTACTCAATTGCATAAAAATTTCCCTCCATGGCAACGGCACCCCCCAAGGCAGCACCTAGCCATTGACATCCCACCTGGGCAGTCCCAGGGGGTGCTGCTGCTGCGGAGGAAAGCATTGGGGTCCCTTGCAGCTCAGGGGCTGCAGATCTGCTGGCAGCTCTCTCCCTGGCTGTGGGAGTACGCAGGCAGACACCAGGAGAAAAAAAATCAGGTCCCAAGACACCTTTTTTCTTTATTTTTCTCAGCAGAGCCTGCCCGCATGAGCTTCCACCAGTCATGCAGCCCCTGAGCTGTGTGGGGGCCCAGTGCTTCCCTCCATGACGGCAGTATGGGACTGCCTGGGTAGGGTGCCAGGAGGTGGGTGGCACCACCACAGAGAGAAGTACCAAGGCCCCTCAGCTCAGGGCCTGCTGGCAGCTCACCCTCTGGCTGTGGCAGTGGCAGGCGGGCTCGGGGCAGGGGGGGTGGATGGATCAGGCTCCTCACCACTTCTTTGTTTTCCCCCTTTGGCAGAGCCTGTCCACTCTGTGATGGAGGGGGTGGGAGGTGTGAGCTGACAGGGCCATCACTCCCGTCACAGTGATGAAAGTCCCTAAATTGAAAAGGTGGGTTTTAATCAACACAGTTAAAAACCCACTGTTTTAATTTTGGGAGACCTAAACCCCCTACATTCTGCGATTCTGGCAGATGACAGAATGAGCAACAGCCTCAAGTTCCAGCAAGAAGAGTTTAGGTTAGATATTGGGAGGGTAGTAAAACACTGGAACCAGGTTACCCAGAGAGGCTGTGGAATTTCCATCCTTGCAAGTTTTTAACACCTGGTTTGACAAAGCTTTGACTGGGATGATCTACTTGGGGATGTTCCTGCTTTGAGCAGGGGGGTGAACTTGATGACCTCCTGAGGTCCTTTCCAACCCTAATTTTCTATGATTCTATGATTTTGAAAAGCAGGGGGTGCAAGGTGCTGCATCATTGGATATATCACAACATACATTTTTCACCAGTTAAAAATAAGTTAGAAGCTTTACTTAATATACTTGGGGCCTAGGACCATATTAATCAGTCGAAGATTGAAGAAAATACAAATACATCTCTATTGAAATGTGCATTATTTTGCTATATCATATGTCATGTATAAAAACACAGCAAACTAAGGAAAAGCATCAAAACTTGTTGTTGCATTAGTCATTACAATTAAATATTTGTCTCCTTTCCAATTCATAAAACAAAATTAACATTTTTGAGCATCTTGACAGTGCATCCAACACTTCACTGAAAGCAATTTCCACACCTGAGTTAACATTCACTTGAGCTAACATTTCCATATCTGAGTTAATGTTTTTAGCTAGAGTTTCACAGCCCTACAGACAGTTTTTAATAGGAGCCACATTACTGGGAGCACCTAACAGACAGCAGAATTGCAAAAGAAAGGGTAGCTAAGAGTAGTTTAAAAATATCAAAAAGGAGAGAAGGCAATTAAAACCTGCCAAATAAAGGATTTAGAGCATGTCTGGGAAAAAATACAGCCTGTAGGCCAGATTCAGGCCGCCAGGTGACTGGATCCAGCCTGCGGCTACCCTGCAGCACTCCACATGGGGCCATGCCCTGCCTGCTCACCCTGGAGTAACCTGTGCCTGTCTCCCACCAACCTGGCCCCAGCCAACATGCACTTTCTGGTGGGGGGCTGTTCCTGGTGTGGCTGCAGCTGGGTGCTGCTCTGTCGTCCCCTCCCCACCCCATGTCCAGTAATGGTTTCTGCTTCTTCTCTTGCCCCTGCACGGTGCACCATGCCACTCCACGCAAGCAGTTTCAGCTATGTGGCTCCTACCCCAGTGGATGGTACTGCTGCTTCAGCTCCCAGCCACCTTCCAGTGAAGCCAGAGTAGTGCAGCACAATGTGGGAGGAGGAGCTCCTGCTGCTGGAGGCACGGGTGCGCAGGGGAGGGAACATGGAGCAACACCTGGCCTACTGCAGCTGCTCTGGGAACAGCCCACTGGAAGCTGCCCCGGCCCCTTCTGTGTTGCGCTGCGCCACGCCACGCATTCCAGGTGGGCAGGCGAGCAGCTTCAGCCATGCAGCTCCTGCCCTGGCACTGGGGCTCTGGCATCAGCTCCCAGCAGCCTTCCCTGGAGCTGGAGCCAGAGCCCTGTGAACTCAGGCAGAAGCCCAGCTAAAGGTGCTCTCCTGGAATAGTGCAGCATGACACAGCACTGCAGGGGCAAGAGCAGGAGCAGAAGCTGCCACTGGAGGCAGGGGACACAGAGCAGCACCCGGCTGGGCCACAGACACCAGTGAAAGCATGGCATGGACTGCTCCAGTATGAGCAGGTGGGGCTCGGTCCCATGTGGAGCACTGCGGAGCAGCATGAACCACACCACGCAGGCTAGCTCTGCTGCATGTGCCCCCGCCCCCTCTTCCCTTCCCTCATCCACAGCAGGTTCCCGGGATCTGGCACCCAGGCAGCACCCCCTCCAAAGTTATGCATGCACACACTTCTCCCCACACATACCCCACACTGCAGTGGGCAGGGGCCTATGATCCAGCCTCTCCTGCCCCTCTGACTCCTCACCATTGCTCCCCACCTGCCCACCCATAGCCCCATTGGGAGTTTTGGTGATTTTTGGCAGGGGAGGGAGAGTGGGAGGAGAGTGCTAAGTCAGACCATGACAGCCCGTCAAAATTCTTGATGTGGTCCTTTGATCCAAATAATTGCCTGCCCCTGGTTTAGAGGAATGAAGTATATTATAATGATCTATGAAGTCAGTTGACTCCTTCACTGCTGCCTGAATAGAAAGGCTGCTGTCGCTGCCAGGTAGTTGGTTTCAAACTTTGGGTGGCCCAGGAATCAAAGTGAGGTGTGACTGCACCTCCCTGGACCTTTCCCTGTGATTGCTGGTTTGCTAGCTGAATGCATGTTGCAAGTGACTTAACTTCAGTAACATAAGCACATCAGTATTTTTAAAGAGAATGTAGTTTTGAGCAAATAATGTAGACCTTAGTGAAGTCACTGTGGGGAAGCTACAAATATTTTGAAGACTTCCCTTTCCTTATGAGTTGGGTTGCAGCTGGGTGTAACGTAAGAGGCAGGAGAATGGGAATTGAAGCTGCTATTTTGGAAGAGAAGGTGCATGTGGCCAATTTTAAAGAGAAATTGGCATTGTTCTGCCCTGGCTCTGATTATACTCTTTTAAGTTGTTTAGCTTTTATGACTGGTTTCCTCATTCCTTCAGATTACACAATCATACTACCAATATGTATTTTTTTTATGCATGAAGTGTCTCAACTTTGGTATGAATTCAAAACCTGTAGTTAAGCACAGTCTCACTGCCTTCCATAATAGCATGCTGGAGTGTATTGTGGCCATATGAATTGGATTACGGGAAGCAGCTCTTTAAAGTGTGAAATGATGCTGGGTAAAAATATTTTTTTGTCAGCTTATGATTTTATGGTTTGGTTTTCCAATGCTTCTGGGCTTTGCTGGGTGCCACATGGGGCCAAGAAGGAACCTTTTCTCTTCTTACAGCTACTGGTTCCCCCCTTACAGCTACTGAAACCCACGGTTTATTTTTATCTTCTTCAGAAGCTTTGGGAATTGGCTGCAGCCAAGACAAAGAAATTTGACTTGGATATGCTGATGTTCCTGCTGGGACCTTAACCCAGATGGTCCTAGCTAGAGGGTCTTGCCTCTTCACTCATCAGGCCGATTGCCACACTGGGGATCAGGAAGGAATTTTTGCCCACAGTCAGATTGGTATGGACTGTGGGGGGAGAGGCAGGAGTTGCCTTCCTCTGTAGCAGGAAGAGTAGTCCTCTTTGGATCTCATGTATTTTGAAAAGCCACTTCCTGTTTTTGCAGTGACCGGACATCGACTGTACCCTTGCTATACCTCTGCCAGTTAGGGTGATCTTGATATTTGTGAGCACTGGATCTCAGAGTTGCATGCAAGGTTTGTTTGTGCGATTTTGTTTGAAATTATCTGAGTGTGATGTTCTGAGAATTTGGAGGATGGCAAAATCGAGACACAGGTTCTTTCACATTAATCTGTGAACACTACATACTAGTTAGGAAACGCTTTGAATTTTTCTCTCATCATCACTTTACATACACATTTTGAAAAAACATTGCTTGCCTAGATCAAAGGTTGGGCATATTTGGGTACTAAAAGTTATGGAGTCTAATTTTCCCATGCCTTGTGTTGTCATTCACACTAGACCAAATTTGTAAGCAGCTATTCTTCTGTTCTGGTAATTTTTTTCACCTAACTTGCACTGATGTAAATACCTGGACAAAGTTGCAGCCAACAGATTTGGGCTCATTTAACTATTAATACAGAGCAAATTGTGAAACAGTGTTTTCAGTGGAGTTATCACCCAAAACCAAGAGACTAAATAAAGTGCCTATAATTCTCCAGAATAACAGACCGTAAAATGTCTGCAAATCAAGCCATGGAATCTACTTGCTTTCTTCACTGCCCTATGGTCCTTCATTTTTAGTGCCTCTTTGTCTAAATAGAACCCTCTTCATTTATGCAAAATATTAATATATAATACATTTCTAGGACATTGTTTTTTACTGATCAGTTGCCATGATCTAATAGAATTATTTATAGTTAATTTTCTGTGATCAACAAATAATGGGTGGTTAACTTTTAGGATAGACTTGCTACCCTGAGCTTAGACCCTAACACACATCATTAATTTCAATCCTCAGTCCCATTGACTTAGCTGAGAGTACTCGCATAAGTAAAGGTACATGTGTGTGTTTGTGTTTCTAGGATAGGAGCCTAGAAATATAGTCCCAGCAGGCAATAAAGGAGTTTAGCAAAAGCAAGACAAGGAAGTAGAGTACTGTTGAGTGGCATAAAACTCGTGAGAGTAGTAGAAAGTGATACTTATTGCTTAAACAAAATCAGAACTTACATTCATATAATCAGAACACCACTCACATACACTACATACTTTTCCCCAAAAGACCAGTTCCCCAAAATTGGGGTGGATATATTAAATAGGAAAGATTATCTTATTCCCAAAATAGAAGCACCCCACTTTAATCACTGCTCCACAGAGCAGCAGCTGTTTGCATTGCTATTTCAGTAGCTAAGGGAGTTAATTAAGGTAAGGACTCATTGTTCTTTGTTCCAGAGGTGTTAAAGATTCTCTCCTTTTTCAATTGCCTTGATGTTCTATTAATCAAGCTAATCTTTCTTAGCAGTTTTGCTGTCTGCTGCTTCTGGTCTCTCTTCTCCTAATCCACAGCCTTGCAGACTGTTTTTAGCTCTTTTCAAATTCATAGCTTCACCCATGGAGACTAGATTTCAGCAGCAGCTAAGGTTTGAACTTTAGTTAATCAGGAAAGGGAGGGTGAGTGAGCTGAATATTAGGTTCCATCCCTGTTCTATGCAGCCATAACTCTGGACAAATCTTTGTTTTTTCTCCGTTTTTTTCTGCCTTCCAAAAACAAATTGTGAATTATATTTTGACGCATGTTATATATGAGAGAAGTGTTGTAATCTTACAAAAAGCTAAACATTATTTTGAGCATTTATCAACTCTTCTTTGCTTAGAATGATGGAGGGATATCCTATGAGGAGTAGCTTCATTTCCCTTCTTGCCTTGCATGTATATTAAAAATGAAGAGACTATCAGTTTGGGTTCTATGAACAACTTTATGCACTATACTGTTGAGATTTGTTATGCTAGCAGTGTTATATATCCTATCTATACCATCTGAAAAAGAATTAAAGCAGATCTGTTTTATATTTAATTAAATGTGGAATACAGAATGTATGTGCAGTTAGAAGGTGAGCTGTGCAGGCACTCAAACCTTTTCAGTGATCTTATTTACATTTCTGCAGTGATTTTCAACCCTTAATTGGGTCTGAAAACTTGCAAACTGCTTTCATACTGCCATTTATGGTTTTATTTTGACCAGGAAGAAGAGAATAAATGGAACAGGCTGTCTTTTAAAATTCAATAAACAGTGCTTCAGAAAAAGTGCCAGGAACCTGCCATGTAGTACATTTTTTCTTCACACTGATAAAATGTGCTATTAAAGCCTTTTTAAAATAGTGATTTTTTTTTTTAAATCATTTTTAGAAGACCTAATTTCTTATTTCTCTCCTGTACACATCCATCTCTCCCTCCCCTCCCATCTTTTCTTTTTTGATGTATTTTTTCAGTTTTGCTTGTTCAACATTTTCAGTTTTAAACCTAAATGGCTCTCCCTTGGTTTTTTTGGGAGTTTTTCTAAAGCTTTTCTTTATGCATCTTTAGACATTGTGATGTGGCAAACATAGCAGCTGATTGCACATTTTTCCATGTAATCAACTGTTTATTGTACTTCCACTTCTGTAATTTTTATGCAAAATGCCTCTGTAAAAAGATGCAATCTAGACTTCTAGTCATAAAAGTTACAGATACAAAACCAGGCTGATTCCTAGAAGGCATGTCATTTCTTTAACTATTATAGTTTCTACTGTGAACACATTCCTGAAGTTGCAAATGTAGCACATGTAGAGTAAAATGTAAATAATAAGTTAATGTAAAGTATTAGTGTGGTTTATTTTACTTCTAGTTAGTGTGCACTTGTTACGTATTTCAATGCGAAAATAAAATTCCTAACTACCGTTTGGTTACTAGAAAATGTTTGGTCTGCCATTATATATAATATGGAGGTAGTGGACTCATAGTCTCAAGGAACTGGCTAGAGATGAAACAGAATAAAATATCTTCTCTTCTATATTTTAATTTTTTAAGGGAGTCTTCAAATGTACAGACTGTAATTTGACAAAGCATGAAAAAATAAAAATTTGTAATGTGGTCCACTTTCTTTTCAAACTGCCTCACATTGTCTGATGCAGTAATAATATGAAGCTAAACAGATAGCTCTGGAATCATTTGGAAACTTATAAAGCTAAGTCTTATCTTTACAGATATATTTAATAATGTTCATTTTTACTGAAAACTTCATATGCTCTTTCAAGGCTTTATTAGAAATTGAGCACTTCAGTTTGCCTAAACACTCTAGAATTCCCTGAATCAACCTGAAGGGCTAAGTTCAGGCCTACTGTGAGTGAGTGCAAACCTGTAGTTACTAAACTAAAGAGTTGTCAGTGGTCTGGAAAGCAAGTTATTCTCTCCTGTAGTGTAGAATGTGTGTGGCACTGATTATTTTTAAAATAAAATTGAGTCCATCTCCTTCATTCTGGGTGCCTATACGCACTTTACTGCTGAGTAGACTGATTTACTGTGCAGTAAAATGTTGCTGTCTACACACACAGTGGTATTAGGCTTCAGTAAACTAATTAACTCCACTGTAAGATAGTACTGTCAGGGACAGTACAGTCTTACGGTGGAGTACATAACTGTGCTTAAATGCTTATATAGATAGTGACTATGAGCATAAATTGCACCTTGCCAACCCAGGCGTCTGCCTGCGTGGCTTTGCATTTGAGGTACCTTCATCCCCAGCCAGCCACTCCACCTTCCAATGCTGCCATCTGGAGCCTAGGGCTGACCCCTCATTCCCTCTGTCAGCCCAGACCTGCTCTGCCTCGGTTCAAATTGCTGCTGTCCAAGGCACACATGTAGACTCTGCACCTGGCAGCAGTTTACTCCAGCTGTAACTGCTTTGCAGTTTATTGCTTTGTATATCATATTGCAACCCCTTTCATCATCAAGGATCTTAATTAAAATGGCATTTGAATTAAGTCAGGTATTCCATTATCCTTTGATGAATGTATTCCACTATTATGGAAGAAACCCCCCCCCATATAGTTATATCCATTGGAATTTCTTGCTGTTGTAAATGCTGATTTCAAGGTATTCATTAAAGGCATTTGCATTTGCTCATATACCAAAAGTGTTTGTTATCTCAATACTTAATTTACTGATTTTTTTTTTTTTTTCCCCCTTTCTTTGCCTTAATGTTCTGGCTCCCAATTGTAAAAGTATGGTTATTGCACTAATGGTATTCAGATTGAAGGCAGGGCCTGATGGCACTACAAATTAACTTATTCAGAAGGGCATGAGCTTGCTTGGGTTACAGCCCATTTGGTCAGATGCTAAGCATGAGCTTGCAGGGGGGAAGGGTACGGAATGGAAAGAAATACAGTAGTTTAAATACAAAGGAGCGGGAAAGGCGGAGGCAAAGAGGTGGTGCTGCTGAGAGGTGGTGAGCTGAAGAGATCAAACGGGATAAACAAAGCTTTTAATCTATTGAGGGGAGACAAAGATTATAAAAGCTATGACGTTTGTTTTTCTGAAGTCTGTAAATAAATTGCAATCTGTTATCTTCTAGTAACAGGAAAATATGTATAGCTTCTGTAGTCTCATAAAAATGGGGTTCAAAAGGAAGTACTTTTGGAAGTAGTATTATGTGAGAAACATCTGAAGAACCTTAAACATACTGCATAGCAAAATTTTGTAGTCTTCATGATGTAAATCTCCCTAAATCCTGTTTATTCCTATTGACATCATCTATTTCCAGTAACCTAGAAATGAAGAGCGACAGCCCATACCTTTTTTCTGGAATTAATGATCTTGACTTCAAAGCTTGCATGATAGTACAAGACTCCTGCATTTGCAGGACATTTTGTGGTAGCCTGAGCAGCTCACCCCAGATGAAATTCAACAATTGACAAAGGCTCAGCACAAGGCCTATTAACCTGTTACATCCCCATATGAATCCTTTGAGAAGTTAATGGTCTATAAATGGTACATCACCTGTGTACAACCCCTTTGCAGTGAGGTTGATTTCATGTTGCCTGGTTACATCTGCCCCATGAGAATCAAATGAAGAGCATAGAATAAGAGATGGAAAGGATACACAAGGGCACATCTTTTTCATCCAGTAGCACTTGGCAGCATAATAGTTCTATCAAGTTTCAATTCTATTATTGGTTGGGCCCTGAAAATCCCAAGGCTGACACTGGTACTTCATTTGAGTTTGACATTTTAATCTTGTGCATTGCACTTATTTCACACTGCTAAAAATTGAAACCTGTAGATGTGTTTACTATCATGTTCTGTTCAAGGGCATTAATTAAATGAGAGAGAACATTAAGAAATCTTAAATTTTAAATTGTATCACAACTCTTGTCTTCAAGTTCCAAGTTTCTAATATTCTTAACTTTCTCACATTATTGTGTGGAGATGGAGTAGTCATCAGAATGCAATGCTGATTGCTTATGAGGTTTTGAATGGAAAATAATTTTATAAATAACTTGTTTAAAAAATGTCACTGTTTTTCCTGTTTTCCTAATCTAATACTAATTATATGTTTAAAAAAAAAACGGTTTTCAACCTGTGGTCTGTGGACCCCTGGGAGTCCACGGTCTATCTTGAGGGTCTGTGAAAGATGACTATGATCAACAAAAAGTATGTGAATACCCACACTTACAGTTTAGAGGGGTCTGTACCTCTGGTTAAAATTTCCAAAGGGGCCCACACCTCCACTTGAAATGTTTTAGGGGGTCTAAAAATGATAAAAAAGTTGAAAACCACTAAATTAAAACATCCAGATTTGATACATACACAGAACACAATGAAGAATGTCCATTTTTCAAGACTACAAAAAAATATTGAAAAATCTGAAAATGAAAGTAGCATTTTGCAGATATGTAATAATTCTGTATTCCTTTCCATGGCATTATAGATAGTAGATAACTGAAAGTCTAAGTGAAATTCTAAACTCTCCATTAAAAAAAAAAAAAAAAACCCTTCTGGTCTCGGCAAATATGTCGACACAAATTCAGACCAGAGAAACTTTAAATATGAACACTGTCTGTATTAATCACATTCGTATGTGTATTTATTTGATTTACTATGGATGTCTTTGTGTGAAAATATACATCAAACATTTGATTGTGTCCACAAGCATATTAGCATGTATTTTTTTAGAAAGGACATTAAATAAGAAGTAATTACATTGGTGCCACATTGTAATCTGGGTTTTAAACAGATTCAGGAATTCAGTGTTATGATTTCTTTAACTTTCCTTAGCTACTGTGTTTTAGTTGTACTTTTAAGTCTTTAATTTAACAAAACACTTAAGCATGCATGTTAAGTTCCACCATAGTTGATTGAAAATATATGCTATTTATTTTTAATATAAAAACTGCTTTTATGCAATATTAGGGTTGCAGAGCTAAGCTTGCTAAAAGTCAGCAAAAGCAAAATTTCAGGCACAGTATGTTTTATACAAAGCTTCATATTTAGTTAGAAAAATAGTACTAAAAATAACTGTGCTTGCATTAAACATAAGAGTATTATAATGCAGCTGTTGGAACTTTTACCTTTTGATGCTGGATTTTCTATGACTTCAACTGAGCTACTGTAATGACCTATTACTGAAGAGTTTTTCCATTTGATGCCCTTGTCTTTCATCCCCTTCCCAGACTTCTCAAAATAAACACTGTAAAAATCATGATAATATTAGCACTAATTTTAATTTGGATTGAATTTACATCTCAGTCAAGGCACATGAGGGCTGAATTTCCATCTTTGTAACAGCTAATGGTAGATTTGGATTGATTTTTCTCTAAAGTGAGCCTGATACGGCTATCCATTTAAATTATGATGGCTAGCTCCTGATAATAGAAAAGTGAATACCATATTTACTTGAATCCAAGATCAGTTCCCACCCCCATCATGTGACATGGGGAGGAAAAAAGCCCCTTATCTTGAATTTGAGTACAAGGAGATGGGGGTTGGATGGGAGGGGGAGGGGAGATAGACAGGCAGTTGCTATGCCTGAGGCTACGTGGCTTGGGCCCTGACCCAGGGCGTGGGCCAGAGCCACAGCTGCTGCCTGCCTCAAGCAGCCTCCGCCATCCCATCTCTCCCCCACCCCCTAACCTTGGCACCAGCTGTTGGAGTGGTGGCAGCTCTGGCTGGGATCCAGAGCCTTGACCGGAGCTGCCTGTATCACCACTGCTACCAAGCAGGGATGGGGCTGGAGCAACAGCATGCGCTGTGCCCTGTGCTAGAGGCAGAGCAAGAATTGGAGGGTGAGTGATGTGGGGGAGGGGAGCAGCTGAGGCACCGGGGGGGCAGACACTCAGGAGAGGGCAGGTGCCAAGGGTGCAGCTATGGGGGGGAGGGGCAGGGGCAGGCATAGTAGAAAGACAGGAAGAAGGGGGCAAGCTGTGGGAGAGACAAGGGGCAGGGACTTGACACTCTCTACTGCCTGCCCTTCTCTGGGGCCCCAATTGCCTGCCCTACCACCTGCCCCTGCCTTGCCTCCCTCACTGCCCCTTCCCCTTCTGCCACTACTTTTCCACAGTAGCAGTGGTGGAGAGAAATTTAAGATGACCACCAAATAATTTGATTCTGTTCATCGAACATTACAAGAAATTTTAAATGTATTAATAAATGTATATAATCTAATTATTGCAAATGTATATAATCTAATTATTGCAAGGTCATCTTAATTTCAAAGTTGTCTTGGATAAGGGTAACTATGGTAAGTGGTGAGCAGAATCTGAAGAATATTTTGAGATGCAATAAGAATACCTGTTTTGTAAGCTGTACTATTTTGGTCGCTTGTCCATTTTCTACTTTTCTTGACTGGTAATGGTAGGGAGGAGTTTATTCTGCTCTGTACCCGTTCTTACACCTGTCTTAATCACCTTCCAGTAATTCATTGACAGGATTACTCTGTCATGTGTTGTTTGAGTTTGTCATCCTCTTTCCAGCAAGGTCTCCAAAGGGGCTTGTTTTTCAAATGAAGGCCCTGGCAAGTGGGGTTTTCCAGGGGACCAGCTACTACTTTCCTTAAATTTTAAATTTTACACATACCCTTATCCTCTATTTTATTTGTCCTTATCATTTCTCTTCCCCTCCCCCATAGTTATTGCTTCTTTTCTTTTCTCCCATTTATTTTATTTTCTGAATAGTTTTGAGTATTGAAGTCTGTATGTTTCATAGAAAGGAAAGACTCCTCCCAACAGCTGAAATGAAAGCCCCATATACAGGAAGAGATTGTGAATTTTGTAAAATAAAATATGGATTCAGATTTTGTGGCTTGGGTCCATTACAGCTAAGAACGAAAATCCACTACCTTCACCACGTTTATGCTCTATGACCTGACCCCCAGAGGCACCTGAGTGGGTGGTCACCAGATGGAAGTGAAATTAATTCAGTTCCTATTAAGACTGATCTACCAGACATCACAGTGATGTAACTTGTTAGAAGTAGTGACTTTACTGGACATCAGACTGGGACCTATGAGAACTAGGAAAGAATAGAATGCTGCTTATGTTCAAGGTGAGGCTACCTAAATCAAAGCACAATGTTGATCTTAAAAGTTTTGCTAGTCCTTGGAATACAAGCAGGCAATAGATTACAAAAGAAGTTCAAATCCAAAGTATGACTATATGAACTTTAATGAACACTTTGCTAACCTTAAGCACCTATTATAGCAGCATCTTAGAAAGGCTTTCTTGACATGCAGTTTTATTATGGTCAGGTCCATTCTGGCCCTTCAGTAAAACGCAGTATATATTACCCAGTTTCAGATAGGCATTCTTCAGCAATGCTTTTCAATCAAATTCAGCATCTGCTTTCAGTTTTTCCACTTGCATTTAATTATCTAATTTAATACCTAACAAAATTCAAATGGGGATTTTTGGGGACTTTAATATTGATTTGTCTTATGTAGAGGGAGAATCACAGGAGAAATTAGGTTTCTTACTTTCAGTGAAGTATTAGATATGATTCTGCTTGGCAAATAAAAAGGTTGAATTAATGTAGAAAAATTACTCTGCCATCTCATTGTGATTTTTGTATTTGCCTTCTTATATATGCAGGATTTTTGAACAGCCGAAGATAAAATCAGATTTAGTACTGTTTGAACAGGAGTATAATTTGTAATGGATATTACACTTGGGGATGATTTTAGCAGCCTAATGGTGTTGCTAGATATGTATTTGCAGAATATTGTGATCCAGCAAATGAATTAATAGAAAGGCAGTATTTCTTAGTAGTTAAAGCTTGGGACAGAGTTGAGAAATCTGATCACTAATTATGGTTCTGCCACAGATCTGTTTTGAAGTAACCTGTTCAAATTCACTCTCACTTTTTGCTTCTGCTTCTTTCTCTGAAAAGAGAAATGCTAATACTTGCCTATCTCACAGGGATAAAGTGTTGTAACTGTGATAGTCCAGGAAATACTCAGGGAGGAAGAGTTTTGGGGGGCTAATTATCTTTTAATGGACCAACTGTATAGTTGGGAGAGATGTTAGAAAAGCTTTTGGGCACAAAGTACCCTTTCTCAGGGATCTTGTAGGGACATAGAGAAATTGAATACATTAAATGGTTGTATATAGCTTATAGATCTCTGAATGGAAGGAGCTGCAAAAGAACAAGTAGCAGGTTCTTAAATGTTTGGAAAAAAATATGTGTGTTGTTTCTGATTCTTCAATACAAAGTAACTATCTCTGGCTAACATTTTTCTGATAACTGTCCTGAGAATAATTGAAGGAAACAATGAAAATACTTTGACTAGTGCTGATTTCTAGAAAAAAGTAAAAATGATGAAGGTAATTCTCAAAAAGTAGAGGAGTCTGACATAATGGAGATTTTTCTTAATAATGAATCTCTATATTGTAATATTTATTTCAGATAATGCAGTATTAATTGTGGAAGGTTTCTTACTAGCTATAGGTACATCAAATCTCATTTTCTGTGGTTAGTAGGTACAAATCCACCCATTGAAGAATGTATTTTAAAATGTTATTTAACTCTGGGAGAGCTTTTTTCAAGCTAAATTTCTCATAGAAAAACATTTTTGGACATGTGATTATTTTCTTTCAGTTGGGAAGGAGGCAATTTAAGAATGAATGGTTTATGGTATTTTGTAATGGAGTACAAAAACTTTTAACCTTTCAGCCACCAATTCTGGATTGCAAAACATATCCAGAGTGAATGACCTCTTGCTGAATTTAGCATGTTTCTAATGTTGCATAAGGGCATCTTCATCAATTTCTGTACAGAAATCCAAATAAAAAAGTAACACTGCACCATAAAAGCAAAAAACTGGATGCAATGCATTTACTCAGAAAAACGGGAAGTTAACACAGATAACAGTTTTGAAGCAGCTGAAGGAATATCGAATGCAGATACCCCTTGAGAAAAAATTAACTGGACATATATGAAACAAACTAGTTGACAAATTCTAGTTTTAGAGGGTTAATTTCTCTCAGCCCTGCCTTTTACACCGTCTTTAACTGAAGTCCTGTTGCTGTGGCCTTCTGTGGCTGTGCCAGAATGTTTTACTGAGGAAAACTGCAGAATTAATACCTTTCCCATTTATATAAAAGTCCCTACCTCACTGCATGTTTAGATGGCATGAAACTGAACCCTTGCTGCATCCGTAGGTGTCATCTGATGCAACTCAACACTGGAAACTGTCAGCTATCACTCTGCAGCACAGCATTTCTTCAAGGAGGTTGAATCACGTTAGTAGGGCACAGTGGAGAAGCTTGTATTGTTGCCTGGCATTTGACAGCCCTGTGGGTATTGGAAATAGGTCTCTGCAGCTGTCAATATGATACTTTTCATTGGCACTTAATTTACATCAAAATATTTTGGAAGTGTGTATAAACGAACATGCAAATGAACCAACCCTAAATAAAATGAGCAAGGGAAAGTAGTCAAATCTCTTCTAAGCTTTATAATTTCAGCACAACCACAGTATAGATTTCTAACATTTTGTTTCTTAAGTTATATAAATTTTGCACAAAAACAAAAGCCTCATCCAAGTTGTGGTTCTCGGTAAGCGTCAGATCTGCCATTCTCTACATCTTTTCAATTAATTTACATATTGGTAGACTGGTCACATTTTTTGTGCATGTGATGGGGAACTGTGGTGCCTGCCAGCTTGCCTGGGTAGTACATTTATCTTGCAGCTTTGTATTTTGAAGCCTGAACAGAGAAGCTGTACACACTTCACTGAAGCCAAAATCTCTGAGATATGATCAGATTTCCCTAGGGCTCAAAATCACTTGCAGTCAGTGGAGCAATTACAAGAAGGTTTTTATGGAAGAGAAGCTAACAATGTGAGGATGTCACAAACAGGTTAGCAGAGGGTGTAGTAATGGAAAAGCCAGCATTGATCTATAGGAAACCACTAGTCACTAACATGCAGGATAGGATAGTAAAAGCATGTTTCCTTGGAGATGTGCATGCATTATGACATACTTGATGGAAATTTCCTTAAAAATACCCCATGCTGAACTTATGAAAATTGAATTTCATATAAAATATTTCTGAGTAAAAGTGTACCAGAAAGCCTGAGGGAACTCCTAAGCTTAAGTGATGGATGAATTTAAATAGGGGTAATGGAGTAAATATTTTTATCTACATAATTTGTTTAGTCCTGAACTGCAGGAGACTGAAGTTATCCTAATTTAGATTAACCTTTAGACAGTCTGGATTTGATATAGGCTTAAGAGTTGTTTTCTGGTGAAATAAGGGAGGTAGCACCTTACCTAAAGATCAGATACTGTGTCTCAACTGAATGAACACAGGAACATAGGGTACAGACCTGAAAGGGGCTTCCTTGGGTTACTGAATTCAGTTCCTTGTTATTGTAAGGAACCATGTTGTGTAACTCCTGTCATAAACACCCCTAACTCCGTTTTGAAACCAGTTTGGTTTCTTGCCCCACTACACCTAATGAAAAGCTATTTCAGAAATTTACCTCCTATGGTTCGAAACCTTTTAATTTCCTTCATAACGTTTTCCATGGCTAGCTCATCAAGTCTTGTGACATTATCTTTCAGATTAAATTTCTGAAAGATATCCTTGGTGCTTATTTCCCTTGACGCATTTTATAGAAAGCAATTATGTCCATTTTCTGCCTTCATTTTCAAGTTTTTTCTGAGCAAATAAGCTTCATTTAAGAACAATGCGTTATGAATCCCTTTAGATGGCACTACTTCAGCTTTGGAACAAGATGGAATCACTATGTGCTCTGTTTATTAAAGCATGATGAATAGTATCCTGTCCATATTGTGGAGTAAGAAGAACCAAACTGGCACAAGGTTTCCAACACACTAACTATATCTGTCATGGCTAATATGAGGCAAATGCTGAACTGACCAAATAAAAAAGAACTGGATTTCTTAAACTGAGAAATCTTCACACTTCCAGTATTTTGTTACAGAACTCGATTCAAAACACACTCAGTTCAGTGAAAGTTATCCCGTCATCTTGAATCTGGTCCAAAGAGTTCAGTCCCATTGATCTCTCTCTGTCAAAATTGCATTTGTGTCAGTTTTTCTGCCAAAGTAAAGTCTTTCTCAACTGTATCCTGTAAAGGATGTTTCTTTAATAGAGATCAGATTTCCACCTTTTGTCTTACTGGGAGAAGTTTTGCAACAATATCAAAAGCTGATAATTTTCAAGATTGTATTCACATTTTTCTATGAAGAAATTGGAAGAAAACCTTGCACAAAATGCCAAATATCTTAATTCTTAAAATAAAGGAAACTGTTTTTATTGAAATACTTTCCTATAATAATCCAGGTTGAAGTTTTTAAAAGGTGCTAGGAGCCTGACTGTTGATTATGGGCACCTAACTCCCTTAGACTTGCTTGAAGATCCCAACCAAGTTGAATATTTTGTGTCTTCCAGCTGTTAAATGATGTTTAAAACAAACACAGTCAATGACTTTATATACATGTCATAGAGGCCACTCAGTGGGCTATGGCCTGAGTAGGGAGAGGAGGATTGAGGTAGTAAACCAAAGACTGCAGTGCTGGTGTCATCAGGAAGGCTTTGGCTTCCATAACCACAGTCTGCTCTTTGGAGAAAGAGGCAGCGAGCTGCTGGGAAGAGATGGCTTCCACCTCTCTCCGCTGGGGAGGAGGCTTTTCTCAGCCAGACTGGCTGACGTGCTCTACCAGGCTTTAAACTAAACCCACCAGGGGACAGGGGGACTACCACTACTGCTGGCCCGCTGAGCAACCCTTGCAAAGCCAGCAGGTCAAGGCACTTAAGGGACCCCACCCCTGTCCCAGCCCTGGAATGAGCTGGGGGCAAGGCAAGGACCGTTAAAGGGACACTTGCCTGTCTGTACACACATACCAGGAGCTTGGGGAATAAACAGGAGGAACTTATCCTCCTGCTTAACACAAATAACTAAGAAGTGATAGGGATAATGGAGACCTGGTGGGACTCCACCCATGACTGGACCACAGGCATAGATGGCTATACCCTATACAGGAGAGAATGAGTGGACAAAATGGGCAGGGGTGTAGCTCTCTATGTCAAGGAAAGCTATGCATCTCTGCAAGCCGACATTGCTGCCCAGGGTGGATGATTGGAGACCCTCTGGGTTAAAATCCACGGAGAACATGGCACAGGGGACACAATGGTGGGAGTCTACTACAGACCCCCTACCCAGGATCAAGAGCTTGACCAGGAGTTCACCAGGGAATTGGCTGAGGCCACATGCTCTCAGTGCATGGTTGTCATGGGAGACTTCAACTACCCTGACATCTGTGGGAAGAGTGCTTGACCAAATCTGAGCAGTCGCAAAGCTTTCTCTCATGTGTGGATGAGCTCTACCTGATGCAAAAAGTCAATGGGCCAATGAGAGGTAAAGCACTGCTTGACCTGGTACTGGCTATGGGGGATGACCTAATTGGCGACCTAACGATTGAAGGGAGGCTGGGTGACAGTGACCAAAAGCTGATCACCTTCACCATCCACCATAAAGCTGGCAAGTCGGTCAGCAATACAGAAGTCCTTGACTTCTGGAAAGCTGACTTTGACAAGCTTAGGAGGCTTGTCAGTGAGGGGACCATGACCAAATGGGAAGGGAGTTCAGGAAGAGTGGTTGCTCCTCAAGGGAGTGATCCTGGATGCACAAGCTAAGTCTATTCTGTCTCGGGAGGAAAGGCAGCAAAAGGGCACAGCAGCCCCCTTGGCTCTGAAGGGATCTAGCAGACCTCTTGCGTCTCAAAAGAAAGACCTACAAGGGATGGAGGACTGGATCCGCTGCTCCAAGAAGAAATACTCTGCACTGGTCCGGACCTGAAGGGAGTGAACCAGGAAAGCCAAGGCTGCAACTGAACTCCAACTAGCTACAAGTATCAAGGACAATAAAAAGTCCTTTTTTAGATATGTGGGGAGCCACAGGAAAAGCAAGGGCAACATCAGACCCCTGCTAAACCACATGGAACAACTGACAACTGATACCCAGGAAAAAGCCAACTTGCTAAATGGATACTTTGCATCAGTTTTTCACCAGTCCCATGGGGCGCCCCTGCCCATTACAATACAGGAAAACCTTGGTGAGGGAAATTCCTTACCCTCCATCAATGCTGACTTGGTGAAGGAACACCTTGAGAGGCTGGATGCCTTCAAGTCAGCTGGCCCTGACAGTTTATACCCCACGGTACACGTCATAACCCAGCCCCTGGCATGGATCTTTGAGAATTCTTGGCGCTCTGGTGAAGTGCCCGAAGATTGGAAGAAGGCCTATCTTCAAGAAAGGGAGGAAAGTGAATCTGGCAAACTACAGGCCCATCAGCCTGACCTCTAATCTGGAGAAGGTCTTAGAAAAGATTATCAATGAGGCCATTCTTAACAGACTGGTCGATGGCAGCTTCCTGAGGGATAGGCAGCACTGGTTTGTCATGGGTAGGTCCTGCTTGATCAATCTTATTTCCTTTTATGACCAAGCTAGCTACAGATATCAGGGACAATAAAAAGTCCTTTTTTAAATAGGTGGGGAGTCGGAGGAAAAGCAGAGCCAACATTGGAATCCATTTCTACCATACCAGGACCTTTTAAGAATGTTGGGCGTTGATTGATACTTGATTTCTCCGTCTTCAAGATGGAACATGCTGATATTCAAATGACTTATGCTGTGAAGATTTTCCCTGCCTGCCCCATCCAACTGAAAAGACCTTCAGTAGGATTTGAATATTAGCATTACCTCACTTATATATCTAGGGTTAGGAGGGGGATGGAAGTTCCCCGTATCTCTTCTTCCTAGCCATCAGTGAGAAAAAACAGTGGACCTACAGGCACCTTGAAGGACATGATGGTATCAGGTGGAGTTTTGCCCTTGCATGTTCTGGAGCAGTGTCTGGGATCTGTGCTGCATGGATAAGCTAATATTTGAATTTGAAGGTCAGAATATCTCGTAATTAGCAGAACCTCTGAGTACAGTGTAATCAGACTATGAACACTAGTACATGTGCATCCTTACTTGAATATATTCTTTTCTTAAATTATCTTCTTTATATTAGTAGGGAGAAAAAGCAGTTATTCTGGCTATCTATAGTGCTGATTGGAAACCAACAAAATACAATGGAACTGAAGCATGCTCTGCTCACTTCCTCTCATTCAGAACACTTGCTGTGTAATTTTGCTAACAGCAGTGCTATTTATGCTTGCTTGCATCCCACTTTTTTCTGTATATAAGGAAAGTAGATTCACCCTTCAGTGTTTTCCACAGCAAGACATTGCCCTCTCCTGGGCACTGTGTACAGTGCATCTGAAAGAAATAAAGCCTGAAATGAACACATTGTTTCTGTATATAAAGGAAATCACTCCTCTTTTGAAATCTAATTCTAATTTAATGAGCTGAAATGATGTTATCATTTTGGATATTTTACCTTTTATGAAGATGTAGTGGAGCAGATATGGCAGGGGAATACTGTTTCAGGTTACTTCAACACTTTCTTCCCAAAGTATTTGACTTACCAAAACCTTTTCAAATGTAATGCATAAGCTGATTGTTGTTTCAGGAAAAATGTTAGTTAGAATGTGATTGTGCCTTATTTAACAGACATTCATCTGCATTCATTTGACAGGTGGAGATTTAGAACTAGAAAAATACTCAGGGTTTAAAAGTTTGAGAGGTTCTTTTATTTTAATCTTTTGAAAAAGGTAATGTACATATTTATAACAGTCAGATTATTCAGTTAAATGAATTTCTGCTTACTTGAAAAAAAGTTTCTGATGACTGTCGTGTTTTCTTTGTTGCTAATGGAATCTAATTTTTGAAGTTACAGCAATGGTGAAGAGAAGCATTATTTTTGTAGTGAATCATAAATGCTTTGCTAACAAGAATAGTTTTAAGGGTAAAGGGAATGTTGTTCTTGAAGTGTCTATATAGTTATTGAAGGAATTATGCTTTGACTTAAACCAAGCAATTTAACTCCTGAAGTACACTGACATGAATGTAAATCTGAGTAGCTCTCAATATACTGTTGAAGTTACTAAATTCCTTTATACGATCAATCTGCAGTATCTCTTTGTTATTGTCAGAGAAGCAAAGGCAATAAAGACCTTCCGTATTTGCCACTGCTCTCAGAATTTCTTGATAAAGCTACATCTGAATGCGTCGTCTTTAGTACCAATTCCAGAAGTCTCTCAGTCTTTTTCTCTGCTATTGAGTATTGTTATTTATTTCCCATAATCTGTAGTGACTTCTGAAAGAACAGGTCCATCAGCTCCTATAAAACTAAGTAATAGTAACAATAGGAATAAAATAAATAAAATGTTTCCAAACTTATAAAGGGAGCCTACACTTGAGGGAGAAAGAAAAAACAAGAAGAAATGAAAAAGAGAGGAAACAAAATGTAGGAATGATTTTTTTTTTACCATTTAAAAAAATTTTTTGCTCATCTTTGAGCTTAGTGGTTCTAGTCAGGATCGGAACTGGAAGTACTAAAATACCACAGAGTAGTTTCTCTTCTGGTCCAGTCCTGCCACTGGACATAAAGAACACTATAAAAATGTTGAAGAGGCAAGGCCTTTTCCTTAAGACCTGTTCATGTAGTTTTGCAAAACTGTGAGGATTCAGTTGAGCCTCCAGACTTCCAGATGCTTGTTCTCATGGTAACATGTTCAGATTTTCCAAGCTGAATGTGGTCAGTATATGAACAGGGGAGGTTGTCAGAAGTGACACATAGCAATCCAGTAGGTAACTCTTTCCTATATGAATCTGTGAGTGGAAGAGACTGAAGATATTTATGCAGACAAAACATGCCAGCACAAACCAAAACCTGCATGACTTTGTTTTCCCTTTAAGTAACTACTCTTGTACAAGTTTTCACAATCCCTTTCTCTCAGAAATAGTACCTACAGAGGCTGTCCTCTATAAAAGGTGCTCCTGGTAATGATGTAGGCTGGGGACAGACATTCCATATAAACCAGTTCAAGTGATCAGAAACCGGTTTAAACCTGTAACAGCAGATGTTCAATGCACATAAACCAATCTGAAAATGTCTGAAACCTGTTTGAGATAAACCTGGTTGAATGCAGCATCAGGCTTAACTGATTGGGATCAAACTGGTTTATGCAATGTCTGTCCAAGACCCCTTCCTGGTTTAAATTAAATCAGAGCTCCCCAGCATCCCAGATGCCTTGCAGCCCTGGGTGGGGCGCTCTCTTCCACAGCAGGGCTGGCCCCTCCCCTCTGTTCCCTAGCTGGAGCTCTATAGTGAGGTGTGCCTGGCTTTCTCCTGCCCCCCCCCACACACACACTCCCTCCTCAAGCAGGGATTACCCCTCACCCACTGCACATAGCCAGCATGTGGTCTGTTAGCTAATGTTGAGAGGTGTCTGTGTAATGCCAACAGGACAGTATCTGTTTAGGGCTTTTTGGAGCTAATCAACAGGTAGTAAGTAATATCTCCCCCCTGCTTCCTTCCTTGGAAAAATCTGTTTAAGAAGAGCTTGAACTAATGACAGAGGTGTTTGTTTTGTTTTGATGGGGTGCTAAATGTTGTGTTACTCCCAGTGTAACTCCCAGCTGTGTAAATAAATGCTCTGCAACTCCCTTCTGGCTCCATCTCTGGTGAGGAGCAGTTGGGGGTAGGGTAGAAACCCCTCTCTAGTCAGAGCATCCTGCTGGGGCCTGGCCACTCCCCCTCTCAGCTCAGCATGATGGAAGGGAAGGGAGGGCTGCTGTAGCACCCCCTGGCTTCTAGCCTGGGCCACTAGGCATGTGCCTGCATTTCTTCAGTTCAGAGGAGATGTCTGTATGGTTATCAGTTCAGCCTGGCCAGGTTGAACTAACCTGCAAAGACTGAATCAATTCAGGCTTTTTGAATGTCTTCCCCTAACCCAAAAAGTTAATCCATGTTCCTTACTAAGCACGGTGTATTAAAACAACCCCTATAAATCTAAAATTATATTCATTTATATTCACACCCCTCCCCCCATGGATCCCATGAGTCCCCCTGATCCTGCCAGGCCCTCCTGGACTCCTGCCTGCACACCCACTCCCCTGTGGATGCTGCCTGCCCCCCTGATATCACCCCCATCCTATCCTTATCCCTTCTGGACCCCCCAGCCTGCTTGCCTTTGCATCCTTCCAACCCTCCCCTGCTAGCATCCCCATCCCAACCTACCTTGGATTGTGTGGCCATTTTGAACCTGATCTAACTTTCCCCTAACTCCCCTGAATGTCTGCCTTTAGCTGAGCTTCCATAGCTGCCATGACTGCACCACCCATGTGTGATGAGCTTGCTGTGAACAGCAGCAGCTCATGCCACTGTCACAATTGCAGCTGCCTGTTGTGTGAGGAGGTAAGTGCTTGCCTTCCTTCCCGCATGCCACCCAAGGTACCAACATTTCAAGTTATGCCTCTGAATCATCACCATCACATGCCCTGAATACCCTTACTTTTTTCCCCTTCTTTTTAAATTAACTTCAGGAAAATGTGTCTGCGACATTACCATGTTATTCACCACCTAAGAGCTATTTTACTCTGAAAAGTTACTGCGTAAATAGTATAATGATACCATATTTGTTGTCATTTAAGGAATTTTTTCTGAGTGGAAAAGTTTTTTGTTTTGTTTTTGTCCTGTCACTCTTATATCCAGGAATCTGAAGGTCACACTTTGCTTTTCTGGCTAGACCATCATTACCCATAAGAAACCAAAACAAAAGAAATACCCCATTTTCATGTACTGCTGTAGAAAATTAATTGTATTCTGTTTAATTCAGTGAAAGCTTAAGCATTGGCTTTTATATAATTTAGAGAATAAAGTTCTAATTCTTTAGTATTATAATTGCTTTTTAGCTCTTTCAACTTTGTCACATTCAGGCAGCAGCTAAATGGAAACCCTAGAGGTTCTCTTAATTACTGATCTATAAATTATCTGCAATAAAAAAAATCACGTTAGGTTTTTTTCCTACAAGTTCGACAGCTTATGTGATTCTGAATACCAACCAGCAGAGGCTCTGGTTGAGTAAGAAGATGCCATGCTTGTAAAGCTGCTGTTCAAAATGTCATTTAGAACTACATTTTAAAAAGTAAAAATAAAAAGTTCTGAATGACAAGCAGCATCATAATTATGTGTGTATGTATTTAGTCAGGCTCTTCAAAGTGTCCTTGTTTGGGGGGAAAATGCATTCAGCTCAGGGTAGAATGATTTGTGCACTGACTTTTCGGCTAATTTTTCATTTCAGAAAAGCAGCGTTGTTAGTTAGTGATTCAGACCTCTATAAATATGTCCTAAATAAAAGCAGACTGGTGCCATTTTATATCTGTGTCTGAATAAAGACACCAAGTGAGAATTATTGAGTCATCTTAATGACTCAACTCATATTAATAAAAAAACAAAACAAAACAAATCTACTGTTACTGTCTACCTTGTACAGAATCAAAGATGATCAGGAATCTACCTATAATTATTACCTAGAAGACATGATGTACATGCTGCACTAATCAGGGAGACTGAAGACATTTGATTTCATGCAGTGAAGATCTGTTTCAAAGTTCACTATTTCTTTAACAGGTGAATAGCCTACACAGCCATCTGGCCTTCCTCAGGGCAAACAACTTAGAGCCTTCATTTGCTAAGTAAAAAATAACTTTAAAATTGATCTTCACAACATTGGGAATTGGAGCGCTTGACTTGCTCCAACTACCATAACATACATAATGCCACAGTGTGCCTGATAGAATGCTATACACCCAGAACCTATTTATTTAAAGGGCCACTAGCAGTAGTCATCCTCACCTAGGAAGTTTGTTATGCTTTAATGACAAATTGCCTCGATAATTGATGTTATAAGAATCTAGGCCAGGGGCGGGCAATAATTTCAGCTGAAGGGCCACTTCATGAGTTTTGGTGACCTGTTGAGGGCTGCAAGGATAGCCCCACCCCTTGACAGGTGCCTCACCCCATGCTCACCATCTTGGGACCAGATGTCCTGCCTCTAACCACTGACCTTTGCCACAAGAAGTCCCTCCCTTTGCTCTGGAAGTACTCATTTTGGGAGGCAAGTGTGGTGCCATTTCGAAACTGGAAAAAAAACCCAAATCATATACTGAAAAATAACACATCTACTAGAACTTATTTTTGTCTTGATTTATATGTGTTTGCATTGCGTATCTAGAAGAAATTGCTTAATAGCTCAAAATACAGTCCTACCCTTATATACTGTGTGTGAGAGGTGTGGTTAGGGAGTGTGTGTGTGTGTGGTGAGGTGAGGTGAGGTAGGGTGTGGGTATGGTGAGTGGGGTGTGCTGGGGAGTATTGGAGGCAGATAATTAATTTTCTAAGAGCTCCATGGGCTAGATAGAATAGCCTGGAGGGCCGGATTTTGCCTGCCCCGATCTAGACTGTTTCTGTTTTATGAAATGTTGGGTTCTTTTGCAGTTCTGTGTCAACATACTTATTCAGCATCACGTATAGATTCATAGACACTAGGGCTGGAAGGGACCTTGGAAGATCATTGAGTCCAGCCCCCTGCCCCTGGGGCAGGAAGTCAGCAGGGGTCATAGGATCCCAGCAAGATAAACATCCACATTTCTCTTGAAGGTGTTCAAAGTAGGTGATTGAACCACCTCCAGGGGCAGTCTGTTCCAGACCTTGGGGACTTGGACAAAATATATAAAGAAGTTCCTGCTTATGTCCAGCCTGAAACAGTCATGGAGGAGTTTGTGAACATTCAACTTTGTCATCCCTTTGGGCACTCTGGTGAACAAATGTTCCCTCAGATTCTGGTGAGCACTCCTGATAAACTTATAGGTAGCCACCAGATCACCCCTGAGCCTGCGCTTTTCCAGGCTGAAGAGCCCCATGGCTCTCAGCATCTCATCATAAGGTCTGTTTTCCTGACCTCTGATCATGCATGTGGCTCTTCTCTACACTCTCTCAAGCTTCTCCACATTCTTATTGAATTGTGGAGCCCAAAACTGGATGCAGTACTCCAGCTGCGGCCTTACCAAGGCTGAGTACGTTGGGAAAATGACATCCTGGGATATTGCTTGAGAAGAATCTGTGGATGCAGGCCAGCGTTTTGCATCGCTTTACTAGCCACAGCATCACATTGAAGGCTCATGTTCATCTTGTGATCAATCATGACCCCCAAGTCCCTTTCATCCATAGTGCTAGCCAGCATAGCACCGCCGAACCTAAAAGCATGCTGCAGGTTTTTCCTTCCAAGGTGGAGAACCTTGCATTTTTTGGTGTTAAACACCATCGGGATCTCATCCACCCATTTTCTGAGCCTGTCAAGGTCAGCCTGGATCACCCTCCTATCCTCAGGTGTGGATGCTTTACCCCAGAGTTTGGTGTCATTGGCAAACTAGGCCAGTCCGTTTCTGATACCATTGTCTATGTCATTATTGAAGATCTTAAATAGTATAGGTCCTAGGACAGAGCCTTGAGGGACCCCACTTGTCACAAGGTGCCATGACGATTGATTTCCATCAACCACCACTGTCTCGGTCCTACCACAAAGCCAATCCCCAGCCAGTGGATCATGGTGAGGCCGCAGTTAGCTAGTTGTGCCAAGAGCTGATCATGGGATACCAGATCAAAGGCTTTTTTAACATCAAAATATATGATATCAATCTCTTCTCACTTGTCCAGGTGAAAGGAAATGAGATTGGTCAAGCAAGACCTACCCACAACAAACCTGTGCTAGCTATCCCTCAGGATGTTGCCGTCAGCCAGTCTTTTAAGGATGGCCTCTTTGGTCATCTTTTCCAAGTCCTTCCCTGGGATAGAGGTTAGGCTGATGGGCCTGTAGTTTATTGTATCCACTTTCCTCCCTTTCTTGAAGGTAGGCACCACATTGGCCTTCTTCCAGTCTTCGGGCAATTCACCATAGCACCAGAATTCTCGAAGATTCATGCCAGGGGCTGGACTATGATGCTAGCCAGCTCCTCGAGTACCCTGGGGTGTAGACTATGAAGGCCAGCTGACTTGAAGGTATCCAGCCTCTCAAGATGTTCCTTCATGAGGTCAGCATTGATGGAGCATAAGGAATATCCCTTACCTGGGCCTCCCTGTCCCACAGTGGGCAGGGACGCCCCTTAGGGACTGGTGAAAAACTGATGCAAAGTACCCATTTAGCAAGTTGGCTTTTTCCTGGGCATCAGTTGTCTCATCTGGTTTAGCAGGGGTCCAATGTTGGCCCTGCTTTTTCTCCAGCTCCCCACCTATCTAAAAAAGGACTTTTTATTGTCCCTGATATTTGTAGTTAGCTGGAGTTCTGTCACATGCTTGATGTTCCTGGTTTGCTCCCTGCAGGTCTGGACCAGTGCAGAGTATTTCTCCTTGGAGATGGATCCAGTCCTCCATCCTTTGTAGGTCTTTGTTTTGAGATGTAGGAGATCCACTAGTTCCCTGGAGAGCCAATGGGGCTGCTGTGCCCTTTTGCTGCCTTTCCTCCGAGACAGAATAGACTTAGCTTGTGCATCCAGGAGCAACCACTCATCCTGATCTCCCCTCCGCTTTGGGTTGCGGCCCTTTAGGGCCTCACTGACAAGTCTCCTTGGCTTGTCGAAGTCAACTTTCCTAAAGTCAAGGACTTCTGTATTGCTGACTGACTTGCCAGCTTTACAGTGGATGGTGAAGGTGATCAGCTCACGGTCACTGTCCCCCATTTTCCCTTCAATCGTTAGGTCACTGATTAGGTCGTCCCCAGTTGCCAGTACCAGGTCAAGCAGTGCTTTACCTCTCATTGGCCCATAGACTTCCTGCGTCAGATAGAGCTCATCCATGCACCAGAGAAAGCTTTGCAACTGCTCAGATTTGGTCAAGCACTCTTCCCACATATGTCAGGGTAGTGAAAGTCTCCCATGACAGCCATGCACCAGGAGCATGCGGCCTCAGCTAATTCCCTGGTGAACTCCTGGTCAAGCTCTTGATCCTGGGTAGGGGGTCTGTAGTAGGCTCCCCCCATAGTTTCCCCTGTGCCATGTTCCCCATGGATTTGAACCCAGAGTGTCTCTAGTCGTCCACCCTGGGCGCCAATGTCAGTTTGCAGGAACACATAGCTTTCCTTGACATGGAGAGCTACATCCCCACCCCTTTTGTCTACTTGATCTCTCCTGTACAGGTTATAGCCATCTATACCCATGGTCCAGTCATGGGTGGAGTTGCACCAGGTCTCTGTTATCCCGATGACATCGTAATTTTTGTGTTAAGCAGGAGGATAAGTTCCTCCTGTTTATTCCCCAAGTTCCTGGCATTTGTGTATAGGCATGCGAGAGTCCCTTTGGGACCCCTTCCTTCCTTACAGTTCATTCTAGGGCTGGGGCAGGGGTTGGCTCCCTTAAGTGCCTTGACCTGCTGGCTTTGCAAGGGTTGCTCAGTGGGACAGCAGTGGCAGTAGTCCCCGCGCATCCCCCTGCAGGCTTAGTTTAAAGCCCAGTGGAGCAGGTCAGCCAGTCTGGCTGAGAAGAGCCTCCTCCCCAGGGGAGAGAGGTGGAGGCCATCTCTTCTCAGCAGCTCACTGTCTCTCTCACCAAAGAGTGGACTGTGGTCATGGAAGTCGAAGTCTTCCCAATGACACCAGTGCCACAGTCTTTGGTTTACTACTCTGGTTCTCCTCTCCCTCCTCAGCCCATAGCCCGAGACTGGGAGGATCATTGAGAACACCACCTGCGCCCCCAGCTCCTTAAGCCCCACTCCCAAATCCCTGTAGCACTTCATGACCTGGCTGGGAGCACTCCAAGCCATGTCATTTGTGCCCACGTGGATAAGGAGCATGTATTTTGAACCTATTTTGTATATAATAAAACATGCTAGTTAGGGGAAGAGATGGCCCAGAATGAGAACACCTGTGTTTTGTTTTTTTCACTTTTGTTTTCGTATATTGTTGCAGAAAATTAATAACACTTTAGTGAATTTCATGGTATTTCACATAAGTGTGGGTATTGGCATCATTTAAAGAATAAATTCCAATCAGTACCTATAATAATTTCTCATGTTTTTTTCTTTCTAGTGCTTTTAAAAAGCCTTCTGTTATATTCCTTGACTAGCTAATTACAAGCCCTAGAAATTCTTTATTACAGAACTTTCTGATTATCTGCCATGTATTCAGAAAATTGAAATTGTTTCAAATCTTTGACAGCTATTGATATGTTTGTATGTATATACATTTCTTGTTCTGCTAGAAGTCATTTTTACCATTTAATTTTTGTTATAAAACATTCTTTTCTTGACTGAATTATGTGAAACATTTTCTTAGCTGAATGAAATGTATCCATTTTGTTTGGCATATTCTAATGGGTTTTTGATCCCAGATGAATCTAATTAATAAAGAATAATATTTTCATCCTAAAAACAAACCTATAGAGCACGGGCACAGTCAAAAAATAATAAAGTAAAAATACTTAGGCTTTGAGGAACTACATTTTAAAAGCCTAGTGTAAAATGTTTCCAATCTGAAAAGTTTCATACGATAACTGGTCTTTTATTTAAAAAATGATGTGTTTATGTGTATTCAGAGTTATAACTGCAACCTTATATCTAAAAGAGGATTTTTTTTAAAATTTTATTTCATTATTTTTTCAATAGACTTGCTAGGAAAGGGTTAGATATGCCTTTGCTGGAGGCCTCAGAAAAGGTCAGAGTATAGTGGGCTTGCCAAAAGGGCGTTAAAAAGAACATATTGTGACTGCACCTCATTGAAATTTGGAAATGTTTTTCCTCACTTTGTGCCTGAAAGCTTGTCAAACATCCCTTAACTATGCAGCTCATCCAGTAAAAGCCCTTGTGTCTCATACATTTCTTGGACTATCACAACTATGACAATGCTCTGATCTCTCTTACTTTGTCTTAAATGTATAGTTTCACCGCTTATATCATCCATAAAGACTGCTAGCTTTTAGCTGAACTTCTTAAAGTACCATAGGAGGGGATAGATCCTGAATGTTGGGAGTAGTTAAGGTTGGCATCAGACCTAAACTGAGAATTTAAGGATATTTGAGAACTTTTTTTTTAACAGTAGTGTTTCCACTGCCATTTTTGAGATTTGGGATTTATAGAGAAACATGTGCCCTAAGTTTTCAGTGTAAGCTTTTGACTTAAACATTTTTTCAAATAAACCTTTGTTAAATAGAATCATGGAGTCATAAAGAAGTAGGGCTGTGAGGGACTTCCAGAGGTCATCTAGTCCAACGCTCTACCTGAGGCAGGATCATCCCTATCCAAACCATCCCATACAACCACAGCGTAAACCAGGGGTGGGCAACATGCAGCCTGCGGGCTGGATGCATCCTGCCAGGCTATTCTATCCAGCCTGTGGGGTCCCTAAAAAATTTAGGAAATTAATATTTATCTGCCCCTGGCTGCCTGTCAGGCGGCCTTCTATGACTTGCCAAAACTCAGTAAGTGGCCCTCCGCCTGAAATAATTGCCCGCCCCTGACCTAAACTCTACATAAGACTAGCATCAAGCCTGACACAACATAGACCTAACACCCTAACCTGCCACAGGTAAAGCAGGGGAACCACAGCAGCCAATGTCCTGCTTCTATAAAATGTTGTCAATATATGCTCAAGAGGTCCCATGTAGAGGGAAGTAGTGGAACAGACTGCCTAAGGGAGTTGTGAACTGTATCACGGGAGTTGTTCAAGGAGAGGTTGGACAGCCACTGGTCAGGGATAATGTAGGTGTAACTATGCCTATTTTCTACCATGGGCATTTGTCATGCTTCTGGCCTCTGCTGATTCCTGTGTCGCCCCCACACCACATGGTCCTCATGTAGAGGACCATGCCCCCCACTACAGAGGAAAGTAAAACCTCCCACAGTCTGTAATCCAATCTGACCATGGGATAAAACTCCTTCCTGACCCCAAATATGGCAGTCAGTCTCACTGAGTGGAGGGGCAAGACCCTATAGCTAGGAACCTCTGGCTTTTCTTCTGGCAGGAGAATCAGCACACCCCAGTTGAAGTCCCCAGCTTTAGCTGTAGCCAATACCTAATGCCTCTGGGGAGGATTAAAAAACAACCTGACAGAGCAGAAAAAGTGTTTGTGGTGTGGGGGCGACACAGGAATCAGCAGAGGCCAGAAGCATGACAAATGCCCATGGTAGAAAATAGGCATAGCTATACCTACATTATCCCTGACCAGTGGCTGTCCAACCTCTCCTTGAACAACTCCAGTGATACAGTTCACAACTCCCTTAGGCAGTCTGTTCCACTACTTCCCTCTTCTCACAGTGAAGTTTTTTCAGATATCCTATCTAAATTTACTTCCCTGTAGCTTCAAGCCTTTGATCTGCATTGTCCGCTCTGTAGCAAGAGAGAAAAACTGCTTTCTCTCTTCTTTGCCTTCAAGTATTTTAAGACTGCTATCGTGTCTCCCCTTAAGCACCTTTTCCTCAAGCTTAACATACCTAGTTCCTTCAGCCTCTCCTCATAGGACTAGCCTTCCAAGCCATGGATCATCTTTGTTGCCTACTTTTGGACCCTATCTAATTTCATCTCCTTTTTAAAAATATGGAGCCTAGAACTGCACACAGTACTCCAGATGAGGTCTGACCAGTGCTGAGTAGAGAGGTATTATCACCTCCTGTGTCTTACACCTACTGCTTCTGTTGATGCAGCTCAAAACTGCATTTTCCTTTTGAGCAGCTGGATCACACTGCAGACTCGTATTGAGTCTGTGGTCTACCAAGACTCCCAAATTCTTTTCCATAGAGTTGCCATCCAGCCAGGTGTCCCCCATTTTGTATTTTGGTTTTTAATTATTCTTCCTACGGTGTAGCATCTTGCATTTGTCAGCATTGAACTTCATCCTGTGGGACTCCACTTGAAACCTCTTGTTATTCTGACATGGACCCGTTAATAATTACCCCTTGCTTGTAGCTGTTGAGCCAGTTATCAATCCACCTTGTAGTAGTTTTATCCAGTCCACATTTCTCTAATTTGTTTGAGACGGTTATGTTGGACCTTGTCAAAAGCCTTGCTGAAGTCCAGATGCACTGTATCCCCAGCATTCCTTTCATTCACTTTGTCAACAAAAGATCGAGTTTGTTTGACATGATTTTGTTTTTCTTAAGTCCATGCTGGCTGCTTGCAATCAGCCTTTCCTTCTACAGATGCTTGCAAATGGCCTTCCTAAAAATATGCTCCAGTAACTTCCCAGGTATTGAGGTGAGGCTAACTATTCTGTAGTTTCCTAGATCCTCCTTCCTGCCGTCTTTAAAGAGGGGACTACCTTGGCCCTTTTCCAGTCTCCTGGTACTTAACACATCTCCCATGACCTCATGAAGATCATTACCAAGGGCTCCAAGATCTCCTCTGCCAGTTTCTTCAGGACTCTAGGATGAAGCTCATCTGGTCCTACTGCCTTGAATTCAGTCAGACACAAAAAAGTTCTTGGTCTCGTATTTTCTCCCTCAGCTGGCAGCTTAATTTTTTGGTGAAGACTGAAGCAAAGTAGCTGTTGAGTAGCTCCACCTTCTTTGCATCTTTGGTGAGCAAAGTTGAGTTGGTTCCCTCTGTTCCTTCTTAACAGAGGACCCACAACCTCCTTGGTCCTTCTTTTCTAGACAACATATACTTATAGAACCGCTTGTTCTTAACCTCCTTTGAAAGGTGCAACTCCTTCTGTATCTTTGCCTTTCTAATTTTTGTCCCCGTAGGTACTTGCTATTTCCTGGTATGCGTCCTTGGTGACCTGCCCAGTTTTCTATTGGTTGTATGCTTTCCTTTTGTATTTGCAGATTTTTAGAAGTTCCTCGTGCAGCCACATTGGTCTCTTGCCATTCATCTTGTGTTTCCATCATGTTGGGACAGTTTCTTGTTGGGCTTCCAGTTCACCTATTTTAATGAAAGTATCATGAATTCCTAGGCCACTGACAGGCATTTGTTTGAAGGCACAATGGGTTCTAATCCATGATCCTAACCATCATGCCTCTTGTCATGTCACAGTTGCATGGCAGGAGGTGTGATTTTAGGATTAGGCATCAGATCCCAGTTGCGCTATACTTAACAGTGTAGGGGGAGCCTGGATTATTCTCAGGCTCCTCTTGTTGGCTTCAGGGACTGGTTCTAGCTGATGATCAGCTAATGATTAGCCAGTCAGGAGCAGTCCAGGGCATGAGCTGCAGAGCACTTCTGATCTCTTCCTCATCAGCTGATAGTTGGCAGATAGGGAGCTGTCTGTGTCTCAAGCACCATGGCTAGCCAGTATTGTCCTGATAATGTGGAGTTAATTGTCCATTGATGGGAACTTCACCACCCACAGTTTACTTTAAGGTGCTAAGGCAGCTAGTCACAAAGTTGTTGCACACACATTTTGTGTGATAACTTTGTGGCTCATTTCCTGCTTTTTTGCACCATTAATTGCTAAATTTGTGGCTGGTATACACTATAAATCACAATGACCTGGTTATGTACATCTTGAATGTAATGTCTGCAATGGGCCCTACTCAACACCACTCAAGTAATTAAGTAAACTTTTGTATAATGGTACATGTAGAATTGGGTAGGGGGAATCCTCTCACAGGATTTTGAAAGAAGATGAAACATTCTGCTTGAGGGCATAAACTAGCTGGTAATTCAACAGCTTGAAGAGGAAAGTGGGGGAAACCTATGCAGGTTAGTCCTGATTTGGGCAAATCAGAGTTACTGTACTTTCCACAGAACCATCTGGTATGGATAACTGTTGCAATTAGTATGATGGACAAAGGGGCTGCTGGTCTCTTCCTCTTCCTCCTTTTTTCTTCAGATAGTTGGCAAACGGGGGTCTTGTGATGACTAAATACAATTATAAAGAGGTTTTAAATACAATTATAAAGAGGTTTTACATAGTAATGTATACAATCAATATTTTTTTCTATAAGAAATTGAATTGTCTGGGCTTTAATGTAAAAATTAGGTTTTCATTTCATTCCAAAAAAATGGCTCAATTTATTCTAAAAATCAATCCAAGCATTTCTTTGATGTCAACAGAGAGAAAATATTTTCGGGTTGCCAAGTATGTTGTCTTTCATAATACCTGTTAGCAATTGAGATTTGTAAATATTTTTCTATGCCTGAGCTAGGAAAAATCAATAATAGGACATTAGACATGTATGTGCACATGCACACACAGACACAACACCTATTTATTAAACCAAGTAGATACAAGCCCTAGAAATTTTTGACTGTTTTAGTTTAGTGGATTGGGTGGGGCACATACAGAGAACAAATATCTCTGAGTTACATTAACAATGATGGAAACGGTTTTTCCATTGACATTAGTTACAATATTTTTTTTCTGAAGACATGACCTGTCAAAGGTCAGTTCTTGTTCTTTTTTCCTTGCTTCATCATATTCTGCAGAGAAGCTTATTAGCAGCTATTTGTTGTTTTGTACAACTTTAATTACCTTTTAACAGAAAAACAAATGGCTCTGGATAATGCACACAAAATATTGTTTACCCCATCTCCCATGTATGTAAATCTGATTAATTTTTCAGCATGCTTTTATGATCATGAATGTTTATTTCCATCACTGGCATACAAGTTAATTCAGACAACACTCACTCTTGAGAAAAACACTTCACTATGCATTTATATCCATTAAAGTGTATGCTTAAGTGTTCTGCTTCTTGGCCTTAATCTCTAATTTTGTTTATATAATTGATATTGTATTTTGGTCATCAATTTGAAACAGACTATAAACCAAGATATTTCTTTCTGTGGCTCATTATTAAGCACTCTCCCCAGCAGAAATTTATACTCAGCTTCCTGACTATAGAGAGTCCCAAAACTCTCCTAAACTAGATGCAGCAGTTATCAGTGAGATATTGGTCTACAAACTTTTATTTTATTCTATATATGTTTCTAAGTTGAGTCCAAAAATCTCATGTTGTCTATGCCATTCTCTAGCTACTTTATACCACTCTGCAAATATAGAGGGGATCTAAATCTAGCATAGCTTATCTTTGGAGTATGGCTTCTGTGTATAGGAACCCTCACATTACACGGAGTGGGAACAATGGCTCCAGAGCCAACTCTTTTGTACTGTCTAATGGGTGGCCTTTAGATTCGGCTGCTGTCAGCACGCACATGC
This sequence comes from Crocodylus porosus, assembly GCF_001723895.1. Lineage (NCBI taxonomy): Eukaryota > Metazoa > Chordata > Crocodylia > Crocodylidae > Crocodylus > Crocodylus porosus. The sequence continues at coordinate 28,627,921 of NW_017728917.1, forward strand.
TGTAGTAACCTGAAGAGAAAGTGAAATGGGCACCTTTAAAATTGTCATCCTCAACCGATTGTTACTTGGCTGCTGCTGCTGTTCTGGATTTGCCCCATTTTCTTTAAAACACTTAGATTTAAACACTTACTCTCTAACCAATATTCAATTCTGGCCTTAAAATTTTTGATGGATTTGAGAAGTGAGAAGGTTATGACTGGGGTGTTATTGGTAAATTAATTTTAGTCTTGACTCTGAAGAGCCCAGTACTTCTTCAGAGATCTTCACATATATTGTATTATGCATAAAGCTTTAATAAAATTCTGGTATAGGACCTGGTAGTGTTGAAGTAGATGTTATAGCTATGATGGTCTATGAAATGTGAAAGAGAAGAATTCTAGCTTAGGAACTGAGATGTGATCTATTGGGCTACAGATAAACAGCCCAAAAGGTTTCCTTTATTTATATGCAGGAAAATATTGGCTTAATTTAAAGATTCATTGAGATTCAGCATTCTGTAGAAAACTCTACCTCTGGCCATCGTGATCTTAGAAACTACAAACTGTAAGCTGTGTTGACAGGGTTATAATAAGATATAGAGGCATTTGCATGAAATGCCTTTCCAATACAAACAACAGAAGCCTTGTGGGAGAATTTTATCATATTCCTCTGCCCCGCACCTCTTGAGGAGCGAGATCAGGGAAGGCTGATTCCTCTTATGTGTGAGAGGTATATTTATGGGTCTACCGAACTCGAGGTGGCTGCCAGCCAATTTCGCATACAGATCACACAGCCATCAGCCATTTTTGTGGACTGAGCATGGCAGGCTGCCCCACACCTCTGGCCAAGGGGTGCAGTGACCATGTCCCTTACCTCTGACTGGCTGTGAAAGCTGTCTATCATGCAGCCCCACCCTCACCGCTGGTTGGTGGAGATGGTGCCGGGCCATATGTCAGACAGCCTTCACAGCCAATCAGTGCTGGGGGGTGGGGAAACAGCCATCTTGCCAGAGCAGCAGCAGCTCGCCTCTCCTTGTTCCCCCCAGGTGTGCAGCTGTAGCAGTCAAGGTGAACTCCCGCCTTCCCCCTCCCAGGGAGCCCGTCAAAAGTGGGCTGCTTGCACTTTTTTTGTGGAGCCTGCCCAAAATCACTATTTCCCCCAAAATTGCAAAATTGTGATTTTGGTAGGTCCCTGGTTATGTTTATTACAGGCTCCCGTATAAGCCGAAGAACTAGATAACCCATTTACATGTAGATGTTAATGAAGTCTCAAATTTTTTGCTTTTTGTTCAAAAGGCTGAGGCTTTTGTTCCACTTACCCTGTGGCCTGAACACACAAAATTCAAACCTATCAAACAGATTTTTAAGCCCATCTGCTTGTTCTGTTCATGGAATCCTTTTTCAACTGTATTAGCAAGCACTGGTTTGCATATGATCTTTATATCTTTTTAAAGACCCAATAGTTTAAAGTCTATGCATAAGCCATTTTAGACTCTTTGTTCAAGCTCTTATAGACTGAAATATGGCCATCCACTGTTTCTATCTTCAGGTATGCAACAAAATAAGCTTCCATAAAAAAAAGTATTTGTGACATAAGGTTCCACATTCCTTTTAAGTGTAGCCACTGCTTATCAGGAACCCTCTAACATGTTAAATGAATGTTTAAGCAGCCCCAGCTCATGTATAAAAACTATCTGCCAAATGTGTAGGTATGCAGAACTGCATAATTTGGAATCGTAATGAATTTCCCTCTTGCAAGCAATTATCGCTAAGTTTTAAACAACTTCCCCTGAGAATCAGAGATGTAAAAAATACTTGAAGATTTATTTCTTGCTTCCATCTGGAATTTTCAACTTCTGTTGGTGTCACCAGAGCCACAGTAAGGGGAGAGAGATGTATCCTTATGAAACATACCTAGAGGCAAGGAATAATTAAAATACGTTTGGATTGCCAAGCTTCTCTTTTCTTATATTCCACTACAGTAATAATTTAAAATAACTTCAAATTCCTGTTCTGTTCTTTACTGTTTTGGAAATTACTGCAAGTGTTGTTTCCAGATCATGAACTATGAACTGGAACCTCTTTTAACCCCATTAATCATCAGTAGGGATGGTCAAACAAGTGAATATAAAGAGGAACAATCTGAACCATCATTAAACTTGAATCATAGACTCAATGAGTTGGAAGGGACCTAGACAGATCATCTAGTCCAACACCCTGCCATGGGCAGCAAGGAGCACTGGGGGTGGCAGGGGTCATAAGACCCCAGCCAGGTGCCTATCTAGTCTCCTCTTGAAGATTTCCAGGGAAGATGAGAGCACCACCTCTCTGGGAAGCCTATTTCAGGCTCTGGCCACCCTTACTGTGAAGTAGTTCTTCCTAATATCTAACCTAAACCTATCCTCCCTCAGCTTGTGGCCATTGTTCCTGGTGACTCC
>NW_017728917.1:28632169-28642437 GCF_001723895.1 Crocodylus porosus
GACTTTTTGTTATCCTTAATCCCAGAAGCTAATCTAAGCTCCAGTGCTGTTTTAGCCTTCCTCACCAAATCCCTACAAGCTCGGGTCAGGGAGGTGTACTCCTCCTTTGTCCCTGCCCCCTGTTTCCCCCGCCAGTATGCTTTTTTCTTTGCCCTCAGGCCAGCCTGGATATCTGCGCTCAGCCATGAAGTTTTCTTGGACCCTTTTCCCGCCTTCCTGCGCAGAGGAATTGCAACTTGCTGCACCCCCAGGATAGCCTCCTTGCGGAGGAACCACCTTTCCTGGACCCCTGTACTAGCTACCCCCTGGGCTCTGAGTGCCTCCCTGCCTACTGCCCTGAGCACATCGAGGTTGGCTTTCCTAAAGTCAAGCATTTGCACTGTGAAATGAGAAAATAAATTAGTAAATGTTGATACAGCTCCCCCGCTCCCTTTGTTGGGTTTTTCGTTTCTTTGTATTCATATTCTCATCCCAAGGGGATGCTTGGGAAAGTACTTCAATACCACAGTAAATCAAATCCCAACTGCATTTGAAGCTACACAGTAATATTAGAAATGTTACTAGAAAAGGAAAAAAGAAAAAATGTGTGGGGGGAAGGGGAGGAAGAGGGGAAAAGAGACCCTGTTTTTATGAATTATCCAGTCAAACTTTGCAGACCCATGGCGTTTGTGCAAGCAAGTTAGGTTAATTTAAGTTCTAATTTTAACTTGGGTTAATTACTACCTTGAAATTATATTAACTTGAAACAAAGGTTTAATGCAGTGCTCAGAATAGCATTTGCAAGGTATTAGTTAACTAACTTCAGGAAGTTTAAAACTTAACTTGGCTCTGAGGAAAAGCAAGTAAGCTAGTTGTAACCAAAAGGTCCTGAGGATTCAAAACATCATTTCAACATCTTATGCTATTGCAGTGGCAAGGTTACTTCAAGATCCCTTTGGGGTGATGCAGAACAGGCAGTTTCACTTGGTGGTACCTGTTTCTCAGGCGGCTGTGCCACTACCTCCAGGTGGAACTCCCCCATTTGTCTTTTTCTGGGAGAAGCCTGCAGAAAAAGGGCAGAAAGTTTTGTGGCAAGAGCGCCCACTCCTGGCTGCATCAAGTTTATCAGATAACTCTAATGTGAGCAGGGGCCCTTTTTCTTGCTGCAGCTTTCCCTGGTCTGGCTCTTGAAGAGGTGCATGAGGCAGTTCTACCGGGTGTGGCAACACCGGCAACACCCTGATTCCACAGCACTCTTCTCTTTCTGCCACTCTCCTTCCAATCTATTTTACCAGAATGGAGTTCTGAACAAGATAAACATTATTATTATTTTATGCATGTGAAAGCATTGTGGATATCACAACTGTAAGTTGTAAGAAGATATCACATTTCTCCTGGGAGAAAGCTCTCTGTTCTGGGACTCTACCAGCATACCAGTCTACTGCCCCTCTTTAAGTACCTGTGAAGTATGAGGGAGAAAATGTGCTAACACCTTTTATCTTTGGACAGTGCTGTGTATAGCATCTCATTTAAACTAATTGCCAGTCATTCCAGGGACAAGCCAGTCGGGCTTTGTGCTCTTCCAGGCCACTGAGCAGCAATGCAGTTTGGAAATGCAGCTACATTTGCAAAGCAGCTACATTTGTAAAGGGCTGTGGTGCTTGTCTCTTATCTCAGGATTTGACTCAATTAATCAGGACCCCTTCAAATAAGATGTGCATTTATTAAAATGCCCAGGCAGCAGGATTGTTTCCAGTGTAGAGTTTTACCTGAGCAGCAATGGCCCCGGTTCTATAAATGTGAAGATGGCCTTAAGAGTAATGCTTCCTCTGTGGCAGAGGTGAGAGAAGAACACAGAACTCCTGGCTTCTAGCTAAAGCCGAATGAGCTGAATGTAAAAGGAGATTAATCTTTCAAATATGTTCTTTTTTTTCTATCTTACTCCAGTGAATGAGACTACAAGAAGGAATTTTGCAGAAACATTGTCAATATTCAAAAAAAGTATATTCAGTAAAAGTTCATATTGAAATTCCAGTTGTAGGGATTTGTGTGGTAAACCTAATAGTGAAAATGGTTCATGTCAGAATTGGGGTGGGGAAGGGGGGGAAGCAAGGTGAAACAAATTGTTGATGGACTTTTAAATGTATACTATGGGCCAAACCCATAAAACTAGAGCATAGCCCAGTTCCAGGAACACTTAGCACTGACATCATAACTTGTATGTATCCCTAGCTACTACCATGTATGAGTGGCACTATTCTTCCTCCAGCATAGGATTTGGGAACTGGAGATTTCAGCTGTGTGAGCACACATCAGCTGTGTTTAATGAGCTGGCTGCCCCTCCTATATAGAGCCACCACAGAGACCTCATCACAGTGGTAAAGGTTGTGCTATGAACTAACTGCCTGTCATTGCAGAGTTTACTCCCTGAGGAGTTTCTCATCTCAGGTAGGCAGGGTGGATAAAAATGAACAATTTAAAAAAATTAATTGTTTTTTTTTTTTTTGCATCAGATTTTTTATTTATTTGGGGTTTCTTGGTTAAGATGCTTTTAAAAAATAAACCTATATAAAGATGGTTTTAATTTAAGATGTTAAAGCTCAAAGATATCATAATGGAATAGAGATTATAACTTCTAATTATACATTACTTGAGACAGTACCTTCATGTAACCTTTTTAGAAAAGTTTTATAAATAGGTTGCAACATGCCGTGGCCTATATTAGGGGCCCAGTCTTATGGGTTTCCCAGAGGGCCCCTCTGTAGATAAGTAAAGATTAAAGAAAACCACTCTACCCAATGGGACCCCATACTCAGTCTGGAACAGGGGTCAGCAATCCCCAGCACATGTGCCGAGCATGACACGCAAGGCCATTTTGCTTGACACGACACACCACACCAGCCTGGGCTCTAAGCAGCTGTTGCCAGCCACAGAGCCCAGGCTGCTTCCAGCAGGTGGCTGGGAGGCTGCAAGCCCTGCTGCAAGCAGATTGGACTCCGTGGGCCGGCTGCAGCTGGGAGGCAGCAAACAGCTGCTCTAGGCTCCGGCGTGTCGGCACTCTGGCACCTTCCAAGGTAGACATTGTGGTTTTTTCGGCACTCCAGCCAAAAAAACATTGCCTACCCCTGGTCTAGAAGATCCCATTAAGCTTCTCTGTGATGCTTAGTTTCAGTTCTCAGACTGTGGATTTGTATCTCTGGAGGTAACTTCCTGATTAGCAGCAGTATATGGAGATGAGAGAGAACAGAGCTGATTACATATCCATAACCCCTATTGTGTCTCTGCAAGTATTTTACGTTTCTCCTGTTGACCTGGCCAAAATAATCCATGTAATTTTTGTTAAAAACACATTTCACATTTATAACTAAAATAGTTAAAAATTCAAAAATAAATATATTTGTTTTGTTAAAATAATTATACACATTTGTTTTTGAAGAAAAATATTCAAAAAATGTGATTGTTTTAGTTAAATAAAACAATGTAAATGTTTTGGTGATGATTGTGGTTGTTCTCCTAATACAACATGGCAAAATATCCTGCAAATATCCATGATTAATCTAGTGAATTGGAAATAGCTCACCTTCTAATGACTTTACAAGTATCTGTTTCAATTAGCTTTGGTAAGTAAAATAACCAAATCATAATGCAGTTTTCTGATGTAGGTGCAAAATTAAAATGAAAAAATCTCAAAATAAATCACTACTTTAAAATGTATAGTGTGTACCTTCTAAAAATGAAACCTACATCTGTCTCTGAATTGTGAATAATATGAATTAAGGTTAGATCAAGCAAAAATGCACTTTAATTTTTGTAAAAAAAACAAAAAACTGAGGTTTGCTGACCAGTGACTTAAAATACACCCTGCAAGTATGTGAAAAATCAATTACAAGTTCAGCCCAGCATTACTCGTTATCAGTTGTATGGTGGAGGAGGTTTTTTTCCATTTAAGAATTATATTCAAGAGTGGACTACTGGTGCTCCTGTAATGTATATATTTAAATTAGTATTAGTCATATTACTATTTTCTCACTTAACTATCTTAATTCACTTCCTATATCACTGTAGATATTGGATATATGAAGGGTGCAGAGGCCTGAATTGGGCCACATCCAATTTTTAAAAGTCTCTTTTTTCATAATGCAAAAGACCTCCCTTCTCTGCTGCAACCTGTAAGTTTCAGTGGAAAGCAAAAACCTGATTTCTTTTTTAGTTTCTGTTTTGCTTTAATCCGGTCAGATAACTAATGAGCATACTTGTAATGAATAAGAAAACTAGTTGTTTGGATGTATAACAATTTGTTGTTAAGAGACTGACGATATAGTGCTCTATTTTCAGAGGGGGGGTTTCTGGAAAGTCAATCTAATGGAGTTGGGGAAACAAGTTTTATATTAAAGAAGGTTAAAATGAGGCAAAATTATTTGTAATCTGCATACCTGCAGATATATTTTTTTTCTAATGCTATGGAAGAATTTGTTGCATATGAGAATCTGTTTTGAAGTGTGTTAATCTTTAGCATGCTGATAAGTGGAACAAATAACTCTACACAAACTTAAATTTTCCAAAATGCTACATAATAATTCAGTGCACGTTAACTGATCAGATTTGATTGTTCTTTGTTCAGATATGGAAGTTAGGAAAATAAGGGGCAGTTATATTGTTAGTTGCACCCCAAGAAGCTGAGCATGGCCACTGGCCCAGCTATGCAAGTACTCATGCCCAACAGTTAGGCAGCAGAGAAGCCAAGTACAGACAGTCAAAAAACCTGAGGCAGAATCAGTTCAATTTAGGCAGCTTCCTCTAAGCTGTGAAGATAACTGATAACCAATTGAACTGTTCAGTTTTCAGTTGGGAAAGGCAGGGGAAGGCCTGCACTTACCCAGGCCAGTAGGAAGCAGGTGCTAGAGTGTGTCTCCCAGCCTGCTGGCCATTGCCAGCCCAGCCAAGCATCCCTGATTGTCTCCCTAGTACATGCTCCCAGCCCCCTGCTGTCCCCACCCCACAGGGGGGTGAGGAGTCCTCTGTCCAGTTCCTGGCCTGCCTCAAGGGAGCCTCCTCCTCAAGAAGTTTCCCCCAGCCTGGGTTCCCCAGCCCTGGGGAGCTGAGAGGAATTCCTCCTCTCTCCCTTCCCAGATGCTGATTGCTTCAGCCACTGCCCCAGGAGGGAGGGAGATGGAGTCCTCCAAGCTGGGTGCCTGCCCATACAGCCCAGCATGGGGGCACTTCCTCCCACCCCAGCCCAGCCCAGGATTCCCCAGGGAGTTGAGGGGAATTCTTCCCCTTTTGAACCCCAGAGCTAATTGCCTTAGCTGCTGCGAGTCTCCGAGACAGCCCGGGGCAACCCCAGGAAGAGGAGGGAAATTATTCCACTCCATTGCAAAAAGTTGTGCCTCAGACTCGCAGCAACTCAGGCATAACCGACTGCGGAGGAACAGGAGAATTTCCCTCCGCTCCCTAAGGCTGCCCTGGGCTATCCCTAAGAGACTTGCAGCGGCTAAGGCAAGCAGCTCTGGGGTTCGGGAGGGCAAGAATTTCCCCTCAGCTCCCTGGGGGACCCTGGGCTGAGGTTGGGGGAAGCCCCTTAAGGTAGGGGCTCCCTGGTGCCCCCATGCTGGACTTCATGGGCAGGCACCCATCCCAGAAGACTCCTTCTCCTTCCCTTCTGTGGTAGCAACTGAAGCAATCGGCAACTGGGAATGGGGGAGGGCAGCTGAGGGCAGAAAAGCCCCCACCACAGGGGCTTTCCCTCCCTCCACGTGCTGTATAGACCCTCACTAGGAGGTCTGGGGGTCTGCTTCCCTGCCCCCCCCAATCCCTGATGGGCAAAGGCAGTCCCCGCTCCACTGGAGCAGATAGCATAGCCCAGGGCTGCAGAGCATTCTGGGATGTTGGGAGACTGAGTTAGCTTGAACCAGGAAGGGATCTGGGACAGAAGTTTCATGAACTGGTTTGATCTAAATCAGTTAAGTCTGATACTACATCCAGCCAGGTTTATCTTTAACTGGTTTTGGCCATTTTGAAAGTGGATTATGTACACTGAACTTCTGTTCTGGTATGGGTTTAAGCCAGTTTGATCACTTAAACCAGTTTGTGTAACTTTTGTCCCTAGCCAGAGAATTTAGAGGGGTCATGAGCTCTTCCAGGCCAGAGCCTGAAAGTAGCAAACGTAGGACCCTTGGTTAGCTGGTTGCTTGGATTGGGCATGTGGAACAAGTAAATGGGGCTTGGTCTCTTGATGGTGGTTCTAGGCTTAGCAAGGAGGCACTAATCAATATGGCCTGAGTGATTTAATGTATCTTTTGTATGGGCAGATTCAGAAATAAATTAACATAGACATTTTACATCATAAATGTCATCCACTAATACTTACTTCCAGATCAGTAATTGTCACTTTTCAGAAAAGTGCAGTGAAAATTCAGCTGTATTGAAGGAGGGTATATCCATTGACTTAAATATCATCTGTTTATGTACTAGGGTTGATTTTTGGCCTGAGTTTAGCCAAATGCTTGGTAATATAACATTGATGGTTGCTGGTAAGTTGTCTTAGGCAAGTACCATTTAGGATTATAGATGGATTTGTATTAATGATTTACCCTGTTTTCCTTGTTATTTAGAGTCGAGTTCATTTTAGTAGCATTTCTTGGTGGACGGCATAGATTAAGCTGTCTCTGGCACAGGACAACCTTGGGGAAAATGTCAAAGGTACACATCCACAGGCCTAACTCTCTTCAGAATGTTTTATTAAAGAACAGAAATTGCAAAGCTGTTGCAAAGTAGGGCTGTGTCAAATGGCAGCGTTCCACTTCAACCAGTGTTTCAATGGAACAGCATTTCATTTTGAATTTTGTTTCGGTTTGAAACAGCTGTTCTGTTCTGTTCTGTTCCGTCCAAACTGTTTTGACGTTTCACCCATAGGCTATAATGGGGAAGGACAAAACAGCCTATACCTTTATCATTTCTGGCTTGGTTTGGATGAAACATGTGGAATGGTAGTCCCTTCTGAGAGCATGAAGTCTGCCAAGTATCAAGAAGATAGGCGCAGGGTGTTCAGGGAAACTGCATCCCAAAATTGTGAGAGCAAAACTCCTGTCATGTGTATGTATTAAGCCACAGCAAGGTCAAAACTGCAGGTATGCTAGCCCATGTGTAGGCCACAAAGCCTGCCAAGTTCAAGGAGATAGGTGCAGGAGTTTGGGGGAAACTACCTCAAGCTGCAGACAAGCCAAACTCATGACATAGGTGACACTGTGTGTGTTAAGGGGCAGCAGGGTGAAAGCTGCAGACCTGCCAGCCCCTGCTGAGGCCACGAAGCCTGCTAGCTTTCAAGAAGATGGGTGCAGGGCTTCTGGGCTCTGGGGCCCTGCACCTCTAGCTGCTGACAGGCAAAACTCGTGACATGGGTGCTTGTGCTAGCTAGCTACTGTGTTATGCAATCAGTCATGATTCACTCAGGGACCAGCTCAATACACAGTAGCTAGGGAGGATAATGAGTTAATGAGCAAGGATTAACACCTACAAAACCAGGAGAAGAATCAATATAGAGCCAGGAACTGCTTCTGCCCCAAGACAGAAACAGTCAGTTGCACAAGCACCCATGTCACGAGTTTTGCCTGTCAGCAGCTAGAGGTGCAGGGCCCCAGAACCCCCCATCCACCCATCTCCTTAACAGCTAGCAGGCCACAGGGCCTGCCCACCAAGCTTGCAGTAGTCATGTCTCCTGCACTGTGCCCCAAGATGGACACAGTTGCACAAGCACCCATGACGTGAGTTTTGCCTGTCAGCTGCTAGAGGTGCTAGAGCATCTGTTTGAAAGCTGTCAGGCTTTGTGGCCTCAGCAGGGGCTAGCAAGCCTGCAGCTTTCACCCTGCTACACCTTAACATGCACAGTGTCACCCATGTCATGAGTTTTGCTCATCCGCAGCTTGAGGTGCAGTTCCTCCAAACCCCTGTACATATCTCCTTGAAACTTGGCAGGCTTTGTGGCCTCCAGAAGGCGCTACCATTCCTGCAAGTTTCATCCAAATCAGGCCAGAAATGACAGTTATAGGCTGTTTTGTCCTTCCCCATTATAGCCTATGGGTGAAACGTTTTGACTTGCCTCATTCTGTTTCGAGGCTGTTTCAACTATATCTGTTCCGTTTTGATTCTGCTGTTTTGAAGTGGGTGCCTTGAAACAGGACAAAACAGTGTGAAACAAAACTGGCAGCGAAATTTCACACAGCCCTATTGCAAAGTCTGTAACGGTGATTTACACAGACCCATATAGTGGAGCATTCCTACTGCTCTTCCAAGTGAATCCTGACAAGGTTAGTTTCTCTCTGTTAAACATACAACAATGTCTTTGGAAACGCATGCATTGTTTGAGTGACATGGTACATTTCCCATCTGGTCACTAAAGATAAAGACCTCTTCTTTAGGAAGGCAAATAATTTCATGTACTTGTTTTGCACATTTTCTTGCTTTGATCAAAACTCCCTTTTGTTGGTGAATTTGTATAGTCACAGAAAATAATACTTTTATGAATAAAAACATTTTGTTTCTTTACACAATAACAACCACAGTACTATTTCATACTATTTTAGATAAATCTATTCTATGGAACTACTTTAGTCATTTCCAAGCTTATCTATACCAGCGTTTCCCAACTCTGACAGATTGCTCACCATCAATTTAAAATGATACAACCTTAAGTACCACTAGCAAATTTTTGTCATATAAAGTAATTATAATAAATCTGTTAACACCTACCACTGACAGGTTGTCTGTGTACCACTGGTGTACCACAGATTGGGAACTGCTGATCTATACAAACTGCTTTACCCAAAATGACTTTTTGGCCTCTGGCAAGCTTTCAGTTAGTTACAATAAGATCACAATCCCAGGCTCCCCGTGCAATGGTGAGCAGGTGTCTAGTGCCTCCAGGGCTCCTACCTGTGGGTGTGCCTGGAGCCCTTGAAGCTGGCCATGCATTCAGTTTATAATGTAATGGCATCCAGTCACAAAGTTATTACCTTTTTTGTGTAATAACTTTGTGACTTACTCCCTGTTTTATGGTGCCATTAATTGAATGAGTATATGGATGGGTTACTACTTTAAGCTGTGATTAACTGGTTAATCACATCTTAAGTGTAATGCTTGCTAGGGACCTTTGGACCTTGCTAGGGACACATTTTTAAAGTGGTACAGGGGGCATGCTCCCATCATTATTGATGGAAATTACTTGACCATCCACTTAACTTTAGTCCTCAGTGTGAGAATTTCTGAGCTAAAAAATCCAGCCTGGATGTTTGAAATGAGATCCTTAATTCTTCATCATAAACATAGAAACATGCAGAGTATTTGGTATTTTAAATGAAGCCATGGCCAAAAGTTTTGAAATGTCATGAAAGGACAAAAATTACAGAGCAGCTGTTCAGTATTTTCCCCCACATTCCATGTTTAGCTTATGTCTCATATGCTGCACTATCTAACTTCTTTACCATATTTACTTGAATAGGGTTGACCCTGAATATAAGATGACCCCCCCTATAATTAGATTCTGTATGTGAAAATTTATAAATTTGTTATAGTTTTCCAGGTATAGAATCCAATTATTGGAGGTTTGTCTTGAATTTGTCCCCTTCCCACTGCTACAGCATGGAAAATAGATCTGGTGGGGTCCACTAGCTCTCTTGCCCTCCGGACCCACAATTTCTCCCCCCCTGCAGCCCCTTCCCCCCCTCCTTACTGTCAGACCCTGCTCTCCCTGAGCACATGAAAGTAGGATCAAATTTGAAAACACTGACCTTGAAATAAACATACCTGTAGCAATTTGCATATAGTACCCGTTGACTTAGTTCATCCAGAATTGCAGCAGTTTCAGAAAAAGTAAAATGCATCAGGTTTTAGTACAAAACATCCATAACCACACTTTTTTAAGCAGCACTTTTGTATGTACCTACTTATATATTGTACAATTTTTTTTTGAAGGAAAATGTTTTGCGTCCCAAGTCAAATCAGCCAGATCTATTCCAAATCCATGTGAGTCATTCAAGAATCATATGTGGTCATGCTACCAGCAAGCATTGTTCACTGCCTCCTGGGCCTTCAGATACTTCCAAATTCTTTGTTGGGCCTTTGAGAGGCTAACTATGCATTACCTTGTATCCCCTGACACGTTTGTGGTTTTCCTCTGCTAGTAGGAAAACCACTTTGCTGGTCATGGTATTTCCCCACTTACGTATTGTACAATTTTTTTTTTTTGCAAAAGTGTGTGTGTGTGTGTGTGTGTGTGTGTGTGTGTGTGTGTGTGT
>NW_017728917.1:28642537-28677090 GCF_001723895.1 Crocodylus porosus
CACACACACACACACACACACACACACACACACACACACACAATGTATGTATATGTCTGTATATAACTCCACCTCCAACACTCTGCCAAGTGGCCCTTGTGCTTCACTTGGCAGCTCAAAGCACGCTAAAAAAACTGTTACGCAGTTCTCACCATGCAACTGCACACCTATCCCTATACCTGTACCCCCACCCACTGCCCTCCTCAGAGGGGCTAATCCTGAAAAATCCTATGCCAGACCCCCTCCACCAGATAAGGACTGCCATTTCTTTCCCATTGTCCTCTTCTGTCTTTCTGTAGTACCAGTACTTAGTCCCAATATGGGCCATGTGTTCTGTAATCATGCTGAGTGTTGGCTGCCTTTAGTCAGCTTCGTAGTTGATTTCCATTACTGAGCACATGGTACTTATTATAGAAGTTTAATGATAGATCAGGGGTTAGCAACATTTGTGGGTAGAGGGCCCAAAACACCCACAACCTCAACTTATAAGATGTTGGCATGTCATGGGTGAACAGCAGAGGAGCCACAAGGGACTCAATTCTTGTTGGGTCAGTGCAGCCCGAGCCCCTTCTCGGCCATCTACCTGGGCACATGTGCACCCACCACTGGCAACAACCTGGGTCAGGGCTCCACAGACCCTGGTGCAGCCACTTGCAGCCTCCTAGCTGCCTGCCTCTGCCACCCACCATGGAAACCAGGCTGCTCACAGCAGATGGCAGAGAGGCTGCAAGCAGGTGCATTGAGTTGGTGACAGGTGAACATGCAACTTGAGGCAAATGCTGGTGAAGGAGCCATGGCTGCACTGCTACAACAAGGATTGGGGCCCTCACAGCTCTCCCAAGGCACACATGCTAAGTAAAATGGCTTTGTGCACTATGCTCTGGCATGTGTGCCAGGGGTTGCTAACCCCTGTGATTGTCTTTAATGAGGTTTCTTTGTATGCAAATGTAAGATGAGGGGCTTCTATGCCCATGCTGACTGGGAGAAAAAAAATTTGCAGACACCTAAAAAAAAGTTTTGAATGGAGGTGGAGACCCCTGTGGAAATTTCAAATAGAGGTGCAGATCCCTTTGAATTGTAAATGTAAATTCACATAATTTTGATTGAGGATAGTCATCTTTCACAGACTCCCTAAACATATCTTGCAGACCCCCAGAGGTCCAATATGCTATATTTCATCCAGAAACATATGCCAAAGTTTTATAATCATATTGAAAATGATCCATTTGTGTTGTTTTAACTATAGACATTGTTAAGGACTCTCCCTACCATTCATTTGTATAGATTGTGTGAAATAGGTCACTAATTCCCTAAATATTTGTTTTTGATGTTGTGAAAAGTAGCATTAGTGTAGGGGGGAAAGCTGATAAAGAGGTTAAGGACTATTTGACAAATTAAGTACATAGAGATTTTATGTAAGATTCTTAAATATTATTTTATTTACCTTTTTCATTTTCTTTTTGTAACAAAGCTAGATTTTGGGATTAGTTTTCAAAGGTCCCAAAGATCTGATGCTGACGCTGTCTACCAGGCAGCTTTGATAGTGGCTAGCTGCCCAAAGTCTCTCAGAAGAGGCTCTAGCCAGCTTCTGCAGCCTACACTGCTCTGGAAAGCAGCTGTCTTACCAGCCTGATGTCTTGCTGCATGAAGCAGTGCTGGCAAATTCTGCTGTTTCTCTTGCCAGAATGAAAAGCTGGGAAGTGGTCCTCTTGAGAAGTGTTTTTGTGTGTGCAACAGCACACATTTTAAGCAATGTTGATAAAATGACTTGACTGCCTGCATTTTTCCACCCAGAAATCTTTATTTTCTGAAGTCTCTATGTATAGAAAAGCTTTTTAAAGCTTTTGTAAAAGTGTTTTCTGGACTGGAGACTTAAATTATTTTCTTTTTAAATTCCCAAAGTATAATGAAGCAAAGTGACTGTCTCTAGAGCAAAACAAAGCCTAAAACTATGGAAGAGTTCCTTAGAGTGTTGTTGTATGGCTATGCTGTTCATTTTTATCTAGTTGGGGTTCATACTCTTCTAGGTCCTAGGTTTTCACTGGCAAATCTTGACTCTGAACCATCATATATTGAGGCTTCTTGATTCTGAACTATCGTATTTTAAGGCTTCTCCAGTATGTCAGTTTGAAAGTCTTTGGTCAAAGTAAGTATCGCAAGGTGCTGACAAAAGTGATGTTTTGTCTCACGATCAGCCAGTGGAAGTGCTTTACAGGCATACACTGACAGAAGTGCATGGCTACAGAGTGCTTTAAAAAGTGCCCAACTGTTTGACAAATAAACCCTCATTGCGTGAGGGTTTAGATAAGGGCACTTCAAAGTGGAGCACCTTCATTGACTTCTGTCAGCACATGCTGGGAGCAGGGCTGGGCTGAAGTAGCCCATCCCATCCCTGGTTCTGTCTTCAGGATGGCTTGTGGGGGTAAGAGAGGGGAAGGAACTCAATCTGGGTTTTGCCAAGCCTGTGCTGGAGGCTGGGGTGGGTATATTGGAACCCCTCTCCCCCACCTCAGGGGGGCTGCAATCCACCCCTCTTTCCCCACTCTAGCAGAGGTTGGGCAAACCCCAGAATGGACCTCCCTCCCTTGTCTTTGCCTCCTCCCATCCTGAGACACCACCAGAGCTGGGAGGGGGGGAGGGGCAGGGCTAGGGAAAGAGGCTATAGATATATGGCCTGTCTTGGTGGATCAGCTCCGAATTGGAGCTCAGTCCTCCACCCTCCTGACCCAACAGCAGATGTCTGTTTGGTTTGGAGGGTTAGTTTAACTCAGCTGTGTTCAGGGGCTGGGGCGGCTTCAAAGCACATTCTTTTCATAGATTTCTTCTTCTATTAGCTTTCTGTTTAAAGCATACTTTAGGTCTTCCAAAGTAGTGTGTGTGGTCAAAGTGATATTTTGGTGTCATTTTACAAGCTGAGAGGTAAAGATTTCTACTTTGCAAATGATTAATGCTAACTAATGGCATTTCAGTTGGTTCAATCGGTAGGATATTTTTTCAGCTTTGTTGATAAGAAAAAGAAGAATACTTAAAGTAAATAACATGCATCATAATCTACATTCTCAAAACAAAGCTTTGGGGTCCACAATAGGCCAAGAAAAAAGGCATGAGACCTATCTTCCTAGAACCTTACCTCTAAAAGAATCTATAGTAGTAGTGGGATAGAAGAGTATGAACATAAAACCTATTTTGGATGTATCCTACCTGTTTTTGGTAGGACTCAATCTGAAGCAGCTGTTACCAACAAAGTAGCTGTCACCCGCAAATTATGAAGAATTCAGGTACTGGCTCTTGTTTTCAGTCTCTTTAGTCTTTGGAAGGTGATTTGTTGAACTTTTCATGTCCAAGAAACCCCAGAAAAATCCTAAATGACATACCTATGAGAAGACTTCATAGGACATATAAGACATGGTAGGATGAATAGGAAAGAGACTTGTAGTGATAGGTGGTTGAATATGAGTTTTCAGAGCTGCATTTCCAGGAAGTTTTTACTACCCACAAGTTTCCACCTGTGACTTCAGTGCCAAAAAAACTGAACATTCAGGGTGTTCTTTTGAAAGTCAGGCAATTTATATTGCCCCTTTTGCCCATTTGGACATCCAAGGGCAAAGGACTAGTCTTCCAAACCTCCCAAACAACTTGCTTGGAAAAATTCTAGTAAGTGGGAACTGAAACCATTTTATCTAGTAGCTAAAATATGTTTTTATAAAAATACTATTCCTCTATGGCCTTCATCTTTAAAACCATGCAGAACACTTGTAACTCCTACTGACCTCACTGGGAGATGCAGTGTTCAGCCTAATTCAGGATCAGCTTTCAAGTAATAATATAAAGTACAGTACCATAGATTTCTGTGAATTATTTTTTTAATTTAGTGAATTTCATTGCAAAGTGAAATAGTTTGGTCAAACAAGGCTGCTTGAAATGCATAAATACCGGTGGGTATGGTTACATAGGTTTGTGGTGATGGGGAGGGAAGGAAGGGACTGTAGGGATGATTAGAGAATCTCATGAAAGTTCCGGTCAAGTATTCCTTTATTTCATTGAATTTCTGAACAATTAAAGTTACCAGTAGAGAAATCTCTATAATGAAGCAAAATAGTAATATAGCCTCAATAAATTGACCACAGATGGCTTGGAACAGCCCAAGTCTCGAGAAATCCACTTTATACCAAATTTATATAGGAAATAAATATTTTTATGTATGGTGGCAGAAATAACAGGAAGAACTGCCTTTGAACACAACATGTGTAGCACCATACCCTTCATCAGTACAAAATAGCTTTCTCTAAAGATGCATTAAATTGGAATATGGAAACCAACTTTCTAATTGTCAAATGATGGTGATGAATTACAGTGATATAGTACAGTAGTATTTCTGCTGATTTAACTAATGAGTCTTTTTTGGAGCAAGGTGTGATTTTTAAAAGTACAATTTCTTTTGAAATAAGCACAGCCCTGTAGTTATAACAACATCATAGTAGTATGTGACAAGCAGACAGATGCAGGACAGATGCTGTTACCCACAGGACTCCTGAAATACTTCACAGTTTTCCTAGCAGAATAACTGTTTTCAAATTCCAGCCCTTCTCTTGCTCCCTGACAGATACTATTCTAGATCACAAAAGACCTTGAGCCAGAAGTATGTACCACCTTGTAAATTCCCACATGAAAAAAATCTGAGCTTACTTGATTTGTAAAAATCCTGTCTTTGTCAAGCTGGGAAAGGGAAATAGGTATGCTACTTATACTGCAGGACAGAGTTCCTCATAGCAGGCCCTTTTGGGATAAAAAATGAAGTTCTTATTCAGCTAAAGCAGGTGTTTTTAACACATACAACTCAAGGAGAGGGTGGCTGGGGGATGGGTAGATAATCCCCAAATTGTGAAAACTGGCACATGAAATTCCAAAGGTGTTTAAAGAGTCAAGGCAGACATATATGGTGGAATATGACTGGAGAATAGCAAATGTAGGACATATTTTTAAGGTGAAGAAAGGACTGGATGGCTATGAACTCCATGGTCTAACTTCAGCTTATGCTAAAGGACACTCACTCCAAGAAAAATGGTGAACTGGGGTTGGAAATTAGAAGAAAGTTTCAAGTTATCATTGGAGTGAAGTTCTGGAATAGCTTTCTAATAGGAATGGTGGGAACAAAAAGCTTAACTGGTTTCAAAATGAAGCTGTGTAAGTTTCTGAAAGGGTTTCTTTCTTTGACTCTGGTCTGTAATAGCAGAGGTCTGGGCTTGCTGGCCCAGGACTGGTCTCTTTCAGTTTTATTTCCTAGTGCTCCAGTTGCCCCTTTCTACAAGTCTCAGGAATCCAGCATTGAAGCAAGTTAATGTTTTCTGGAGGAGCTACTTTTATTCCGAGGAAGACAGAAAATTAGTTTTAATTTTTTGGTATTGTATCCCTGACTTTGTACTAAAGCCACATAATATCTGCATTATAGCCATGGGGTTTTTTTAGTTACTTTGAGAGGAGAGTAGATATAGGAGAGTTTTATATATTGGCCTAAGAATCTCATTGTATTTTGCCTATAATTAAAATCTTGATTTTTTTTTTTTTTTTTTGGTGATAAATTTCTGGTGGTATAAAGCGTATGATTTTCAGGCAGCACTGTGACTATCTAGCCTTTTTAAAGTATTCATGCTGGACAATTAAAATTGCTAACCATTTTTTGAATGCTAGGCTTTTTGAGTGTGCTTCTGTGCATGACATAATTGAAGAAAATGCTGTGTCATTTCAGTGCTATAGAATATGCTGTACACATGTCCTGTACAAAGCTACTTAAGTAATCCTCCTAAGAGTTATGCAAAGGCAATAATAAAAAATACTGCTTCCCTTTTTTAAATTCATAGCTTTGAGCCTGAAAGAGTTAGCTGCTTTTATTTCTTCTAGGATGATATAGAAACAGGTGCTTAAAACCTTTATAAGTCACTTTAATAATAGTAAAATGGAAGGAGTGTAGTAGGAAATGGGTTTAATAAAAATAAAAAAACCATAAAAACAGGTTTAATAAAAATAATTATTTAGGGGATTGCACTGTCAGTATGTAAACAATCAGTCAGTAACGCTGTTAATAATTTTCAAGTATGTAATGGGTCATAGTGTTTGTCCTAATGGGTAATAGCATGCAAGTAAAGTGATCAGTTACTTGCATTGCACTAGTAATGACATTCTGTGAATCAGAGAGAATAGAATAATTTGTTAAACTGACAAATTGTGGTTTTGAGTCTTCTCTCAGCTGGGGTGTTTCAACCCTCTATTTTATTATTTATAAGGATATTGACATTTACAAAATATGTTTAGACAGAACAAGAACACAGGACTTTGTCTTGAACAAATTATGCTTGTAGTCCATAATTATTTCTCTGGTGATGTAATAGAAATATTTATCTCCAGAGTATATTATTTGAAGAACTTGCTTGATGTGCAAAATTATTAATTGGCACTTGAAATTGTAAACAAATATTTTGGGCAGTGAAAAATGAGGTCAAGTAGTAAATTATATCCCAGGCTGTTTCATCCTTTGAAAGGTAAATTTTCAAAAAGAGAATTAAAAATAGGTAAATTATGGAACTACAATTCAGAGTACTAAAATCTGTCCTAGCATGGTGTTCTGTTAGGTATCACAGTACTGCAGGTAAGTTTTACTGAAATAATTAAAATTATTCCTACTTGACTGCAGTGCAAATCGGATGAAAATCTGTCCTGAAGATCTTACTCTTTGGATTTGTAGCTGCTCAGTAATGTGCAGTTAGATTTCTGTAGGATTACCTCTGGCATGATATGTGGCTCTCTTAAAGTCATGGAAAGTTTTTCAATTCATTTCAGAATTTCACTCATATTTGTTGTCTTTAAATTTCAAGTTCGTTGAGAACGGCACTGACATCAACTAGGAAAGGTCATCGTTTATACCTAGACTTGTTCCAACACATTTTAGGAAATGCTGCAATGTAGATAATGGCAATGCTGAGCAAAACTTGAAAGCTATAAGGAAATCCTCCAAATTCCTTCCTACAACCCATTTGGCACATGGAAAAGAGAAGCTATTTGGACTAACTGTATTGATAATGACATCCTTTTGGGTATGTCTTTATGGAGAATTTATTTTAAAATATTTTAATTAATTGAGGTTAAAAATAGATGAAGACAGAGAGGCAGTTTAAGCAATCCAGACTTTTACTCTGGTTTGAAATGGAATGATCTTTTTCCAGTATTTGGGTGTATGTATAAGTTATCACTCCTTGGCTGCTGCATTGCAAATAAGTGTCTTACAACTGGTGACTGCAAACATTGGTAACTAGAATCTTATACAAATTTATATTCTAAATCCGAGTGGTATCAGAGTAAGGATGGGTGGATGGAGTGCTACTTCACATGTAGAGACCTTGTTGAAGGTGGACTTAGTGTTACTTTAACTACTTGGCATGCTTTGGATTAGAATTCTTCAAGCAAGCTGCAAGAAAGTGGAGTTGACAAGTAATGAATACCAGAATGATCCAATGTGCTTATGGAGTTTCAGACCCAGGATTTAGGGTCCTGGTCCTGTTTAACAAGTTGTTCAACCTCATAGATTTCATGTATAATCATATTCTTTAATGGCTAACCCTATTCTTTGTTGCATAAAATGGCATCAGTTCCAGGGGCACCTTTACACATGTAACTGTCCTAAAAGAGACTTAAATTAAGTATTTATGAATATATATACAGATGCAACAATGTTATCAATATCACAACACGTTATTATAAGTTGTTATGATTAACATGTTGCCTCTTCATGATTCTGTAGGTGTGTGTTGCAAAACTGCTTCCGTGTTAACTCCACTTCATTCACGATTAAAATGTAGGGTGATTTATACCTGAAGAAGAGTGTTTGTGCCCAAAAGCTTGCCAAGAACAGTTTTTCGAACTATTTAGTTTGTCTAATAAAAGATGATTACATTTACACAGAGAACCTTGTCTGCCTAGACTGTTTACCACACTTGTATCACTATGGAATCATGGTTATATAACAAGTTGCAACAGTGGCTGCATGCTCCCAAGAGGTAGCTGCCCATTCCTTTTGTTTAAAAGGTATGCTTGTCCATACTCTTACTGTAGCATATAAACACACGACAAAGTTTACAAATAACTTTTGGAAGTCTTTGTTGCTTTCACAGCAATAGAAGATAGCCGTGAGGTACACGAAACAAAAAAAATGTGTCCTTTAAGCAAGACTGTAACCTGAATGTTTAGCTCTAAGAGAAAGTTACTGGAGCACTGAAAATAACTTCATGCAACTCCTCAGCTTTTATATATATATTTTATATCTATATCTATATATCTGAATTACAACGATAACCCCTCTCCTACAATCTGTGGCGCTTGGATTTCTGCTCATCACAAACTGACTTGAACAGTTTCTTTTGAAAGAAATTCATGCTTCAACAATTTTTCCTGTCCAAAAAACTGTGACATAGCAGCAGCCATAAACCCTCAAGCATCTCCTTCGCCTGGAAACTCAACAGGTAATGTAATATAGTGATAAAGCAACATTTGGCTGATCACTTGCTCCCCCTTTTATCCTGTAATACTTCCAAGTTATAGAACAGTCTTGAATTGATCACTTGATAACATCACATGAGCAGGCCTCATGAAATGGGTCTGGTATAATATTTAACTTAATAATGTGAACAGATGGTCATTATAGTGATTCATGAAGAGAGAGAGCAAGATTAGCTGTCTTTATTATTTGACAAATGAGTGTCTAGCTATAATATTTGGAGCGGGATTGTCATCTGGAGATACCACAGACAGGGAGAAAATCAGGGTGACTAATCAAGACTCTAGATCAAGGCCATTGCTTTGGGGAACAGGCAGTGTCAGTTTTGTATGTACAGTGCATTTACAGCATCACATCTGTTTACTATCTGCATGGGTAGAGGTGTGACAGAAAAATATGGGAGTGATGGTATTTTGCTCACTTTCTGGGCTACCAGTATTAGTGACAGCAAGTGCTGGGAGGGGATGCAGGGTGGGAGGCTTCAGAGAAAGTCATATTTAAATCAGTCCTCTGCAACATCTGCATAAAAGAGTTTTGTTTAACTGTCATATATCCCTTAAGAACATTATAATGGCTTGCAGTAGGTAACTGAAAAGTAACCAAGCTTCCTAACTACAAAAACCAAAATACGTGCCTTTAATGAGCATTGATGGTTGAAGTTCATGTATTTCCAAATAATGTTTGATAAAAGGAACAATTTGAGTATTATTTCTTCATTCTGAAGAAATATTCTTTTTTCAACCAAAATTTAAAGCTCTACTTGTATTTCTGTTTCTGGTTCCCCTAGTTATTAATCAGCATTCCTCTTATCATTTCATATCATAATATATGACTATAAATTCGCATTGTAGAGAAGACAGAATACAATTTGCCTGTACAGATGCTGCTGTTACCATGGAGATAAAAGGACCAATGGCCTTTTTTTCTGGTTTGGACTGTACTACAGTGTTCATAGAGATGGTGAATTCTCAATCTCTATCATTTGCACCTTAAAGATCCAGATGAATATCAAACCAGGAAACATTTTTGGTTTATTTTAGTGCTGTAGAGTAATAATAAAAGGTTTTCTTTGGAAGCAGAAAGCAAACCAAACAAGAATATTAAAACAGCACTACTGGTTTAAACATTTGCTAATCCTGCTCTGTGGGAAAACCTTTCGGCTTTGTAAAATATAACCCCTCAGAGCTTTGGTTCATCTGATGCAGTGTTTGATGCTGGTTACATCACAAGCTTACTTATCAGTGGTGTTTTTATGCCTGAGCTTGAATGAGCATGCAAAGGCTGTGAATGTGATTTTTTTTTTTTTTTTGTGCTGTTTATACACGTCCTGTTCTACCTCAGATTGCTTGAAACGGGGGGGAACCACATCATATTCAAGAATGGCTTGCAGAAGGTGTTATTTGTGAGTACCTTTTTCTTCTACATCTATCATCAGGTCTCTGATATCTGTGTTGAAGAATTCAGCACTGTTTGAGATAGAAATAAGAATAGACATCAATTTATTGTTTGGTAGGTGTCTCTCTTTGAACCATTTTGGGGTGTTACCTTTTCAGCAGATTAATATGTATTTTAGAATTGTAGAGGCAATTGTTGTTGCTTTTAGAGTCGTCAAATTTAAAATGATTTACCATGTTTAAAAACAAAATAAACCTGTAGAAATGGAAGAAAAATAAAGATTCAGTGGAAATGAAATCTGAATAGAAACAGTCCACAATTCTAAGAATAGATGCGTCAGGAATTTAACTATATCTTCCATTTTGTTTTATTGCTTTGTTCCATTAAAACATACTGTCATTTAAAAGCATTTCTCATTCTAAGAAATGGTGTACAGTCAGACCATATGTACTTTGAGGTATAAAATTATCTGTTTGTGCTTCATGATTTTTGTGTACACATTTTCTCAAATTCTAAAGATACATGAAATGCTTGAGAAACAGTTCACATACATTATATAAGTATTACAGTCAACACAACAGGAATTTAATATTTCATTCATTTTAATGTAGTGCAGCAGCTCTTCTTATGAGTTGTCACATTTGGTTGAAGAGCTAAGGGCTTGTATGCTTGTAGCCAGAGGTAAAAGAATGCTGAAGTTTGCATAGGGTTTGCGACATCATGAAATCAAAGTATATATGGAAACCATATTGGGCAATTTTATTCAACTGAATTCTGAAGATTCAAATAGACTTTGACTCTTGAGCTTGCTACAACTACATCATAGCACCAACCTATCATTCTACTGCAGCCAAAAAGCAAAACAAAAAAGAGGCAAGTGTGTGATGCCCATTCTCCATTTTTATGTGCTGTAAATACCTGCAGGTACCATTTGTGCCCCACAATAATTAGTAATGACTGTACCTACTACTTGCATTCTCATATCCATTTATAGATCCTCTGAGATTTAATTTTTATTAAAGCATTCTGCATTATGTGAATGGGAATGTCAGAATAACCATTTTTGTCAGTAAGCAGTGTCAGTAAAAGCCTGTGAAGGTTCATTCGAATGCTGATGCCTTTACTCGAGCTCAATAGCATGTTTCATAAGTTGTCCTAATAAAATCAACAACTTCTGAATCAGATGCTACTTCCATGAGTAAGAGCATCTCAGCCTGACCCACAATTTAGTTCATTTGTGTGTGGCAGGAAGGGCATGGGACTAGATGAGAGAGTCTATTTAAACTCTGTAAAATTAGGATGAAATTAAATATGCTGTATTTAATTAAATGCAAGAAAGTACAGGTAAGAACCTGAGAATACAATGTAGTTTTCAGCACGTAAGTGGATTAGTTTGGAAATGTTGCTGTGCGTAATGGATAAAAGGGGAGAGGCGATCTGTACGCTGGATTCTATTTGTGTATTCATTCTGAGGTTTCTGTTTTACATTACTCTCAATAGACTATGTTGTAGTGTGCAGCTTATGTAGACCAGAATGCATACTCAGGGATAGCTCCTGTATGCACATTTTGGCAATGTAGTACAGTTCTATTTTAAATTCATCCTGTGGTTTAAGATGATTTAGTACTCAGCTTCTCGGTATTTTTTTATGAATATATAGTAATTATGTAGATTTAGCAATTTTTATTCCTAATCTTGTCATGATTACTAGCACAACAGATTTGCAGTAGATTTCTCTCGTGCTATAAAGATTTTTGTAAAGAATGTTTAGTAAGATAGTACTCAGGAATTAATTCTAGATGTCAGTGGCATTGCTTTCTTATTTTTAGAAACAAAAATACTGATGTATCTCTCTCCATTGCTGCTTGCAAGTCTGGCATCTTTTTGCAGCACATAGCGTAGGAAGCAAGGTTTTACCTGTCACTTCTGTAATTCTACCTTTAACTTGGTTGAAAGATTAGATGCTAAGAGATGTATAAAAAGTAAAATTGTAAGCCTAGCTATTTATAATATTTTTCTGAAATGTTGTATATTGAAAGCTGTGTGTGTCACCATTTAACCGATGAGCTGTTTCTTGTGGTAGGTACCTAATGCATCTAATATAAGGATAAGTTAAATCTTACTTACGTGAAAAAGTGTTGGTTTAACTACATTATATTTCAGCCTTCTTTGAAACCTTAAAAAATGTGTTCAAATTCTAATGAGGGGCACAGAGCCATTCATAAATACTGCAATGTCCCTTCTGAATTTTGTTTGTAAATATCAAATTGCTTAAGCTCCCTCTTTTTGGATCAGAGGAAAAAGCAGAACATATGGTCTAGCTAGCAGGAGTGATATATTATTATTATTTTTTTTTTATTGGTACTGCACTGAAAGGAGCATGTGTCATTCTACAATGGTATAGGGTAGTAAGCTTTACCTGGGCTGTAAATTTATTCTCTTCATACTCTCACTCTTTCTACATTGCTGTTTTTCCTTTCTTGATATCTTAGACTTAAACCTCATTAGTTTTATTGCTGCACACAGTTTCCATATTTTCACTATATATTGTATGTAAATATATACATTATATTGTATGTACAAAGTAAAATGCCAATTGTGTTATAAACAATTGTGCATAACAAAAGTTTTAGTATCTTAAAAAATTCGAGTATATTAGGTCACTGAAGTCAGAAAAATAGAAAAGACTATTCTTCCTTTTCTCCATCAGTTTTCTGATCTTACCAAATAACATTTTGTCTCTTTTTCCAAAACTGTTTAATTTGTATCTTTTTGTTCTTGAGAGTTTTATTTTAGCTTGGAAATCCATTATTTAACTCTCTACAAATAGCAGTAGGATACAGTTCTGCGTATAAAAAATATACATAATGTGTACATCGTTTGTAATAAAAATGACTTCAATAGCCAGAACTTTCACTAGATCTTCTTAATCAACATGTTAAGGTAATTAAATGCTCCAAAGTTCAGGTAGGTATGTGTTACTAATTTTAATTAAAATCATCCTAATTAATATTCAGACAGTACTGGCTACTACATATAACCCATATTATGGCTTTATGCATTCATACATAACATCTTGTGATATATAAAAATCTTGTGATTATATAAAGCAGTGTTTTGTTTATTTATTGTAAATGAAGGAAAAGTGGTTTGGAAGAACAGCTCTTCAAAACTGTAATAAATAAATAATGTAAGTTAATATTATGCATGCTAGGATGGGGGAAAGCAAAATTCAAATTTTCTGTTGTTTACTGTGCTAGAAGAGGTTTAAATACGATGTAAAAGCAGTGGCCTGTTCTAGAAAGATTATTTTATCAAGATTATTTATGAAAGACTATTTTATAGCCCCATTTTTTGGAGTAGAGCAGCAGTAGAAGATTCCTTATTTATTCTGAATGAGTCTCCATTTGCAGATACTTGGATAGAAAATACCCTGTCCATCTGTTTTTCTGTTAGTAAATAGTCCATTATCTTGCATATATATTTAAATGCACACAAAATTTTGGGGTTCAATCATGCCAAGAATAGCACTTAGTTCTAGGTTAGGTATTTTGGGCAAGATTGCCATAAAGCTCAAGAAGAGGGCAGCAGGCAAAGGCAGTATAAAGATTGTAGGATTTACCGCACATTCATGATATTAGCTTTTTACCTTTTGTCTTTATTTAAATACTTACTAACTCTATATGCTTTTAATTCTACTTATTGTTATGTGCCCAAGTACCATACCAAAACATAAGGCAGTGCTTCTATGTGATGCTTTAATTTTTTTAAAATAAAAAATGCCATGTTCCAGGAGTTGGAGAACCTCGATCTGTGTCATTAATGTGAAACTGGAGATGGTCAGTTCATGATTCATTGCTCACAGTAAACAGGGAGCAATGTATGGATAGTTACTCTTGTTGACACCTTGCCACCAGATATTTTATTGTCTTTCTGTTAGTATATGCCTTGAGAGATGTGTACAGAAAGTTATCTTGTTATAATGAGAAAATGAGAGGAATGTAATACTCCTAAGACGCGTGTTTATCGTTTCATTGGATATCTAGTAAATGCACATTAATTTGGAGTGTTTACACATAGGGGTAATTTTCTTTAGAAGTAGCCTAATTTTTCCCAAAGTATTAGTGACATGTGATATAAGGCCAGTTTAAAAATATTGCAAGAAGACACAAAAACATCATAAAATATACATTGATGCATACATAAAGGTAAGAGGGATGAACAGAAATATTTATTTTCTGAGCTAACTGATAACTAGCTCTTCAATTATTTCCTGACATATTAACTTCAAATGGAAAAATATCATCTTCTGATGGCTTCCATTTTTCAGCAATATTTCATTGAAAACTTAATTTGCTGCTTTTAAGCTCTCTGTGATAATGTGATACCACAGGTGTGAACTTCTGCCAATAGCAAATGAATTCTAGGACGTTCCCCTATATGAAACTGAAGAGGCATAACCATTCTTTGCCTTTATATAGTTGTTATTATCCAAACCAGTTACACTTTTTAATTAGACTGATTGCATTATAAATAATAGAAACTAACTAGCCAAGTATATTCTGTATGCTTCAGTAGCACATGTCTGGCACATTTGGCCCCTGATTGTTGGACATAACATAGATCAAGTAACAAAAAGCTGAATTAATAAGAGGTTTCCAGTGTATATGTAACATCAAAAGCTGAATCAGACTGTCAAATATATTTTAGAAAAAGAGCCAACATAGTGGAAGGGAGAAAGCCTTGCTGCCAAAACAGTAGCAGTGAAAAGTAGAATTTTCATTTAGTTAAATAAAGTGATCTTGCATCAAGAGTAAATTGTGAGAAACAGAATAATTCATTGGATTAGCACATAGATGCTAGGTTACAGCAGTCCACCAGATTATCATGTAAACGTGATATATACCATTTACTGTTTTTGCCTATAGTAAGTTAGTTTACAATTAGATTAGCCTTTTGTCTCAATGCAGGTTGTCAATACCTTCAAGGCTGAAGCCAAATATATGAGGTTGTATGACATCACGTGAGGAAATTTTAACATAAGTCTTAGTTAGTATCACACCTCATATTATAGTATGTGCAATGTCGCATAGTACTGGGAGAATGGATAGGTAGATACAAAGAGGCTAATAAGTGATTGGTAGTTGTTGTATGAAAAAAAGCCATCTAAAGCAATTTAGGAAAAAATACATCTAGAAATATCACCATCTACTTGGCCAAGCCCACCTGAACAACCCAAATTCAGCAAAATGAACCTTCTTGTAGAGTCCTCTGAACAACTGCAAACTTCATTTGCAATAAAGAACAACTTTATCACCCAGACTTGGATCCTAACAAGTGCTAAAGTTGTTGTAGGCAAGATTTTGAGGTAATAACTAGGGGTGTGCCATATTTGATTCGGAATCAGTCCGATTTGGGGGACAGTGATTCGATCCATTGATTCGGATCACTGTCCCTGATTCGATTTGGCCAAATCCAAATCTGAATATTCGATGCTGATTCAGAGAATCAGCGATTCAGCCATAAACACAGCTTTAAATGTTTTCTCTACATACCTTAAGGTACCAGGCATGGCTTGTGACTGCTGAGATGGTGGTGCACATGGAGTATCCCACAGGAGCATCGGGGAGGCCCCCTGCATGCTCAGTGGTGGACTTTTCCAGGTCCACCACTGAGTGCGTGGGGGACCCCCCTTGCACCACCTGCCTTGGCGATTGGCTGTGGGGGGAGCCCCCGAGTATGCTGGGGACCTCACTGCGCTTCCATGGGATGTTCCATCCATCTCAAAATCTCAGTGTTCACAAGCCACCTGGTACCTCAAGGTATGTAGAAAAAACATTTAAAGCTGTGTCTATGTCCAAATCATTGAATCTCTCCGAACTGATTCAGAGGGTTCCGATTTGGTTAGGAGAGATTAAAGGGTCTCCTGATTCGATTCAGATTTGGAGATCTGGCCACCAAATCTGTGCCGAATCACACTGGTGACTGAAGCTTCACACAGCCCTAGTAATAACCTGGATTTGCCCCTAATTTGTTTTGAAGGCAGGACTTGAGGTTTGTTGACTAAATGTAGGAGGTTTTGAGTAAAGATTTGGAGTATCTGCAGAAAAAAGCCTAAGGTCATTGAAAATCTTAACTTTTTGTGTTATATAAGCAAGATTTTTACACTGGAATAAGAAGTAATGGTAAGAATAGGTAAATCTGGTTAATGTCACAACAAGTATTCCATTGTCTGGAATGATCTAGTTGGGAATGGTCCTTTTTTGAGCAGGGAGTTGAGCTAGATGACCTCTTGAGGTCCCTTCGAACCCTAACTTTCTGTGGTTCTATGAAACTGTTCTAAAGCTGTGTTCCTCTACAATCACCATATTGGGAATTAATGAAGATGAGCTGAACCAAAATGCCCATTTTAAATCTCTTCAAAATGTAGCTAAATTGGATCTTTATCCAATTTTTTACCATAACAGAGATTGGTTTCTTGGAAGTGGTAATACGCTCAGGGGCAATGTATTTCATGTTTGGGAGGTTTGTTAATGGCAAAGTTCTGTAAAAGCATACATGTTTTAGGTGACAAATGAAGCTCACCTGTTTGTATGCATGCAAGGCTGGGTAGATGTCTACATCTATCTTGCATTCTGAGTGAAATCAACTAACTACCTCTCATATCACAGCCAACTACCTCTCTTATGTATCTTGATCAGAATAAAATTCATGCTTGAAAAAAAAGTTGCACTGCTGGCTGCCACTTTTGTCAGAAATTGAAATTGTCAGAATGTGTCCATCAATCTTGAGGTGTTATCTTGAGTCAGTGCTGACATCCATGTTTTACTTAGCTCTCCAATCATATCCCTAATTAGTGCTTCAAGGAGTTTAATAAGGCAAACTATTAAGTTTTATAAGCATTATAGCCACTGCAGACAAGATGGGGAAGGTGGTTACAAGTTAAAATTATTGAGGTGTGTTCCTCCTTGATGTTATTTTTGGCATTACTTAGAAACTGTATCACAGAATTGAGTTCAAATACAAATATATTCTAAAATCTTTAAAAATGGTTGAACTCAGAGTTGATATCCACACATCCTGACACCTTGGGAGAGATGAAATCTAAATATGAATATGAACAATGAAGCTTGTTAATATTTTTAATTAGGATTTAGCGATGCCATGAAGTGTTTGATTTGCAACTCAGCAGTTTGTTATGATTTTATGCCTGTATAGTTATTGGGTGCTTTCATAATATCACCTCCCATTCAGGGGTTAAGTAACTACTGCCTCTGGTTTTACATAATGCCATTATTACACGACAAACAGGAAGAATAAATAACTTATCTAAATAACATTTCTGTGCATTTATGTGGTTACTTTCATAAGAAAATCTCAGTGTTAAAATACTTATCCCTGCAAGTGCTAAAATATTTATCCCCAGCTATCTTTATGAATAGGTAAGTATTATTATAAATCCTACTTGCAGATGGGGAGACTGGAAAGAAAAGGAAAATGGTCTGTACAGCTGGGAAAAACGGAGCTGAGACAGCCCAAGAAGTATGTTGCTTCTTAGTAGAAGTCCCAGGAGAAGCTATTTGAGGCACAGATCAGAGTAAGCACCATGCTAAATCCACTGAGCTGAGAAGAGCCAAGTCCAAGCAAAGTCCCTTACGTGCTTATCCCTTACTCTCAAAAGTAAAAATATTGGTTGGGCTGAGAATGGATGAGTCTGAAAAGACATGGAGTTAAACAACTGCCTCATGCTAAGGTTTCACCTTTACTTCTAGATGGTAAGAATTTGGTGATTTCCTCAACACAGGATCGGTCCTCCAACTTCATTGTTATCTTTTCACTTGCAGCCAGTTAGCCCACCTCAGTAATGTGAAGAAGCATGGAAAATGTTTCCGATAGTAACCCTGTTTATTTTACTTGTTGAAGTCTAAAGTATTTTTTCCTTTGTTTTTGCTATGTTTAATACTTTTCCTGGGAGTAGTCTCCATCCTCTTAGTCCTTCCTTCTATGAGTTGTTTGAAGGTTCAGATTAACATTTCAGTTGCCATTGTGAAGCATCCTCCAGCAATTTTTCGTTATTCTTCAGTTGCATGCACATTGTGGTTGTTTTGATTGATGTGTCTCTCGGTTGCCCAAGGGGTCGAGTACTTTTAAGAGTGACCATCAATTGTTGCCTTTAAATGGAAAAACTCACTCATCTTGGCCTTGCAATTGCTGATACGACTATTGGCAACAGGAATCAGAGCAAGCTGACCTTCATTTTTAACGGATTAGTACCTGACTCCTATCTGAAGAAAGACTGGCATTTTTTGTGCTTAACTGCTGCTTTTGATCTTATAAGAGGATGACCTCATAGGACTCTCTTTAAACACAGGGAGCTTTAAAAAAATCCTTTTGAAATGCTCGGAAGAACACTGTGAGCAAAATAAATTAAGACCAGAATGATCTATATTTTAACTAGCCATGGATAATTTTTATGTTTAAGTAAACTGGTGAAGAATATGATTTTAGTAGGCACATCTCAATGTAGATGCGGCAAGAGTTATGAAAGACTGGCTTGGCTTTTCATTTTTTTTTTTTGGTAGTTTTAAACTGTTTAATGCTATCTTGATATAAAAAAAAATATAGCAATGCTCTGCCTTGCATCATTATAAATTGTTTCTTTGGCTGTAGCATCTTGTGTTGTCCTCCATCTCTCTTTTTGCTGGGATTTTATGTGGTATTAGTTATGGATAGTCTGAGCAGTAAAAACATCTGAAATGCAGCATCCATTTTCTGTTGAATTGTAAAAAAAATTTTCTACCTTTTTTCTTTTAGTTTCTACCCTAAATAAAGTCAGGTGTCACCTATGTGCAGTAAATTACAAGACTTTTAGACTTACCAAAGCAGAATGATAGCTTGTTTATAATGGCTGGGCCTAGAGATAGAGAGAGGTTATTTGCACATACATCCCATTTTCCTCCTCTTGCTTGTAAGCACTATATGTAGTGCAATTAGCAAGAGAAACAACATGACTGGTGCAGAGTAACTTGCAAAATTTTCACTTTATTCTGCAGGAATTTAAACCCTTAACTTTTATTAACTTTGCTTCTATTGTACCATGTGACAAGGCAAAGACAAAGTCAGAAATTGGCATCTTTATTTTATTTAATTTTTTGCAACTAAATTTTTTATCTTCATTGGAGTAGTTCATCAGCCTCATTCTTGATTTGTATCTCTAAAGCATGGGACTATTCCCCTTGATTTTCTGGGAATCGGAGTTGATAGTTGTACTATTACAAATTTATTTCAAACTTATGACAAGTTTCACATATACTTAGTAATCTCTATCTTTCCCTAAAAAGCCCCTTTCTAAACACTTGGTGTTTTGACTTTGTGTTTTTCCTTGTGTCGTAGGTCTATAAATACTCTGCACCAGTTTTGCTGTCCAGCTCCATTGTACCATACCCAGCTAACTGTCCCTGCCACACACTCAGAGTACAGGTAAGAGTAGATATGGTCCACCCACTTCTTATTTTTTAAAGATAGGCCTTGTTTTATAAATTAATATAACAAAATGCTAATCAGTTAATGTAAAAATAAAAGTCGCACAACATTAGAAGAAAATTATATTTAAGAAACTTTACATCCAGTAGGATGGGTTTGTCTCTTTGTTCTCTCTTAGGGAGCAAGTCTCCTTAGAATCCTTGAAAGAAGGAAGAACAAACAATGCTGGATATTGTTCACAGAGTAAACGTTAAGGCATTTCATTCTGTTCATATGATATAGGGTAGTGCTATTCAGAGAGGCATTAACCTCCCTATCTCTGAATGCTGTGTTGTTTAATGTAAAATAATCCACAAATACATGGCTGTTCAGAGTTTAAGAGCCTGGATTGCATAATACACTGTACAGTTAGTATAAATGAATTTATTGAATGCTTTGCAATTTTGTTTAATGAAATATGGACAGTATATAATATACACCCCAAGTAGGAAATTGTACAAGCAGTGAGTTATTATAATGGCCTTTTATAAAAAATAAATAAATAAATAAAAATACTACAAATCACCTAAATAATTAGGCACAGGAATTATTAAGAAACGGTGCATGCCTTGGGCAGTATGTCTTTATTTTATTTCACTTTTACTTTCAAAATAGTTTCAGTGACAATTGCCAGCTCATGAATAACATATTTGCCAAAATATTGTAAGTGTGGTGCTGTAAAGTCCTCAACTTGCCTTATATGGTGTTAAGGAAAGAAGAACGCCAGCAATGAATCCTAAATCTGTAAATGCACAAACATATTCTTCTTCTTGCTGTATTTCATGCTCATGTTGTCCCTGACCATGCATATGTTGGACTCTTCATCTTTCATCTTTTCAGCATCCATCCATCTTTTCCTTGTGTTGGCTTCTTTACATCAGGATTCTTGAGCAAACTGTTTGGCAGTGGTGACTTTAATCCAGCTGTAAATGTCCATTAGTGGACTCACCCAGTGCTGAGTAGGGCTTGAGTAGAGCATTTCTGCTTAAGTTTTAATTATCATTTGCTCTAAATTGATTTGCTCCAGAGAGGAAGCCCTTCTAAAAGGGAGGAGATAGGTAAACCACATATACTTTAGTTCTGGCTTGCTTGAATGTCTTGAACCAAGGTCAAATTATTAGTAGAATTAATACTATTGATGATTTTACCTTGGCTTTTCTATTCTGATAAATAGGTATCGAAATGTCTTTTTTTTTTTCAATCCCTTAGATATTTTGCTTAACCTAATTTAAAGTTTTTGTATAATAAAGCATATAGTATAACAGACTTTATCATGTATTTTTCTACTACTTTTTGATCCTGCATACTAAAGACTAAAGGTCACTGAGAAGATTTCAATGAACTGTTTTCAATTTCAGTCACTGTAAATGAGCAGCAAGAAAAACATATAAAATCAAATTTAATGTATTAATAGGATGATACTTAACATGTAAAATTGATAGAGCTCAAAACAGTCTTTTAAAAGATACTGTGGTGCATACAAAAGTACTTAGCATTGGCTTGATCCCACTTCCATTTAAGCTTTTGTAGGAACAGATCCTCAATTTTATAATTTGTTATCACTTAATTGGAGTCAGTGGAGCTAGAGGGTTTACACCAGTTGCTGATTTAGGCCAAGGAATTTATTCCCACTGTGTGAATGGGACTAGAGTTAGGCCAGCTCTGAGTGTCTTTGATTGCTCTTACTGTACTTGTCTACTTCTTTTTGAAGTTTCCTGTATAGTGGGTTACAGTTCTAAGCCTGGCAAGAGTACAAGTACATGCTTTGCAGCACAGCAGTGCCTTTCCTGTATTCGTATCTCACTGTTTGGAAATAGGGAAAGGCTGGACATTAGTTAGAGCCTTGTCCCATCCCCCAGCATACGAGCCAGCTAAACTGAATGGGTGAGGATCGTGTTGTCTCTCAAAAGGTGGTAGCAAGCTGGAGGCCAAGGGGTTGTCTGAGAGCCAATGCCTTTCCATGGCTCCTCAGTGGGAAATAGAATCCATGCTTAGTTGTACCAGAACACCTCACTCTATTCCAGAGTTGGATTAAGGACTAGAATCTGATCCCTTGACACACATCAATGAGTACAGCTATGTGAGTGGTCCCATATTGATCCTCATAAATAGGGATATTATAGTCTAACCTTAAGTAATTAATTGCTGTAGATGTTGCTTCTGAGCATACTAAATTATAAGGCCATACACACATATAAACAGAGTGCAAACTACAGGCCTGATCATTAAAGTGCTCTGCATGTGAAACCCTCCCTGAAGGTCTTGTTATACATTACCCTGTGAGCAGCGCACAGTTTCACAGAAGTTCAGGGCTGGAAGGGACCCTACGAGTTCATCAGATCTAGCCCCCCTGCTCTGCGCAGCAAAGACTGCTGGGGTCAAATAACCCCAGCAAGGTGTGCGTCCAGTCTCCTTTTGAAGATCTCCAAGATAGGTGCCTGCACCACCCATGCTGGGAGTCAATTCCAAGTCTAGTCACATGAACTGTGAAAAAGTTTTTCCTTGTATTCAGTCTGAAACCTCCTTTTAGGAGTTTATGACCTTTGCTCCTCATTTTCCCCTGGGGTGCTTTGGTGAATAGTTGTTTGCCTAGCACCTGATGCTCTCCGACAAGTGTTGATAAGTGTTAGTGCTAGCTTTGGAGCAGTTGCATGTTCAAGCCAGCAGCAGCCTGGAGGACTGAGAAGTAAGAATCCCCAGCTTTCCATTCTGGGCTCCCCACCCCTACCCCAGGCTGCTCCTTGTTGCTGTTTGGCTGCTGCTTTTCTCCAGGGTGAGCCTGGTCCAGAGAGCAGCAGCAGTGGGGGCTGGGCAGGCAAGTTAACACTCCCTGTCTGCTCCTCTGAGACAGACAGTATGGGCAGCCACAAGTAAGTGGCAGAAGGGATGGAGGAGCTGCGAATGGGAAATTGGACTGCTGGGTGTCATTGACCCTGAGATCCAGGCCAGTGGGGAGGGAAGGGGCAGGTGAGGTGTTCACAGTAAGGTGTAGCATAGAGTGGAGATGCATTGCACCTTAGCGTAAGTTGTGGTGGGTTGGCAATGTGTACTGGGTGCATGTGCACACCCTGAGATCAGCCGTACACCCCCTGGAAGCGTCAGGCACAAAACCGGAAGTGCCAGCAGAAGTGCACTTCCAGTTTTGCTGCTGGTTTCCCCTAGTTGGTGATCAGCTGCTCCCCCGGTTGGCAGTCAGCAGCTGGAGGACTCCCCCCACCCCTGTTGGCAATCTGGCACCTCCCCCCCGACTCAGGAGGCACCAGTTGCCCATGGCTTGGTAACAAGCATCAGAGAGAACGCTACTTCGGAGTGGTGTGACTTTGAGCCACATAATGAGTACTTAAAACTAGTTCCAGGTGCTAGTGGGTGGACAGTCTAGATGTTAAGTGCTCCAGGAGCCACCCAAAATTACAACATGACAAGACCCTGACATTAATGGAAGTTCAGTTTCTGGAGCATTTACAACAGGGCCCTGGCGCACACACCTGCATGTAGCATGCAAAGCCATTTCACTCAGCACCCAACAGCCAGCTCGGGCTCTGGGCAGCCATGAAGCCTGAGCTGCTCACAGCTCAAGAGCCCTGACTGGGCTCCATGGTAGTGGCAGCGGCATGCATGCCACAGGGCACACAGCTGGAAAGGGGCCCAGGGCAGCGCAACTGTAGTGCCTTGCACACTGTGCACCCTGTGGCACTCATGCAGTCCTGCCAGTGCTGGGATTCTGGACTGCAGTGCAGCTATTTGCAGCCTGCCCTCCACCTGCTGCAGCTGCCTAGAGCCCAAGTTAGCTGTAGCTGGCAGCCAGGATGCTGTAAACAGCTGCACCAGGTTTCAGCGGGACTCCATGGTAGCAGTGGCTGGACACATGCCTTGGTGTGGACGGCAGGGGAAAGGCCAGGGTTGCGTTGCCCCAGGCCCCTTCCCAGCCATGCACCCTGAGGCATGCATGCAGCCACCGCTGCTATGGAACCTGGCACAGCCGTCTCCAGTCTCCCGGCAGGCTGCCACAACTGGCTCAGGCTCTGGGCAGCTGCAGCGAGCGGCAGGCAGGCTGCAAACAACTACACCAAGTCTGGAGCTCCAGCATTGGCTCTGTGGTGGAAGTGGCTGTACCTGCACAGTGGGCAAGGCGCTGAGGCAGTGCAACCCTGGCCACCCCTTGCCATCTGCACAGAGGCATGTGTGCACCACCACCAGCAATGAGGATCGGGCCCTTCACAGCTCCCCTCTATGTGCCTCGGGTGCACTAAATTGAGGCCTGGGTTGAGGCTGAGTTGTTTTTAGCACTCCAGCCCAAATATTACTGACCTCTAATTTATAACATTGAGCCGACCATTTGTAATTTAATATAGCTGTAAATCTTTCCATTTGTTCGTTATTAATGGAAATGATTGGAAATGGAAGAGTCTCAGAATGGTTGCTTAATTCTAATTTTAGGTTTTCAGCTTTATTTAGAAAATATGCAAAGGAATTAATTTTGTAGCCCAGAATATAAAGTGAAATTTGCTTTGAAAGAGAAACAATTAATGAGTGTACTACAGTGAAAACTGGAGCATTTCTGATCTGCTTTTAGCTAATTGCTCACTCCAGCAGTTTTATTTCTAGCAGAGATGATCCTTGGCATCTGTTTTGAATTGTTAATAAGGAAATAATGCATTTTTAATAACTGGAGCTATTGCAGTAATTTCTGGTTTGCTCATTTTACACTGTTCAGCAGACATTGTGATAATACAAGATGCTATTCTTAATTTTTTTAATATAGAAAAGAGAAATTATAGTAAACTGATACATCATGTCAGCTCCACCTAGCTGCTTGTCTCTCATGTTTAGTTTATATTCCTCAGGCCCTTGTTCTTTCTAAGAAATAGATTTAAGTATTAGGTGTAACAATTCACTGCACAGCAACTGTGCCAATATTTCAGTTTTCCAGAAATGGCACAAAGGAAGGCCCTGCCCCACTTTCATCAGTGATAATCTGAGTGCAAATTGTATGTCATATGGAAGTGGCTGGGTATAACAAGTGGTGGTATTTGAAGTTATCATCAGCTGAGTGGGCAAAAAGAGTGCAGTGTTCACACTAAGAAGGTAAAAGGGAAGAATGTCAATAAAATTAAATAAAGTGAAATTTGCTTTGAAAGAGAAACAATTAATGAGTGTACTACAGTGAAAACTGGAGCAATGTCAATAAAATTAAATAAAAAGGATCCAAGCTAACATAGTCTATCCCTTGCTTTAGGGAAAGCATGCTGTTCCCAAAATTTCCAGTGTCAAATTTAGCCCCACTGTAAGCAGGTTAAACTGGCTTAACTTGGGAGTTCAGTCTGCTATTACCAGAGCTAAACACCTAATAGTTATAATTTATACTCACTTTAACTATTAGCTAGCAGCTAAATTGGAGCATATAGCTATGCCTCTCAGTTTACATGACTTTCTGCCATTGCTGAACTTGATCCTGAAATGTGCAGCCTAACAAGTTGAGGACAAATTAACCAATCTGTCCTGGTAAAAGGAAGGATTCTCTAGTCTGTAGGATGTAATTATTTAATTTTCATATCACAGCTGTCAGTGCTTGTGCTTCTGTACATGTAATCAATATTTCAACTGCAGTGGCTGGTAGTGAATAGAGAGGAAGTGTGGGAAAAAGTGTGGGGGAAATATTCATGGATATACACATCTACATTGTCTGCATAATATGTGTGTGTGTGTGTGTGTGTGTGTGTGTGTGTGTATGCATATACAGTATATATGTATATGTGT
Source organism: Crocodylus porosus (assembly GCF_001723895.1). Taxonomy (NCBI): domain Eukaryota; kingdom Metazoa; phylum Chordata; order Crocodylia; family Crocodylidae; genus Crocodylus; species Crocodylus porosus. The sequence goes on from NW_017728917.1 coordinate 28,667,757, forward strand.
TTATATAAGTGTGTGTATATGTCTGTCTGTATGTATATGTGTATATATAGAAAAATATATCATGTAGCCATCACTAAAACTAGGGGAGAGATTTGGTTATTGATCATATTTGAAGACTTTTAAAAAGTAACTATTTGCAAGACTAAATTCCATTTTGCTCTAGTGTTTCTTCATATGTGTGTGACTGACTTGTTTTATTGTACATGAAATGACAGTTCCCACCCACACTGCTCCTTTCCACCTACCCATCCACCCATGTCAGCTTTCATCACTGACATTTTCAAATCAGATGCCCTTGTCATGTCCAAAGATCATTTCTAAAATCTTGAAACTGGAGATTTTTCTTTTTTCTTTTTTTTCCCAGTGATGCCTGTGAAAACAAAAAGATATTGCAAAGGATGTTATAGTACCAAAGAAACCCCATCATTTTCTTGCAGTCTACTTGCATAATGTTTAAGCAACACCTCTATGAGGTAAAAATATTATTCTGAAAATACTGTATTTATTTTGAAATTTAATGCAGAAACTTTACTTTTTAACAACCAATGTTGACTAATGGCTTTAAAAACACTGTATAAAAGACAGTGTAGTACTATATCAAAAATAGCAGGATTGATTCTGTTTATCCTGTTTCCCTGTGTCAGTGGTAACCGATTTAGCCAAGTATCTGGTTAATGTGCAGATTCACCATTTAACAGTAAATCAAATAGCAATCCATTTGCTCTGTCTGTATAGACAGAAGGTTTCTCTCTACCCATGAGTTTTACCAAGAGCCTTATGAAAGTTGGCACAATCAAGGAAAATCTGTGTTTCTTAGGGTTTTAAAGGTGAAGAATGCTCATTTTTGCAGGTGAAAATGACTTTTCCAGCCCTAGGGTCATTTACTTTATTCTACAGAAAAGTGGTGTGTCCTAGGCTTGGTTAACATTCAAAAAATTCTTCTTATACATTTCATAAAAACATTTTTTGGTCCTAGTGTCCTGTCTTTTGGAGACCACCCTCTACCCCCTCCCAACTCTGTGGCATACTAGTGAAAGACCCTTTGGTGGTTTTCTAGCCAAAGGTACAGCTGTAATCAGATGACTTAAGTGTCTGAGAGTTTGTTGAATGATTATGATAGTTTACTGACGTTTCACAGAACAGCAGCAGTTGTTGGGAGGTATTTGAAGTCCAGGTAAACAGGAACTGACTTGTTAGCTCTCATTTTTAAATGTTCATTTTAAATACCTCACCATATTTTTCCAAAATGAACATTATGACAAAAAATGATGCGGCTCTCATGAACTAGAATAGATTTTCATGTTTTTCATGGCTTCCAAGATGAATATGGCAGTTTCAGACAGAACCAAAGAGTCAGCCAAACTGCATACTGTCATAAGAGTTTTCAAAGGCAGTAGATTTTCATAAGTACCATGATACAGTCTCATTTCATGTTAATTCACAGAGGAAGTTAAAATAACATGATACTTACAGTTTCTCTTCTCGACATCTACAGGATCCTAGAGGTGGAAAAACTGTAATGTAACCTTTTACAAGCAAAATGATAGAATATCACGAGAGCTACTATTTGTCTTAGATTCTATTGTTTTTCCTTCCTTCATTTTATTCCTTTCCATCCTTCTTCTTTAGCGTGCTATTTAGTTAAAGGAAATGGCCACTGGTGTTACTGGTAACGAAGTGACATCGTGCAAGCTTCCTGCTATGCCGGCATCCCTTCCTCTACTTCCTCCCACCATAGAGTACAATATAGCATTACAGATGTAGGTATTCCAAATTGCTTTTTAATATAATAATTATATATATATCCTCTGGTCTGCAGGACTATTCATGATGCTGGCAACTCTGGAGACAGAGTTCAATCTAGCTTTAAAGAAAAGACAGTGCAGCTGTATCTGTAAGCAATATTACTGCATGTAAGTCACTGTCAAGATCATGCATCTAGTCCTTTTATTGTTAGGGAAATGTATAATGGAAGCCCTCATGGTCTTTGATTTATTTAACCTGAGGACTGTATGAATAAAGTCTGTTTGGTTTGAACTGAGCAATGGTTTGAATCATAAACTCTTAAGATCTGAAGTATTTTTTCCTAAGAGAGAAGATGTAATCAAAGGCAAGACTTCCCAGGTTAATGCTTATAGTTACAGAATTTTCTCATGGTTAAAAGTAGACATTTTCCTTCTAAAAAGTACCTAGATATGACTTTTCATCTCAGATATAGTAACCCTGAACCTTAACATGGGTCAGTCTTTGATTGCATTATCTTCTTTGTTTGCATTGTATAACATTTCTTGAAATGAGGCCCAGCACTTGCAACCATGTACTTAGTTTCAGAGATTTTGTGGGTGGAAGGGGTAGGGGAGGGTGAACAGAGGTATCAACAGTTGCTTACAAATGGGCTACACTATTGTTAAATACTGTCACTTAATTCTCCTAATATTGTTCCCTGTGATTCTGTTCCTCTATCTTTCTCTCTTTCCCCTCCTTTTTTGCCCTTCTTGGCAGGGAAGATAATGTTCTCCACCAGTTCTGTTGTCCACCTTCTGGGTCTAGTAGTCCATCTTCAAGATAACAGAGAAGCTCTGGGTCGCTAAGTGTGCAGAGTGCTACACCTGTATTTTTCATCTTTCTCCTCCTCTTTCTCTCACTGGTGTGTATGAGACTTACACGGTTATGGAAACACCTGAGATTCTGGTTTACATAAAGTTTAAAAATAATCAGGATGGCACAGCCATAATTTTTTTGCTAGGAATGTCTGGTTATTTTCCTTCTGCTCTTTCTCCTCCAAGTTTTCATTTCTCCTAGCGGTGTGTCCAGCATTTAAATTTCATAGGAAGTGTAAACAATATGTAAAATGCATAATATATTTTGAATTAAAATAAACAGTGCCATAAACCTTGCAGTGTGCTGTACTTTTTCTTGTTATGGGCAATGATCAGGATTTCGTATAGACTGTGCTAACTAATGTGAATTGTGTTTTTCCTATAATGGTACCAATGTAGCCTTCTAAAAGTGTTGGTGAATGCATATCTTGGAGTTGAACTCTTGGTGCAAAGTTAAGATCTGGCTCTGAACATCATTGGTGTTTGGAAATGTAGGGCTCTGCCTAAGGCTTTGTATCTTCTGACTCTGCTGATGATGCATATTTACATAATTTGCTGCACAACAATATTTGATTTGTTTTGAGCAGCTGTATTTTTCAACATTCATAATGTCTGTAAACCCACTAATTTTATATGCAACTCTGTGAAATAGTCATATTCTGTATTAGGCACTGACAAACATACAGAACAGTTTAAAGGAACAATAATTTCTTTACTATTGGCACTTAATTGGATATGGTACATTTTTTTTGCAAGCTATGTTCAGCATCATGTCAAGATTCAGATTTGTCCTTGGATGGTTACATAATTCCACTGAAGTAAATATGAACTGCCCACATGCATCTAAAGATAGATTCCCAACATGGATTTGGTAGCTAGAAATAGAACTGATGCAACCAGCCATTATCTGTCCCAAAACAATGGTATGGGGGCTGTAGAGTTCTGGTTCTAGCATACTTGAAGGCAAGCCCCAGAAAAGCATGGTGGGAAATAAGGTTCTTATGAAAGGGCAGTTCACAGAGCAGAGTTAGAAGTGGGACAGACAGTGGCTGAACAAAGGTCCCTAGAGAAATGTCTGCTATGGTGTTGGCCCTGTCACTGCTGTATCTGATACTAAAATGTTATTGTAAGGCTTACAAGCATCTACCTTGATAAATGGATTTAGAAGGAGTGGGGGGCAGATGCAAGTCTTGCCAAAAGTTAACATATGTTAATTAAATGTGGCTGCGAGAGCAGGGGTGGAAAATACGGGATTAATAGGAAAAGGGAAGGAAAAATGATGAGGCGAAGCAGAATAAGATTCAGGTTTTCCTCTCATACTGCATATGTTGAGTTACAGTCCTCAGTGAGTTCATTTGGCATCTGAATCTGTCTTCCATAAACAGACTATTAGTAATTTGCTCTTTAGGGATATTTCATCTGCTTCTGTCTCAGCTGTCTTCCTTGTTAACCCATAAAATGCCTCTACTTTATAACCAGGGATCCTAGAAATCAATTTGCCGTGAAAAACGTGGTATTTGCATTCTTACAGAGACTCTTCAGAATGGCCAGGGGAAAAAAACTTACTGAAAATAAAATGCTGGCTCCCCAGTGGGAGAGCCACCTTCAGTGCTTCCTTCAGCCACTGCAGTAGCCCACTAGGGGGAGAAGCTGTCGGCATGCAAGAAAGCCCACTCCTCCCTTCGCTGCTGATTGGCTGAGAGGGCTGCCTGTCATGTGGCCCCACATCTCTCTGCTGATTCATGCCAAGGGGCAAGGGCACCTAAAGGACAGTCCTCTTGGCCAATAAGTGGTGAGGTGCAGGGGCAGCCGCCAGGACCCCTCAGACAATCAGCATTGAGGGGGGAGCTTGCTATGGAAAAACACAGATTTTTGTTTTGGGGTTTTTTTAATCACAGAAGACTAGGATCCTTGCTTATAACAAGGCATCATCTGTGTCCCATACCTAGGGAAGAATTTGGTCTTAATGTTAATCCTGCTGTTTTTGTGCTTTTGTAACTGGTCAAGTACTGCCCTTTAATCTCAGTATGCAGACTAAATATAGCGCATGGCCTGTGTCTATTTTTCAAGATCAAATGCATCTCGATTTTGTGCATGTCCTAAGCTTGCAGTATGGCAATAGATTTAATGGAGATTCTTTCTCTGTGCAGCATGTTGCAGATGCTACATGCATTTATGTTGCAGATCATTGCATTTTTAGAGGAGTTCTTGCTTTTGATGCCATTGTATGAGTGTTCTCATGTTTACCTTATTAGGCAAAGTAGAGTATTAAAATGTCTGGATGTTGCCGACATCTTCTTAGCCTTTTCTCTTTTCCATTAATTGGATAAGAATTTCTTGTTGAGTTGCTACACACAGATAGAAACAGTGGGGATTTGTGTTATTTTGACTTGCTTATCTACATCACAAATATAAACAATAATTACCTCTCTCTATTCTGCGTATTGAACTGAAGCACTGTAATTATTCTCTTCCGCAGGCTGGGATTTGTGGAATCTTTTAATCTGTATTTTATTTTAAATGTATTTATTTGTGTAAAGAAAACTAAAGAAGGAAAGACCGGTGTTATTCATGAATATCGTAAATGTCAAAGGCATCAATTCTGGGTGCCAGGCCTTTTGCAGTGAAGAGAAAGCAGTTGACTATCCTGACTATGGTCAGAGTTAATATCTTTCATGAGAAAATACAGTCACAAGCAGATCTCTCTTATTGACCTGGTTTTCTGGGTTTTGGTTTTTGGTTTTTTTTATAATCCTTCTATAGTAGCTTCCCAATTAAAGGAAACATTTGTGTCCTTGTAAATTATGACATATGAGGGTCTTTCAGTTGAATACTATAGTATCTTCAAATCATGGTATTGTTCTGCACTGGAAAAGCCTGACCTTCACCGACTCAGTGAAAGTCAGATATGCAGAAGTTCCTGTTTTCCTTTTTAAATAAACTGTGGGTGGCTAAATAAAATATACTGTATATTTCAGGATTTGGCACTGGAACCTGTTATAATTCTTTTAATTTAACTCATCTGCGTTTTAAAGCCAACAACTTAATCACTGCACTTTGTCATAAAATGGGAGGGAAGGACTGCACTGAAAAGAACCCTCTTGCTTTTCTCCTGGTTTATGGACATTACCAGTAAATATTTTTACTTGGAAAAGTGAATGTTTTGACTTCTGGTTGCACAAGAATGGATCATTGAGAAATTGATTTTTGATATGGAAACCTGATTTACCTCATGTTTTCACATTCTGTTCACGTTAAGATCTGGCTCCTTTTTACTTTTCTACTCTCAATGCAGTCTGTTTTTGTGATCATATTAAATTTCTGGTCATGTCTCTTTGTCACACAGTTGCAAAAGTTGTGATATTTTTATGTTCTGCAGATGTATATAGTTTATTTCCAGGAGTTTGGACTGCAAGAGGTTACAAAATAGCTAAGAATAATTTGTATTTACTCTTTGGTATGGACTGCTAGATGGAACAGAGAGCAATTCAAAGTATGACCGGTTAAAGTCCTTCTGCTCTCAAAGTAAACTGCATCTAAAACTCATTTTCGTTAGGGCTGGAGAAGTCCAAATGTTTTATCATTTAAGAATAGAGTCGTTTACTCTACAAACAGTTAATTGCCAGTCTTAACAGAAATTTAAATCAAGGTTTAAAAATTTCCTTATGAAATTATAAGCAAATTGGCCAAAATATTAATTAATACAATTTTCACAAACTGTATGGGTTTCAGTTTCATTATAACTGAAAAAAAGCAGAGGCCTTAAAGTGATTTGTAATTAGAATGCAACGTGCCAATTTAAATGTAAATGCAGTTAGCAATTATAGTGTTGAGGCTGTTCCTAGAAGCACCAATGAGAGAAAGGGGTTTGTTTGTTTTTTCTGAATTTAGTACACACATTCCAGGAAGGAGGAGGAGGGGAAAAAAATCCTTTGAAATATGTGGAAACATAGTTGAAAGCTGTGGAGTAAACTGAAAGCATGTGATGGTGGCAGACTGATCCCAGGATGGACAGAATTTAAACAGATATCTATTTGGTTCAGTTGTTCATTGGTTTGAAAATTGCTATGAGATATCTCAAATTCACTTTGCATTAAAATCCTCTCTTTGATGAGTCATTATTTAACCTTTAATCATGCTGTTAACCTTTTTATTACAAAATGCTTTAAACTGTTCAGAAAATTCAAGTCTGAAAAATGTGAAAACATGAGAATATGAACATTTCTGTGAATCATTGGACACAGTTTTAATCAATGTGTACACCTTATTGTCATTGGGTTTGTTAACAGTATAAGAAGTCGTCTAATAGATGAGATTTTACATTGCACAAAAATTACTCAAAATGATCTCTAGAGGGAGCGCTGATGCAATATATTTCAAAGCTTTCCAGTATGTTTTCATGAAGACCAAGAGTTTCTGGTGAACATGAACTTCAGATAAAAATGAAAAAGGAAGTAACTTGCATTGGCTTGCACTTTTAAGCACTCTGCTATGTATTGCTTATGCAGGAGACAGCAATTTGACCGCATCAAATGACAAAGCATGCTTGTGTGTCTGTGTGCTATCCTGTGAGCACTGTTCTACCTAAACTTTTCTTTCTAACATTTTTACAGTGTAAGAATATTACTATTTTTGGGGAGCTATGATGTAATTGGATGTCTGCTGAGTTGATGTTGCCTCCCTCTTCCTCCCCCCATTAAACAAATATTGATTTATCCTTAGAAAAGTGACTGATTGGCAGTAATGTAACTAAGGGTGGTGGGTAAGAGGCACATCCACCCCAGGTGCCAAGTTACGAGGGGTGCCAAATTCCCCTCCACCCCTACAAAATCTACACCTCAGCAGCATACCCATGCTGGGAAGTCAAAGCAGCCCACTGCGGTGGCTCCTGCTGCTGCTTTAAGAATAACAGCTGGGTAAGGCAGAGCATGCAACTGCAGTAGCAGCAGTACAGCCTGGGGCTGTTTATGAGTTCTTGGCATGGGTAAGACTACTGTGCTCCCTGGTCCCTGTTCTTGGAACCTGTGCACCCCTGTGCCACTTGCCCTCAGAATTGGCCACCCTCCCTCTCCCACTCGGAATGGCATCCCTTTCCTGCTCCCACAGGATTTGACTAGGGTGCCAATTCTGTTTGTTGCACCACCTTTGTTTGGGCATGACTTCGATAAAAATGCAATATACATGTGTGTAATCTTGTCTTAAAATTATACTGGATAGATGTTTCTAGGATGGGATCTGGATATGGCTTTACCACCTTAATTCCATTTCAACCACCAAAGGTATTTTTCATGCATATTAGAATTAATAGAAGGAAAACCAGGCCATTCTTTACAGGTGATATGTCCATGTTAACTTTTTGTCTTACAGGCAGTTCTAAGAAAATCTAGCAGCTATATGTGGTTTCTACATGCTCCTAAATTTACATAATATGCATAACAATCAGTAAATATTACTGGTAGGGTGAGGAGTCCATAAGTAGACACAGCTGTAAAGAAAGTTTGTATGATCCAACTAGTATAAGCTAGTAAATAAAATTTATAAAACTAGTATAAGCTAGTCGCATTAAAATTTTGCCATTGTTGGTGGCTGGAAGGATATATATACTGCCTCCTTTCTGCAATAAAGCTGTAGTGAGGTATGCATTGTCAGAAAAGTTCCTGAGACCTTTTCTCTGTAATAGTTGATTCAAATCTATACTAGGCAAATATCAGAGGAGGCAGCATGTCCTGAAGAGTAGAGTAGAGTAGCATTGTAGACCAGAGTGGACTACAAGGCATAATAATAATGTTGTGCTCAGACATAAGTAAGTCCAGCTGCTAATGAAGTTGATAGTTGTGCCTCATTGTTCGCGATGAATTTAGTCCTCCCATTCTGACACCAGGTAGCTCTGGGTAAATCACTTAATTGTTCTACTATACAGTTTTCTTCTCTGTAATATAGAGACCTATAATATTTATTAGTCTTGGACAGAGATTTGTAATTCTTGCATGAAAAGCTCTATAGGTGCGTGTCCACACATGCAAGCATGTGCGCTTGCAGCAGCTCAAATAGAAGTGGTGCAAATTTGAGCCAGGGCTTTTTGCCTCAGTGCACTTAGTTGAGGAGCAAATTGTGCCACTTGGGGCAAAATAACCCTGCCTGGCTCCTCCCAGAACTGCAGCCAGGGGGAGCTAGAGCCTAGGGCCAGCATCTGTGCTGTCCTCAGCAGTACAAAAAGCTGCCCTGGCCTACTGGCTCTCAGGAGCTTCTGAGGCCCAGCCAGTTGGTACCTGGGGACACAACCCCTTGTGCCAGCTGGACTGCTGAAGCAGCCCTGAGAGTTCCCTGCACCCTCTACCCACTGCAGCAGTCTGGCAGTGGGGGCTGCTCCCTGGCTGTGACCTGCTGTGCATCTGCCAGGCGTGGATGGGGACTGCACAGCCAGTAGAGGCATCTGCCCCTCTGGGCCAGCTGCCAGTGGGCTGGGTCTGCAGCGCTGGCCTCTGTGTGGCACTGTTGCCATGTGTGCCCCTGCCGGACTGTCTGGGCAGCTATTGCCCAGCAGATGTTGCGAGTGTAGTGGCCTGGTTTGAACTGTCAAAGCATGTCCTCCTGGCCCCATTTGGCCAGAAGGTCAGCCACAGCCAGCTGAGAGCTGAGTCCAAGGTGCCAGCTCTGAGCAGGCAGGGTCCTGCCACTGGCCTCCATAGCAGGAAGTCTGGTGTTCACTATTGGAAAACTGAAAAATCCCTGAT
>NW_017728917.1:28678070-28696728 GCF_001723895.1 Crocodylus porosus
GGGGGAGCAGGCGGGGCTGGTAGGAGTCCCCCCATAGTCTCCTTCTCCAGCCCCCCGACCCCTTATTTACAGCACTGGAGCCTTGGTGCTGCACTGCCTAACAGGCCGCATGTTCAGTACTAGGGCAAGGGGCCAACCATAGAGATGCCCTGGCAGCCAGAGTGTCTCTGTGGAGGACCAAGACTCCAGTTGACTCAGAGCACAGTCTGGGACCATGCCCTGTCTTGCTTTTTTAAACTTCAGCTTTTTTAGACCCCTAGATATTCAGGGGTCTAATTTTCTCCCCATGCCGCAATCTTGCACACTCTTCTGGACATACCCTAGGAGTCCACGTGGGATGATCTAGCTGGGGGATGGTCCTGCTTTGATCAGGGGGTAGGTCTGGATGACCTCCTGAAGTCTCTTTCAACTCTAACTTTCTATGATTATTATATGTTAATGCCTGAAACAGTAGGGAGGTATAGTGGTTAGAGGAAAATAATCAATGTATGATTACATCTTTGCCTGCACCTTTTCCATGCAAGTCAAAGAGGGAAATTAATAAATAGATGTACCTTAATGTCTCTATTAAACAAAAGCATTAATAATTATACAAAAAAATTTAAAGAGCTGATCTAATGCTCAGTACAGTATCCCTGTCATTTATCTTTGGTACGTACATGGCTCTTGTTACCATAGCATCTGAACACCACAAATCTTTTTCCTTACAACTTCTTTATGAGATAGGCAAATGTTATTTTTCTCAGTTTGCAGATGAGGATTTAGGGCACACAGAGCTTAAGGGTACAATTATATGAGAGAGTTACTATGAGTTAAGGGATTGGGTGAGTTGCATCTCATACACGACAGGGTTGGAATGTGCAGGGTTTGAAGTCACAGTGGTGTCACTGATGCATTGTAAGCTCACATGCTAATTTTCCTTATGGTAACTTGTTCATATACTTGTATGATAAGTGACTTAAGCAATCTCATAGAAGAAATCAGTAGCAGAGACAATTGAACCTAGGTCTTTCATATGTCAAGCTAGCATCCTAACCAGTAGGCCATCACTTCTGTTTAGGAGGTCCAATAGGAATCTTTCTGTAGACCTTAATGAGCATTAATCAGGATGCTAAATGATGTTGCGGAATATTTGAGAATGTGTCCTTATCCACATTACTGATGATTTTGTATATACAGTTATGTTCATTTGTCTTAAAAATCTTGGATGCATCTGCAACACCAGGTGATGCTATTGGTCATCTTTATTACAAAGTTTAAATTAGAGAAAACAAAGTAATAAAATCTGATAACTGAAAGGTGGAGGAGAAAAAACAAACACAATATAGAAATACAGTAATAGAGCATCTTATTTGCTTTTATGACCTCATGCTAGAATGCTTAAAACCAAATTGTCAGCATTTGTAAATTGTTCTATTGTAACTGTCTTCACAATCACTTGTGCTTACAAAAATTAAAGATCAGGTGTGTAAACAGTTTGGCATCCAAATACCCAACATACATTTGCAGACACCATTTTTTCCCATCAGTGTTTTGTTTTTTCATTATTTTAGGTTAAAACAATTTGTGCACATAATAATGACAGGTTGGACAATGAAGAATGTTGTCCATATTTTACTTCTAATATTATTATTATATTTGATTTATAATATTCATAACCACATTTGAGAGGTTTCCATACCCATTATGGTCTTTTATTTTTAGTTCTGTCACTGTATTTTCCATATTCATTTTGTGACTTTCAAAATGTTTTTTTTCAGTGGGGCCAAGCTTTTTAGCAGATGGTGCCACAAATCAGTTCCTCACGCTCACTGAGTGGCACATAGATCCCCTTCTCTTCTTTATCTCCTGCTTTGCTTTCTATTCCTTGCTCTGTGCTCCCTGCCTGATCTACTTCTGTTTTTGCTTGTTGCTGTATCAGCTGCTGCACTGCCTGTTCCCTCCCTGATCTCTGATGTGCCACACAGACACGTGTACTGCAAGCTGGCTACCCATTTTAGGTGATGTGTGTGGAACAGAACGAATACAAATTAACACAATCACTGAAGCTTTGTATAGAGCTCAGAATTTTCAATGAAATTAGTTATTCATCCCTATCCCCCTGTCCAGGTTAATCCCCAAGAAGTTACTTGGTAGCCCTTCCCTTGAACATCTGCACACATGAAAACTAAATTGGAATTGCTACCTTTGTTTTTGTCACCAATGAAGTGTCTCTTTAAATGTAGTTTGACAATACCCAGTAACTTTCCCTTCATAAGATCCTGGCAGGTGATGCTATAGCACAGGAAGTTACTCTTGTGCTAGAAAGGTCGCTTTTAAATTTATTCATATTATCCTACAACCTCTTCTTTTTAATCGCGTGCCATGCATTTGAGAGAATGGCTAACTAGCCCTACTGTATATTCTCTTAGATGTAGCAGATGTTTCTGACAAACAAGTTTTCTTGCTTGCCAGCTATGATGTGTGTCTGATTAAAGCAATTTCCCTCAGCTTTGTTCTTTGTTAATCTGTGAGCTGTCAGCTGAGACCTGTCGATATCAGCTGGCCGTGAAATTGACAAGATTGCTACTCTGGCCTCCAGAACTCTCCATTAAAACAACATGCTCCGCAAATGTCTATAATTCAAGGAAGGCACATCTTGCTTTTAATCAGACCGCCCTCAAAAAATAATAAAAAGTCCACCTTTGGTAACATTTCAGTGCAGACGATCAATAAAACAATGAATAATCTAGTGTTGCAAATAAACGTCATGTTTCAAATAAAAATTGAACAGCATATTGGTCAATTCATTTAACATTTTCATCACAAAATCAAGAAAAGAAAAAGAAAAAAAAGAAAAGAAAGAAAAACACAAGCGAAGAGGTAGAGATCCTGATACTGTAAATAAAACCAGTCTCCCTGAATTCCGTGCTTTAGTTTCAGATTCCATTAGTCATTTTTCTTTCAGAACCCCTAAAATTATTTCATCATCTAAAAGTGCTGCATTAACGTCTTGGTTGGGCTAATGGCAAGACAGATGCTTTTATTTTAAATAGTCTACATTTAAACAAAATACCTTATCTATAAGCTTTTGAACTGGAAATCATATCCTTACAAACAGTTTGGAGTAGCTGTGACTAGAAGTGAAGATGAAAGTTGTGGCTGCTCTAACCAAATGCTGTCTTGCGAGTTTAAAATTGCTGATCTGTCTCATCTATATTATGGTAGTTCACTTTCAAAAGCCAAAGAATTAGAACCTGGATAAGAAATGTGAAATTAAAGGGAAGGATACGTGTATCTAAATCTGTCTGGGGTGAGAGGCTTTAGGCTTTTTTGTCCACTTACTTTTTCTTCCCAAACACAAAGAAACAGTTTTTCCAAACAGTTTCACAGCTTAACTGAAATGATCTTTTCTTATTGTTTTGATCTAAAAACAGCAGAAGAGTATGTGTTTTTAATATGCATGTGTCCAGACTCTGTTTGGCTTCCTTTATTTGGCAGCAGGGAGCCATTGGCCCTCTGTGCTAGACAATAGTGTCACGTGTGCTTCTAGCTTCCTTTGTCTACAAATGCACTGTAAAGGTTTTAGTTTCTGTTGATAAGATAGATACCTTCTACAGATACTTTAAAAATGTCTTTAGGAATGCCTGACATTTTAACAGGTTTTTGCGACTTCTGCTGACTCCGTTACTATGGAACCTTAGTTGTAGCTGTAGTTATTGCTACCATGTACACTTCTTGAAGGGCCAATATTTGCAGAGGTGCCTAGGGGATTTGAACACCCAGTTACAGTTAAGAGGGAGTGGATACCCAAATGTATTAAGCAGCTTTGAAAATCTGTTTTGCAGTATAAAATCATTCACAACCATGGGTAGATTCAGGATTAAGTAAAGGCAAATGCCCCTACCACTCCTCAGACTGGAGGGGAGAATGGGGGTGAGGCACTGATGATGGAGCCTCTGGGCTGGGAAGAAGGGCGGAGCCAAACAGGGAGCAGGGGACAGCGAAGAGGAACCTGCCCACTGTCATCAACACTGCCCCCTCCAGATCCCAGCACCTGAGCAGCTACTCCCTGCACCCCCAGGGAGCAGGGTAGGAGCAGCCTGGAGGTTCCCTATGTAGCCAGGCCTCTTTCCTGCTTCTCTTCCCTGCCCAATTCCATTGGGTGTTCCTCACTGGCCCAGGAGCTCCAGTTGTGAGGAGCAGTTGCTCAGACTGCTAGGCTCAGCAGGGGACAACAGTAGTGGTGGGCAACTGCAGTTCCTATGCCTGCTCCCTGCCCCAATCTGTGCACCACAGTCACTGCTACTCCCAGCTTTCTGTACAGCTTTTTCCTGCATCCTGTGGCCTGAGCAGGGTAGGAACAGATCTGGGGCTTCTGCACACTTGGGTCAGCCAGGGATAGTGAGCAAGAGCAAGGTATGCACCCTCGGCAAACCCTGAGGTGCAAAGCCAAAGGGCCTACCCTGATGACTGCCTGATGGCTTCATGCCTTGGTTTTGCACCCCCCACCCCCCCATTCCCCTTCTCAGAGTCTGCCATAGTTCCTGCCTGGACTCTTCAGGGGATCCAGGTATCCAGGGTGATGGAGCCAACCAGCACGCCTTCCAGAGAGGTGGCTCCAGCACCCAGTGCAAGCAAAGTGTCTGCACCATAACACCCTGCCTCCCCCACCTCCCCTTTGGACCCACCCCTGCTTATGACCCCAACATAATATAAAGAGCAAACATGGGGCTTTTTCAGACAGCTGGCCTTATATAAGTTCTTTATTTCCCTGGCTGAAGGATGACCCGTTGGCAACAATGTCACATTTCATCTTCTCTGCTTTCAGCATGAACTGTACTAACCCCTCTCTTTATTATTTTACAGCAGACATGCTGATGTAGGTCCAGTTGTGTCTGTTTTCAGATTCTGTAACAATTTGCTGCTTGCATGTTGTTTGATTTACCATTTGTAATCCTCTTCTCCCAGAAAACAATACTGCTTTTGGAACTCTAACCCTGTTGTCCATCCAGCAGGTTTCTAGCCAAGCAGAGAAAGAGAGTTATCAAAACATTCATGCTATGTGGGGTGTTCACAAATTTCTGAATCCACTGTTTAAGAAAATGTTAATTTTATGACTGATAAAGCAGCACAGAGGTTCATTCAACAACTTTGACTAGATTGTTTCCTGCTCCATAGGTCTCTTTATTGACTCTCTTGAGTAAATATAATGGATGAAATCTTATTTACTGCAATAAGAAATAGTCTATCGATCATAGTATGGAGTATATCATTTTTAAACCTGCGTAATTTATATATGTGTAAGTGTTTTCCTGGGAAATGAAAGGCTTGCACAGATTAATCTAGGGTATATTTGCTTTCAGTAGCCTGCTTCTTAATGGCAAATATTCATTAAATCAGATTTTTTTTAAATTGTTGTACAACCATATAGCAGTTTACTTGACTGCTACCGCTGAATCTAGTGAAAGAGATTTGTAATCTCTGAATAGGTGGCTTGGGTTACTGTTGTTCCTGTGGGTCCAAGAAACAGTGGTAATGTGGTAGATGAAACATACTAAGGTTCAGTCTGTGGTTTATGCTGCTAGTTTACATGTTTGTACTGGACAGGACCATGAAGTAGAAAAAGATCTCATTTCCCCAAGCCTCCATGAAATATCTCTTGAAGTTAAGTTCAGGAATATATGGGGAAGTGGCTGTGAATTGTTAACTACACTTCATGTCCTGTCTCAGGCAAGAACGCAGTGAAGGGAGGTGTGTGGGAAGTAGGCAGAACTTCAGTTTCTCGCTCCTGTAACAAACAGGCCAGCGTTGCAGAGCTGAAGAACAGGTAGTAATCCTCTTAAGTACGTGCTAGTAGCAGATTACTATGCACCACTCCATATCAAAGTTACTTTTTTCTTTTCTGTTATCTATAGTCATAATGTTTGCTAAGAAAGATCCATAGGTTTTTTGGCAGAGTTCTGCACATTTTAAAAGATACGTTTTTAAAGGAGAGATTCAGATGGCAGCTGTACCCTCTTTTCATGATATAACGTACTGGAACCTCAGCTGTTCTCTCAGATTTCTTTCTCATCTTCAGTTTATAGTTTTGTTTCTGTTACCTTGTTCATTGTGAAGTGTGTTCTGCTACTTGTATACAGAAGCAATAATGGCATGATTTGCACTGGGAAATGCTACTAAGAAACTTTCAACATTTTTTGTTTAGAGCCACAAATCCACTTCAGCATCAGTAATTATTTTATTAGTCGCATAAGCCCAGGATCAGCAAAGTATGGCCCACATGTCGGACCAATCCATAAAAAGATCTGATTTAGCCTGTGAAGTTCCAATGCAGCATGGGAGATCAGTGGTCAGGAGTTGTGCCTCTCTGCCCATCTCCTCCCCAGTGCTCCCCTCTGCTGCAGAACCTGCCGCTCCACTGCATCTCTGTTTACTCTCGCTGCATAGGGGACAAGGATCAACAGCAAGGGTAAGTACAGGTAGCTGGATGCTTTGGGTGCCTGGGGGGTGAGGGTGGAGTTCTGGAGACTTGTGGCCTTAAGCAGGGGACTGCATGGCAAATGGTGGCCTGCACTGGCAAAAGGTTGCCAACCCCTGACCTATGTGATTTTGTGTGTGTGTGTTTGGGCACATGCACACAGTAGTGTAACAAAGAGGAGACAACTGAGGCAGCAGCCCTAGGTGCCAACTTGGGAAAGGGGGTGGGCACAAAAGTAAGAGCTACCACCAGTGCACCATGTACTAATGGTGCCCTGGGCACAGAGCTGCCCTGTTATACTGATGCATGCATTCAAGAATATTTGAAGAAAACAGAAGTTTTCTGTTAATATGTATGTAGATATTTGTCTGTAAGGTGATCATATAGCTATCTTAAAATCTCTGATTTTTTTTCTCTGCTGTTAAATGGAAGCAAATACCATATAATTTAGATGATCAGTCAGACAGCAAAAATAGGGCCTAGTAAAAATCATGTTCCTTTCAAGTGTATACAGTTCATCCAAAGACTCAGAGAGATGGCCTTTATATACTGTCAAATAATGAACAAATTTATAGGCATGAGTTTGTACAGGTAACTCATAAATAGAAAAAAAAATTGTTCAAACTCAATATTCCCTGAACAGTTTTTCCAGTTCTGATTGTACTGAATGACCATAAGAATTTTTAAGGAAAGGGAGACAATTTCAGACTTGGTACAAAAAACAAGAGCCAGCCATTAATTTCTTTCTAGTTAACAAACAAACAAACAAAAAAACACATTATTTCACGTTTCTTTTCCTATGACACCCTATTCACATTTAAATTTGCTCTTCTAAAATATTGTCACATTCTTAGCATGGTCTAATGGTTACAACAGTAATGCTTTATATGTGGTTGCTAAAGCTTAGTCCAATCATAGCTAACATAAAAGCTCTGAGTAAATCAAGCACTTTTTACATTCTGATGGCATATGTTCATAGTATCATAGTTGGTAGGGTTGGAAGAGACCCAAACAGATCATCAAGTCCAGCCCCTTGCCTTGGGCAGGAATGGATGTTGGGGTCATATGACCCAAGTCAGGTGTCTATCCAGCCTCCTCTTAAAGACCCCCAAAGTAGGAGTGAGCACTACTTCCTTTGGAAGTTGGTTCCAGATCCTAGTTGCCCTAACCGTAAAGTAATGCCTCCTGATGTGTAGCTTGAACCTGCCCTCTATCAATTTGTGGCCATTATTCCTAGTTTCCCCATGTGGTGCCTGGGAGAACAGGGCATCTCCTATGCCCTGCTGATCCCCCCACTGGTGAATTTGTAGATGGCAACCAGATCCCCCCCTCAGCCTTCTTTTGTGGAGGCTGAATAGGTTCAGGCCCTTTAGTTTCTCCTCGTACAGCCTGCCCTGCTGCCTCCTGATCACATGAATGGCCCTCCTCTGGACCGTCTCAATGCTAGCCACATCTTTTTTGAAGTGCGGCGCCCAAAACTGGACACAGTACTTCAACTGCGGCCTGACCAGTGCTGCATAGAGGGGGAGGATTGCCTTGCTGGACCTGCTTGTGATACATTTGTGGTTGCATCACAAGATGCAGTTAGCCTTATTTGTTAATTCTTCTTATTTTTAATCATGCAGCTATGTAACTATCTTAGAATGCCTATTGCAAGCATACAGTTCAGATAATAGTGAAATTTAATTCAGAATGAAAATCTGCTCCCTTGCATCATACATCTTGCAAATAGCCAACCCACAGCAGCACTAAGAAATATCCAGCCATATTGTTAAACAAGACATTTTCAAACATTTCAATTCTCAGATTACATTAGTGTCCTCAACAGTTGCCTCATGAAAGATAAACACAGATCTGGAAATTTTTAATGTCTGTAAATTACATTATATACAATTGGATGCTGTATATCAGCAATGAATTTTTTCTTCCTTCTTTGGAAACAAGATTCCCTTGGTGCAATATGTGTGTAGGTTGTGCTTTATGGTTCCTAATTTGAGAAATCAGGAGAGCTACAACTAGCAAAAGGAGTTGGCAACAAGTAGCTGATCTGTATGTAGTTCTGGGGTAATAGAAATGCTTTTTAAGGAGAGAGTTTTACTGTGATAGTATTGTAATATGAACAGGCTTGTTCCTGTGGCAGATTACCATCGTGAACGGGACGCATGTAGTTAGTTATTGAATAAAGACTGGATTTTCAGAAGATTTTGCCAATTTTAGATGCTTCCATTTTTGGTGTTTCTTTTAATATATATTTGAGAGAGAGTGAGAGGTGTGTGTGTGTGTGTATATATATATATATATAGATAGATAGATAGATAGATACAGGTATAGATTTGTTTGATTCTCAGTGGTACAAAGGACCAGAAGCCCATTTCTGAAAATTAGGTGCAAGGTGTCTCACATTAGGTACCCAAATAATGAGGCACATAAGAATGGTGAAAATGTTTGCTAGCCCTTTATGGAGGTGAAAAGTCTTGGTTGGCAAAGTTATTAATGTTTGGAAACTGTGTGTCAGGGAGTGGTCACTTAAGAACAAATCCTTTTATTTTCCATTAGCTTTTCTAGCAGAATCCTTTGCAGGCTATCTTTCCCTTGTTATCCCAGGATTAATAAAAAGCTGACTTCAGGACAAAGGTCACTGCCTTATTTGTAATTAATACAGTTCAATCAAAGTTATGTAATATTGCCCATTACATGCATGCTACATACAAACAATTAAAAAGCTCGAAGCTGAATTGGTTCAGTCTTCACAGGTTAGTCTAAGATGCGTAGATTGAACCGGTAAGTAAGTGAATAGACATTCACTTTTGATTCAGGAAATGTAGCTATATGCCTCCAGTGGCCCCGGACAGAAGCCAGGGGGCATGCCTCCCTGCTCAGCTGGAGAAGACAGCTTGGACCAAGCCTAGGTTGCCCACCCTGCAAAGAGGGGTTTGTGGGGAGGTACTAAGTGTCCTGGGATGCTGGGGGACTATGAGTTAACTTGTATCTGGAGGGAATCTCGGACAGAAGTTCAATTTAGGATTTAACCTGAGTCAGTTAAGTCTGATACTATATCCATCCAGGTTTATCTTCAATTGGTTTCAGCCATTTTTAAATGGTTTATGTGTACTGAACTTCTGTTGTGTTACAGATTTGAACCAGTTTCTTTACACACAAACCCAGATAAGTGATATTTCTGTCCCTAGCCGCAGAAACTCACAAATTTATCAATGTGAACTGTTTAATCGTGAAGAAAAAAACAATCTGCCTGCTTTACTGGGTGTTTGAGTACAATAGTATTTCTTAATCCAAGTCTTTCTTAACTCTTCCAGTCTCACCAGAATTATTTGGTTTCTCACCTTATTGCTTTTTCCTATAAATCTGAAATGTAAGCCAGGTGCCATGATTGTAAGTTTCAGTCTAGAGGGTATAACAGAAGGAAATATGTTGGAGTACACTTGTATAATCATGTCACATCTTGGCCAGTTCAGCACTGTCAGAAAACCTTGTGATATGCAAAGCTAAGTCCTGAAGAGGAAGAAAAGAAAGGAAAGGCTAGATTAAAGCTTGTATGCAGCCCAACATAAATTACGTAAGTTTCCGGCGTGTGAAATAAGTGCATTTCAAGTGTTTCTAGATCTTTGTTTTCCTTTGATTTGTTCCTTCCTCTCTGAGACAAATCTTCCTCAGGTCACTTGGTCATTTGTTACATGGAAGAGATCCAAGAAAATCTTCTTGCAAATCAGTTTTTTCCTTACAATCAGCCGAGGTACTGAGGCTTTGACCAATCTGTATGCTTGAAAAAGTGAATCAGGATTTAAGGGCTGCAGTTCATGATGTGGTTTCCCACTGGAAGCTCTGAAAAACCTGGCTTACACTCTCCCCCATATGCAGAGAATCAGAAGAATTCATGTTTGTGTATTAAGCCCCAGTTCAGGAAAGCTGTCCCATTCAAGATAGCAGTTAAGCATGCACTTAAGTTCCCTCCTGAAATGCAACATGCATCTCTAAAATATATTATTCTGGACTGTGTGAGAGAGAAAGGAGAGATCATTTTTAATGGGAAGTATTTACATTCAGTAATACTGTCTTGTCTTGCATATAACACACCACCAAATATATTATATACCTTATTTTTGAAATGTAAGATGAAGAAAAAAGTGGGGTTTTGGGTGGGGGGTTGGTTTTTGTTTTAGTTTTAGCTGCATAGAGTAGGAGTAGAACCCAATCTTCAGCTTGCTCATCCTCCCTTTCATCCATAACTAAAGTTGACTCCCTAGCTGCTGGTGAAGACTGGTCTCCTTCAGTAATTTTTGAAAAGAGCTAAACAGGCTGTGAAATAGACTAGGAGCATCTAGTAGGCAGCACAATTGCCCTAAGAAGGTTAGCTTGATTGATGGAACATCAAGGTTATCAAAAGGATTACTTAGTTAAAGGTAGCCTTTAACTACCTGAAGGGTGGTTCCAAAGAGGATGGAGCTGGACTGTTCTCAGTGGTGACAGATGACAGAACAAGGAGCAATGGTCTCAAGTTACAGCAAGGGAGGTTTAGATTGGATAATAGGAAAAAAATTCTCTGTAGGAGAGTGGTGAAGCACTGGAACAGGCTGCCAAGAGAAGTGGTGGACTCTCCATCTTTGGAGGTTCTTAAGGCCTGGCTTGACAAAGCCCTGGCTTAAATGATCTAGTTGTGGGTGGTCCTGCTTTGAGAAGGGAGTTGGACTAGATAACCTCCTGAGCTCCCTTCCAACCCTCATTTTCTATGATTCTATGAACAAGGAGCAACTGTTGTTAACCCCTGTAGAGTGAAGAACAATGAGCCATCAAGTCAGTTGACTCCCTCAGCTGCCTGAACAGTAATAACACAACTGCTGCACTGTGGAGCAGGAATGTAATTGGGGTGCTTCTAATCCTGGGCAGAAAATCAGCTTCCACACTTAATATAGGCATCTCAATTTTGCAGAGCTAACTTTTGGGGGAAAGGTGCATGTCCCATGTGAGAAAATACGGTATTTGTATCTTGTGACCTTTTCATTCTACCTGGTAGATAACACCATTGTAGCAAAAAGCAATTCCATTTACATAAATGTAGGGTTACATTCTTAGCTGGTGTATATTGATAAAGTTCTAATGACTTCTGCAGTTTGCACAACTCCATATTATTAGGTCCACGTGTTTTTGTTTTAATTTGCTTGTTCTTTCCTATTTACATTTCTCTCCAATTACTGTTGATGCAGTCAAGGTTGCTGTTTTGGTTATAATGTTCTCTTCTTGGTGATGGGTAATGGTCACATACAATGATTGTTCTTAAAGGTCTACCTTCAGTACAGCTGTTGGTGAGAGTTTGACATGTCTGTGATTTTTTAATGCAGGTTGTTGTAGTTGAGGAGCCTTGTTGTTTTGCTTCTGAGAAATCCTGGAGTGTAGTATGTAATTCATACTCTGCCATAAGGACTCGTATAAGTTGGTGCCACAGTTATCCCCTGCTCTGATTTCTTGAAAGGTTTAGTGAGAAGCTATAAGATCTGATGCTCTCCCCCTTTTGCCCTCACCCCCACTCTTCCCCCCCGCCCCGTGCTGCCTTTGGGTGTGTAGGCTGGCAGCTGGTGTAAGCTGCAGATGGTGCTGGGACATGTCTGCTTGGCATAACAGAACAGCTGAAGCTACTGGCACCCCATGGGCCAGATCCTATGACTCTGTGGCTGCTGACCCACAGGCCGGATACAATCAGTTGGTGGGCTGTATTTTGCCCATCCCTGCTCTAAATGTTTTCGCTACCTCGTAGACTATTTTAATCTCTATGTTATGCTACTGCAGGTATTATCTCTGAATAAACCTCAGCACACCAGTTCTCTGGTTTAAAATAAAACTGGCTCAAAGCAGTTAATTTTGGACAGGCACTTGACCTGGGGACCTGTTGACTCAGTTGGTTTGGCAAAACTGCAGGGAAAATTAAGGTCCCCTAATAATCCTAAGCATTGGACGGTGGGATGTGGAAGATTTATATTTTGGAACTTGGAGGCTGATTGTGTGTGCAAGTGTTACCTGTTTTTTATTCTTAGTTTTGAATATTTTAAGGAATTGTACAAGTCCTTTCAGGATACAGGCTTCAGTAAATATTTGAAGAAATAAATAAATAGAAATATATAGAAGACAGAACACAGCCCATTATATCTTTGTTTTAAAGAAAAGTCAGAGTATTTTAATACTGTGTTTTTCTTCCCCTCTGTGGTTAGGAAGTTGCTTAAAAAATACACAGTTCATCTCATCCAGTGGGTGGCAAGCCAGACATTTTGGCTGGCTATTAATGCTTACAATAGTTGCCCAGGGGAAGACCCTAAAAAGTCTGTGAAATGCTTTTCAAAATACTGCAGTGCAACTTATTACGGCCCTAGCCTTGTGACCTCTAGTAATGCTAGTAAGTTTTACTCATCTGTGTATTCCTATAGACTTCATTAGGGCAATTAGGATGGACAAGGCAAGTTGCAATAGCTAAGCCACATAACATAACATTTATTCAATATTTATTCAAAATAAGAACAAGCATGGAAAGGCTGATTCCATATTTGAGCCACATTGTATGAGTCAAGATACCTAGCTTCTGTTCCAAGTTTTGCTCTGCCACTACTTTTTTGAACTCCAGCTAGTTTGGTGCCTGTATATCCACTCCACCCTCTGATCATGACCCTACACCAGATGTGGGCAAAATATGGCCCACCACCTGATTGGATCCAGCCAGTGGCTGCCCTCATGGCACTCTGCATAGAGCCGAGCCCCAGCCAAGGCATCCAGCACTGCACTCCTGCCCATGCCTGCTGGCTCTGGCCAGCATGCACAGCTCTCAGCGGGGTTTCTCCTAACACAGCCTCAGCTACCCAGGTGCTACCTGCCTCCTCACCTCCAGTGGTGGCTCCTCCTCCTGCTCCTGTTCCTGCTGTGTTGCTCCAGGCTGGGAGGAAGCTGCAGCCATGTGCTTCCTGCCCCAGCACATGGGGCTCTGGCTCCAGTTCCCAGTCACCTTCCACCCACTCCATTTGCCCAAAGCAATAAGGAGCCCCCTGCAAGCAGCCAAGCAGGTGGAAGGCAGCCAGGACCTGGATCCCTGTGCACTGGAGTATGAGCCACCCAACTGAAGCTTCCTCCCTGCCAGGAGTGACACAACAGGGGCAGGCCCAGGAGAGGGGGAGCCACTGGAGGCAGGGGAACCTGAGCAGCACCTGGGATGCTGCAGCTGCACCTGGAACAGCCCTGCCGATAACCCAAAGCCAGACCAGTGGATGCAGACAGGAGCACAGTGCAGGCTGCCCAAGGCAGGAGCAGGTACGGCTTAACCCCATGAGAAGCACCACAGGGGCAGCTGTGAACTGCACTGCCCAGGTGAGCTCTGCTGCATGCACTCTCTGGCTCCCCTTTCCTCACCCCCAGCCAGCTCCTGAGACCTAGCCCCCAGGCAGCCCCCTCCCCCGCAAATTCACATTTATATACCTCCCTGTCCCTGTCCCCCCACCCCCTCCACACACACAGCCTGCCTCACAGGCAGGGAGCAGACTGTGGTTCTGCCCTGAGTCCTGGCCCTGCAAGTCCCAGCCTGCAGAACTGGCTCTCTGGGCTCTCTGCCCTGGCCCTGCCTCTAGCCCTTTCTGTCACCATCCTGCAATCCCAGGATCTCCATGGACACTGACTGGGAGCCGCATGGGCAGGGAGCAGCATCCAGGGCCAGAGCTGGGATCTTGGGGCAGTGACAGCATGAGGTTATGGTCTGGGGCAGAACTTCAGTCTGCTCCCTGCACCCCCCTGCACACCATTGCAGGGGTGTGTGGGCAGCAGATCACAGTTTTGTCCTGGAGCCCGACCCCATGCTGTCACTGCTCTGTGATTCTGGTCTCGCCTGCCCATCCCACTCCTGAACACCACTCCCCACCTGTCCCAGCCCTATCCCACATAAGGAGTTGTGATGAGTTGCACTTGGGGAGGATGGAGGGGGGTGCTGATCCGGCCCACAACAGCTCATCAAAACTCCCTATGTGGCCTGTGGACCCAAATAATTGTGCACCCCTGCCCTATGCCCACTACAAACTTTCCGGAGTTTTACAGGATTAGGCCTTCTGTTCCTTAGATATGGGGATAACAATACCTGGCTGCTAAGGTTAAATTCCTCTATTCTGGTGAATGCTTGGAGATCCTTATCAGAAAGTTGCTATCAAAGGGTGAATGTTACAATTGTGACTTTAAAATAAAATTGAATAATCTGGGACACTTTGTTATACCTTAAAATCCACTCTGTGTAATACCTCAGTGTGATGGATCACTGTGAGCAAGCTCTATTTTTTTTTTTTTACATTATGTGCTCTTTATTCATATCTGCACTGAAGAGATCATGTAGCAACAAACATAACTGTTCATTAGGCAAGATCTTGTATAATGTTCTAAATATTTAATGTTAGGTGTGTTAGACTGTGACATCTAGAGTTCTGGCAGCTGATGCTGAGACTGCTCCCCCACCACAAAATTTTGGGACCTGCAGGCTGGATGATGTGGTCCCATGGGCCAAATTGAGCCTATAGGCCAGAGATTGAACACCACTGCTCTACCCTATAGGCTACAGTGAAGCTTAAACAAGCTGTTACTTAATAGTAGTTGTTAAAATCACTGTCCCAAATCACGAAGAGTAATAAATAACTCAAGTAACTGTTAAATAGAATAAAAAGGAAGGCCTCAGTTTAAATGATGGCAGCTAGTTTTTTTCAACCCTACCTAACATAGTCACATGAGGTCATCTCAAAAGGGAACCTAGTATGCTTGCTTACAGGTGAAGTTAGCCACGTGTCAGAGATCTGCACAAGACTCTGAACTCCACAGGAGGTCTGCATGGGTGACAACCACAAAGGTCTGACCCCAACAGAGTGCTCCCTGTATTATGAGGAGCACATGGGCCAGGAGCAGCTATTAAGGGGCTGAGAAATTCCCTTTTCTGTCAGGAATACTGAGCTCCACACACTAAAGCTCGTTAACCTGTGCTAAGTGGCTTCTGAACATCTCAAAGTTACTTCAGACAAGGGTTAAGTCCAGGCTGCCTAACTCATGGTAGGATAACTTCAGTCTGCTCCATGGAAATCAAACATGCAATTTGTAGTCCTCCAGCATCCTAGCATGCACTACTCCCAGACCCCCACCCCTAGAACAGGGATAGCGCTCGGGTGTCGTGGCTTCTAGCCACACCCTGGCTCATCAGCCCTCTAGTGGCAAGTCAGAATTGCGGGCGAGAAACGGTGTTTACACAGCGTGCAAGTGCTCACAGCGCATTCCAGCTTTAACACCACTTAATATTCCACATATTTAGTATGGTCTAAGTGTAACATAAGTTCATTCTAACCTACTATCTTAAGGCATCTTTAAGTTCTTTTTTCACTGCTTGACCATTACAAAGATTACTTATGAGGGGTTAAGGATCCAGCCAGATATCTAGAAACTATGGTTAATGCACTTAAAAATGTCTACCTCTCTAGCCAAAGTAGGGTTTTGATAAGGCATGATGACCTATATTTTAGCAGTTGAGGCAGATGATCTTAACATTTCTGCAGTATGTGCTGCTCATGTTCTTAGCATGCATATACATAACTTTTGTCATCGCTGTCTCAGGCAAAACGGACCATTGGGGTGGTTGGGTGAGGGGGCAATGATGGATATGGACTTCCTTCCCATCTCCGCTATTCTGTTGGGCATTAAGAGGGATTTAGGGTGCTGATTGGTAGGCTTGTGCAAATAGGGAAGTATTCAATTTGGAGTCAGCCAATTCAGAGGACAGTGATTCAATTTCGATTGCTGTCCTGACTCAATTAGGCCAAATCGGCTTTGGAGGATTTGGCACTGATTTGGAGAGATTCAGTGATTTGGATCGGCCAGGGAGAGGTAGGCACAGCTGGGTGGCTGCACCTTCTCCTGTGGCTCTTTCGGCTGTGCCTGCCTCTCCTTGGGTGGGAGGGCCATGGGAGAAGCCCCCATGGCTGCCCTGCCCAGCCCCATCATCCACCTGGCCCCAGCCTAGTCTCAGCACTTTAAAAAACAAACAAACAAACAAAACAAACAAAGCAAAGAAAAGCCGTGCACTCACCGGCTGCAGCAGCAGTGATTGAGGCCTCTGGGTGCTAGTGGTAGAGCCCTCCCATGCAGCACAAGGCAGCGGGGGACAGTGGGGATTGCCTCCCTTGGCACCCACGCAGCAGCTGTCACATGGCAGGTGCAGCATGGCTTAGCAAGGCACTGCACGCTGTCTGGGAGCTAGGGCTGCTGGGACTCAGCAGAGCTGGGCTCCGCCTGACAGGTGGTGCCACTCCAGTTTCTAGACAGTGTGTGGCATCCTGCTGGATCTTGCTGCACCTGTGCCATGGGGCAGCTGCCAGGTGGGAGGGTGATCCCCACTGCCCTCTACTGCAACACATTGCCACGAGCTCACAGAGGCCCTGATCACTGCTGCCAAAGCTGATGAGCGCAAGGCTTTAAAAAAAAAAAAAAAGTGCTGAGATGCTGAGCCAGGTGGGGGATGGGGCCAGGCAGGGCAGCCATGGGGTCTTCTCCCGTGGCTCCTCTGGCTGTGCCTGTCTCCGCCCCAGCAAGGGGAGCCACAGGAACTCTGTCCTGTTGCCACTTGCCCAGCAGGTGCGGGGCAGGGTGTGATGTAGGCACGGCTCCCTCCAGGCAGCATTAAGGCAGAGCCCTTGCTCCCAGTGCAGCCGCATGCACATCAGTGCTGAGAGCGGGGGCACTGCCCTGCCACCACTTGCCAGCTGACATGCAGGTGTGGTAGTGCTAGGAGTAGGGCCTCTGCCCTGCTGCCACTTCCACTTGGAGCGAGCTGCGCCCACATTCTGCCCCCCACCCGCCCTGGCTGAGCAAGAGGCAGCAGGGCAGAACTCTGCCACGCCTGCATGCTGTGCCCACCTGGAGCGAGCCGCATCTGTGTCGGCTGACCCCCTCCTCTCCACCCCTTCCCTCCCTTCTGCCCCAACCCCAACAATCTTACCAGCTGGAGGCAGCTGTCAGCTGCCTGTTTAGTCTATGGCCGAATCTTTTCCAAAGCTTTTCTGAATTGATACAAATACTTTGAATCCATTTGGAGCTTTTAATTGGTCTTCTGATTCAATTTGGATTTGGAGATTCAGTCCCCAAACTGGGCTGAGTCTCTTATGACTCTTATCAGCTAATGAAGCTTTGCACAGCCCTACTGATTGGCTCCATGGCATTGTGAGGTATGTGAGCCCATAGTCTTCCCATGCTTTGGAGATCTAAGTTCAGCACCCAAAATTTTGGTTCCACCATTCCTTCCTTTGGTCCACCCTTAGATCGGGGGTTGGCAACCTACAGCAGGACTGAATCCAGCCTGTGAAGAGACTGGTTCTGGCCCATGACAGCTCAGTTATCAGCAGTACAGCAGCCACGGGCATCCCCAGGGTCCTATCACCGGCTGTGTTTAGTTTAGTTTAGTTTCTCTGCTGCAGAAGAGGTGGCATCCCCAGGATCCTAGTGCCTGCCTTTTCCCATCTATTCACTTTGCAACATCTGCTGATCTCTGGGGAGGTGTGGGGATGTGGCCTATGACAGAGGTAGGGTGACAAGGAGAAGCCTGCAGTGGCTAAAGCTTGTGAACCTCTCATTAGACAGATCTATGGGATCTTGTAGATTCAGGGTGCGGTTAGTTGTCCTTCTTGAGACCTGTTTTTCTATACACCACTCTCAGAGGGTTCTTCACCTGTTATCCAGGTGGTCTGCTTTGGGGACAGCCACTGTTGTTGTCACTTGTTTGGGTTGCCAGAATATATTTCAGGTTACTGTATGTCAGTTGTGATCCCTTGTTCTTAAAGGAACTGCAAAATTCTGTCTTTTAGGGAAGGGAGGAGGCACTCCCTCATCTTGTTCTCGTAATCCCTCTTCTCATTTGGATCTGGTCTCCTTAGCTGATGGGCAACAGTGGTAAATGGGAACAGCTTTCCTCCTCTTTTAATTCCGTTAATATTACTGACTTTTACCATCACATTTAAATCTATGTGAAAATGATCATGGTAAGCAGAGGCTGAATGCTATCATCCCAAATTTAAAGAACAATTAAATAAAAGTGAGGCCTTGGTATTTTCATGGTTTCATAGTTTGTAGGGTCGGAAGGGACCTGAGCAGATCATCTAGTCCGACCCCCTGCCATGGCAGGAAAGAGTACTGGGGTCA
>NW_017728917.1:28697340-28705606 GCF_001723895.1 Crocodylus porosus
GAGGACCGAGCCCTGCGGAACCCCACTGCCCACGTCGTTTTAACTGTCTGTTCACTGACAGATCACTAATGATGTTTAGAGTATCCCTTGTATGTCACTGAAGATAAAGACCAATATAGATTGAAAACTCTCTAGCATTTGTGCTTGTACTAGGTCCAATTTGATCTGGGACCTTTGAATGCTGCTTTAATATAAATGATTTAATACTGGTAATAAAATTTAAGCCATTGTTTAATTTTGCTAGAAAGCTAGTTTTCTGGCCAGGATTATTTGTCATCTGAAAATTTCCATAGACCATAATTCAAATGTATATTTTTTTTATTTAACAAAACCTTTGGAAATGTATATTTTAAACTATATTTATTGAATGTCAGAAACTCAGCTACATATTCAGATATGTTTATTACATAACTGTTTAAGTAATATATATACTGTTTAGTAGCAGGTGTTACAGCCTGTGGCCACACACTATGCTTTGGGGCAGAATCCTCAAGCTGGCATTTTATTTACCTGCTGAGTCTTTGAAACTGGATAACACACAGGATAAAGGCAGCACCAGTATCTGAGTGTCTTGTCTGAATATTAGACAGACTGCCTGGTGCAGTATCCGGTTTGATAATAGGACTGAGTACCATTTCTGCCTGTACAAGGAAATGATATAATGGAGGCTTATTAGAATATTTTCACTTTGCTCTTGTAAAAGTGCAAAGTTTTATACTGTAATTAAGGGTTATCTAAATGAATCTTTTTATGATTCTTTTAGCCTCAGAAATGGCTCCATAACTACTTGTTGCACCTACCACTCAGCTCCTTATTGAACAGGTTAGGTCAGAAAAACCAAATTGGACACACTCCTTTGTGCCAGCCTTAAAACTGCAGTCCATACAGTGATCCAGTTTGAATCTGCACATACAACATAACATCTTCCAGTGACTCAATTTTAAAACCAGTTTAGACTTCTCTGACTCCTGACTTAAAAGGCCCTTGCATCCTGGACAGAAATATAGAAACTGGAGAAAGCCTAACAGGTCTTTTTCTATCTTGTTCTTTTCCTGAAAAGTGCAGGAATATCTTAAAATATGTTTTCTACTGTTCAGTGCAATTTCAGGGCTTAATAGAGCAGTGTTATCACACTGGTACCACACTCGGGAGCTTATTGTACAGCCTAATAATAGCTTTCATGGTGAGAAATGTATTTAGTTTTTCCATATGCAAGAAATATTTCCCACTATTCTTTAGCCTATCTAACACCTTTATTGTAATGGCTTTTATCCTGGGAAATGCATGAACTTGTCTTCTTTCTGACCTACAGATATACTGGACCAAATGCATTACTCTGGAATTGGCAAATAGTATTATTAAGTTCTTTTAGCTGGTTCCTCTTCATTAGAGTTGTGGAAATGTTTTTCCAGTGTTCATTTGGACATAACTTGAAATGGTCTGTCATCCTCCCCACCCAGATGAAACCCATCCACCAAAACAATTTTTTTCCAGATGTTTTGTTTGACTCAATGCAAAATATGCTTCAAGTTCAGCATAAAGTGACAAATAATAAGCTTTAAACCAATAAAATATTTAACCAGAATTTTTCGCCCCACTCTGCCTTGTTTTCTGTCTGCTCTTGCTACTCTTTCGGCTAGTCTAGTTGCCATATCATTCAGTTTGCTTATTGCTCCTTAGTAATACACCTATTTGTGATTCTCAGATATCTGTGGGCTTAGTTTCTGATATAGCCTTCTCTTTTTGTTGTCTCCATTTTGATTTCTTCTACTTAATCCAGTGATTTTATAATTACTGCTGAAGTCTCTGTAGCCTTTTTTGCAAGTTGGTCCTGCTGGTCTTTTTATATAGCAAAAGAAATAATGCCCAACTTCCCCACAGGATTTCATTCTGTAGCCATTCACTATATTGCTGCAAGGATATTTCTTTAGAGAAGTTTCTTCTTGTGTCGGGACTTACCATCCAGCACTCCACCCTCTCCCACCTCAAGTTTTTTTGTTTGATTCCCCCCCCCCGGAAGTTGCACTGTTTGGTGCTGACTGTTTGGTGTCAGGGGAGTCACAGGGGAGTTTACCAGTTTTGACTCTGTCCTGTCATTATTTTCAATGTCTGTATAAGCCTCTAGCGGCTTATCCAGCTCCACCAAAACCTGCTAAAAGCAAAATTTTCTAAATATTTTTCACTGCTACTAACACACTTTCAACACTTCTGGCATTGGCAGTGCCAGCAGCCTCTTTATATCTTGGCTGCCAGCTACTGCAGCTGTCTTAGCTACCAAATTGATTAGATCTTCTTTGAGCAGCCTTGGATAACTTGGTGTCCAAAGCAGTTACCAAGTCCTTCCAACATTGTTACTACTGGTGGAGCTGAAGTGATGTTAGCAGCTATGTTTCTAGAAAATTAAACCCAGTACAAAAAGATCCTTTCAACCAACTTGCCATACAGTAGAAAGAGTTTATAAATCTTTGATAATGCTGTGCCTTAAGTGCATCTTCCTCCTGAGTCTCAGGTTCTTAATTATGTGGAGAGCCTACCTTTTCTGTGGCTACATTTATGAAAAAAAGTGCTATTTTTAATGAATCTGTACTCTTGTTGTTTGTGATTGCATACTGAGTCCCCGAGGTCACAACGTGCTCAATGTCATTCTGTACAATCAAGGTTCTACTGGGGCCGCAGGCTAATCAGTGTGGCTTGGTGTCTCATTACCATCTCTTTATTCACAACATATTGTCACTGCACAAAGAGGCCGAGAGTCTGTTAAATATTGATTTATAGTAAGTAGGGCCCAAACTGTTAATACAAATTCTAAAATATTCTGATAAAAATAAGACCATCATATTGACAGAGCAGGCTAATGCTTCTACATGAAGACTGTGTTAAGTAGTAAACTTAATTACAAGTAAATTCAGTTCACCCTTTTAATTGTCAAACTAACAAAGAACCACCAGGCAGACATATGTAAGCCACCTCCTCAAAATTCATTACTGTTCACAATCCTGGACTGTGCTGAAAGCAAACAAATTATGGGGTGGAAAAAGCTCTTAAAAAGCCATTTTAATACCATGTATGTTATGTAGTTAAAAGCCACTTGGACAATATGGTTTGCTCCTCGCAGAGCTGAATTTCATATTCATTCTGCTGCTATGTTTTTCCTTCCTTTCCCCAAAAAGTCCTTATTGTTACTATTAACATATTAACAGACTCAGGTTTGAAATTGAGAAAGGGCAATCACTTTATAGCAAACCCGTGTAAATACGATGTAATTAATGCAATTTGAATTATGCTTTTATAAATCTTACTTGTACAATCAAAAGTTTATCTTGGGCAGCTTGACTGTTTATAAATTACTGGCATATAAATGGATAAGAATAAATTAAACAAGTTAAACACAATTTTAAAATACATGAAGCAGTTGTTATGATTGTTGGGATAATGTTTTATAACAACCTGTAAAGATTTGCATCCTGTTTTCTCTGCCCACCATCACCAAATTACGTTTTAAAATGAACTAAATGCAATCTCCTTGCTCATCAGGAGTGCACACAAATAATTAATACTTCAGCGTTATCCATAAAATGTGTTAACTGAAATTTGGATAATTAGCTAAGATTACCTTCGTACTTGCAGTAACCTACCCCTAAACCTTACACCTTACTTATAGGGAAGAGCTAGAAGACTATCAACGCTGAGGTAAAGCTATTTGGTTACCTAAGGCAATTGGCAAGTGTTGACTGTTCCAATAAACATAATAACAAAAGTTTGATACAAAGTTTGAAAAGCCAGCAAATACATAATTAGGGCGGCCTTTGGGGCAAAATGCCCTCCTTTTATCTGTAGTAGCAATCCGCAGAGGAAAGCAGAATGTCTGAGTGGAATGTAGTAAAAAAGATTTAGCATGTGCTCTTGTTTTCTGTAGCTGTGATATCTTTGCACAGTGGACATGTTGAGAATGAAAGGAGCTATTCCCCTGTCAGCACACACAAGCAAACAGTATGACCCAGTTCTACTTGTTTATTAATATAATTAGTTAATTCACATTGTGACCCCTTCTTTATCTGCTCTTTTCTAAGTTCCCTCATGTACCACTGGGACTTCCGCACACAGGCAATTCTAAAACTGAGAGAATAGGAATAAAATCTGTGCATAGACTAAAACAGACTTAATTTTGCTGTTTGCTGGTAGGATGTTTTAAGTTCAATAAAAACTTTTACACCCAAACATTTAATTTAACAGGGTAATTCGGATATGTAGTACAGAGAATGTTGTGACCTTGGAGAAGAACATATGTTTTGATTCATCTTTATGCAGTTTTTGAAGCTGACAAAGGTTTAACCACTTAGGCTAAATTAGAAATGATGTTGTATATGTGTCCATTAGTGTCTTCTCTTCTAAGTATCTAAGCTATTATTACTGGTGCATGTATGAGCTCTAACTTTCACTGCTAATAGCTCAGCAATAGTCCAAAAAGTAGAGGGTAGTCTTTTGAAATGCTTGTTCTAGTAAAAATTTATGGATAGCTGGAGGGCATAAAACAATAGTATGCTATGTATTAAAGACAATTGGGTAATAAAGGTTCCTCCGTCTCTAACATAGTTGGCAGAAAAAGTAGAGCTGATTGAAATGTTCATCAAAAATAATTTTAATGGAAATATTTTTCACTGAAATCAGTAGTTGCAAAAAATTTAGTTTACCTCACCCTATTTTTAATGAAAACCCAGAGACCAAGTTTTGTTGTTGCTTAACATTTTGATGTATGGTTAAAAATGTTCTTAGTTTTCAGAAATGAAAATACTTTGAAAACTTTTTTGCAAATACCAAAGCACTGTTTTGGTTTCCATGTCAATATCTCCTCTAAAAACTTGTTTTTTTGTGGGAAATGTTGACAAAAACAAAAGTTTTAAAAGGTTGCTTCCAACCAGTGTATTTTCAGCCAGTTGTAGTGAAATGGAAATTTATGTGCATATATGAATTTCAAGTGCTTATACTGTATATTTCACAAGCCTTCTAGCTGTGCTTTTATGTTACTGAAATATCAATACAATAAACTAGTATAACAATATAATAAAAAATTCTACCTATCTTTATACGTTTCTTCAGTGTATGCCATTGTATGTCAGAATTAGCTCTTAATTATTTTCCTATATAAATCCATAATTTCTTTTTTTAAGTATATAGTTATAAATGCCACAAAAATATCAACCAAAGCCAAAGGAAAAAACCAAGAGTTTTCAAACATTTTCTAATTTATGTTTTTTAACAGTTTGTCAAATCATAGTTTTAATATTTTGTAACTTTATTCTTTTGCTACTATCTCAGGACTTCGTTGGAAACAAGAAGCAGCATCTCTACTGATCCACTCAGGTACTGTAACATACTATATATATTAACCAGTCCTCAGTTGTATTCAAAATTCAAACTATGCATAATATTACCTTATTATACATTACAAGGAAGAGCTTAATTTAAGGATTTGTCACATAGTATCAAAGAGAGGACGACTTTCCCCTTCTCAAAATGCAAGTTGTTTGATAGTCTCTAGTATTAAACACATTGCATTCATGTTCTTTCTGTTTCACACTCCCACATGTGCGTGTCGATTTGTACATATAGATGTGTCCAGATACATATGTGAAAATACTAATTCCTGTGAAGTCCCAACCTATTTCAAAAGGATATTTGTCCTTTCATGCTGGTTATGAACTGCTTTTTAATGAATGGTGGTGGTGATTGCAGCTAAGTTCCTGTGGTTTTCCCCTGGCTCAGCATTCTAACAGGAGCACATGCATAAATATCAAAAGGTGCTTTTGTGTAATCTTTGCAGCACTAGAAATTTTACTTTGATCACTCTGTTTAGTTTGGAAAAGTACATTAAGATTAGATATTAAAGGAACACCCTTTATGTTCTCCCATCATTAAAGAATGCATCAAAGACGCATTTTTTCGTTGATTTAAGCTGGGAAAAAATCACTTCCTCTTAAAGGAGGAAAAAAAAAAAGGTGATGTTTTGTTTTGGAAAGAGCCTGCCTTTTTTGGAGGTCTGTTTTGAGACCTCCAAAATATTGTTTCCTGCTGGTACTATGATTACCCTCGCTTGAAGAAGAAACTAATCAAAAGCTGTCCCTTTTGTTAGCAAAGTGATGTGAATGACTACAGTTTCATAAAATGCAAAATCCCAGTAAAATTACCCTATCCCCTCTCTGTCCTTTAGCATGGCATAATAGCACTTGGGTAATGGTCGGTCCTGACTAGTTCCATTCACATCATGATGGGTAGATTGGCGCACAGTTTTCCAGACTGAATTATCACTCATAGGTACAGTCTCTGACTGTCTTTTCCCTACTTTTCTGCAATCTTGCTTTAGCACAGCCAATCCCTGTGGTTGCTTGAAATGTGTCTTTCTCTAGGAGGGAATTACCAGAAAGTCATTGCAGCAAACTTTACTCCAAAATATGTACATCTTTGGAAGTGTGGCAGATTTAATGTAAGATTTAGTTCTTCTTGTGCCAGAAAAAGGAACAGAGAATCCTCTTATGAAGAGAGTCAGTCCCACTTATAATAGATCTCTCTCTTTTGACATTTGCCATAATAAATTAATGATTAGACAGTGTGGCACTGGGAGTATCAGAAGTGCCATGAGCAGAAAGACATATGGTCATATTTTCTTACCATTTTTTAATAAACAAATTCCCCAATTCTTTAAAATTAGACCAGTTTATTCATTTATGTCCATTGACTTTTAAAGTCACAATACACATGCCAAATAACAGATGGGGT
Organism: Crocodylus porosus; assembly: GCF_001723895.1. Classification (NCBI taxonomy): domain Eukaryota; kingdom Metazoa; phylum Chordata; order Crocodylia; family Crocodylidae; genus Crocodylus; species Crocodylus porosus. The sequence goes on from NW_017728917.1 coordinate 28,704,115, forward strand.
TGGCATTGTTCTGTTGTATTGTTTTACAAGATTTATGTTTAATTTCAGGTTTGTTTGTTGAACCTCCCCACAGAAAGATGCTGTCAGCTAGAGATTCCCTGATGTACCTCCTTGAATTTCAAATAATAGTCATACAATTATCTGACAGTGTTACAGCATCTTCATCACCAGATGCTTCAATGCAGGGGACTGGACTCAATGGCCCAGGAGGTCCCTTCCAACCCTCTGTTGCCAGAAATCTATAGTTATTTTTGGAGACATTAGGGCTTGTCCCTCTTCTGGCCACTACACTTTACCCAAACTCTATGTCCAGGCATTCACATTGTTCAAGGGTAAATGCTGTATTTCAACAAAGCTGTCACTGGTGCAAGTTAAGATTTGTAAAGAACATGGGGAATCATACTGAGCTTCAGAGATCAGGGTAAAATGGTATCTGGACTGAGACCCTGCTAAGGTTTTAGTTTTGCAGATGTAACCTTGCCACTAAAGTTTTTTCAATCCCATTCCTCCTTCTATGATTCCTGAACAAAGTGCAGCATGGAACAGGGAGAATAAAAGATGCATTCTATTTCTTTAACCAATAAAGGTTAATTTTGTAGTTTACTATGTGTTTAAACATAGGAATACAGTATTGGATTTTGTCTGTTTTTCCAAAGCTAGCTAAGACAAAGTATACCTCATTTTTCAAGATTGTACTGTTCTTTTTCTTTTTTTTTAAACCTAATGCAAAACAAAAACAAGCTGTTCTGAAATGTTAACTAACTACATTTTGTTCTTTTTTCAGAATTCCATGTGTATTAATTAATCAAAAATGTGTTAGAAAAATGACAATATGAGATACAAAGCTAGTAGTAAGATAGTAAATCTTTGTTTCAGGTTTAAATGATATTGGAGATATAACTAGCAAAAACTAGTGTATTTTAGTAAGAGACATAAACCTGACTTGGGAGCCTTGAAGCCAGTTCTCTAAGCTTTAGTTTTCAAAATTTAAGTACCAGCAACATAAATATTTTTATTATTAAATATAAAACCAGCATAAGCTTGACCAAGTAAATATGCCAGTGGCTGACCAATCAAATAAGGCACTTTATTTCTTTAAGACAACTAATTGCCCCATCAGACAAACTTTTGGGAGAGCTGTACTCTCTTCATTTCCATTCAGGGACTACACCTCCTCTGGTATCATATTCTTGCTGTACAACCAGGAAAAAACAGATCTGTCCTTCAAGAAGATATGAACAGCTCTGAATACGTGCCACTGTGCATCTGTAAGATCATGACTCGTGTGTATGTGTATGTATGTATGTATGAACACAGGCGGCCAGATGCTTATCTTAATTGCATTTAAGGACTGTAGGCCCAGATTATTACTTCGATTCAGTTTTAGCTATAAACATATTCCATGGCAAAGATTCATAGTTTCATAGTAGTTTCATAGTAGCTAGAGTCGGAAGGGACCTAGGTAGATCATCTAGTCCGACCCCCTGCCTTG
>NW_017728917.1:28706206-28726170 GCF_001723895.1 Crocodylus porosus
TTGCACCCTTCTAGTGCACCCACATCCCCCCACATCTTAGTGTCATCAGCAAACTTGAACAGGGTGCTTTCTACCCCGTCATCCAAGTCACTGATGAAGATGTTTCCCTGTAGCTACATTGGATTAATTACGTTGACTTCATAAAAGCTTCTCTCGTGTTACCTGATTATACCTAAAATCAGAATTGAGTCCATTATCGCTGAAGATTCACTACTACCTTTAAAAATTTTTTCATGTTCCTTGTGAAGGCCCCTTGGTATATATTACGATAGGATCATGGGAAAGTAGGACTGAAAGGGACCTCATCAGGTCATCTAGTCCAGCCCCCTGCTCAAGGCAGGTTCATCCCTGACTAAACCAGCTCAGCCAGGGGTCTGTCCAATGTGCTCTTGCAAATTTCCAGAGGTATAGATTCTACAGTTTCTTGAGGTGGCTTGTTCCAATGCACAACAACCCTCATAGTTAACCAGAATTAGTCCTGCTGCAACTTGAAGCTATTGCTCATAGTCCTATCCCATGTGGTCCCAGAGAAAAGCCAATTTCCATCCTTTCTTTCTAGAATTGCCCTTCACGTATTTGGAGACTTTTATCAAATCCCCCCTCAGTCTTCTCTTCTCCAGACTAAACAACCCTAGTTTACAGAAGATTCACAGAAGTTTAGGGCTGGAAGGGACCTTGTGAGATCATCAGGTTCAGCCACCATGCTCTGGGCAGGAAAGACTGTTGGGGTCAAATAACCCCAGAAAGGTGTATGTTCAGTCTCCTTTTGAAGATCTCCAGGGTAGGTGTCTGCACCATCCCAGCTGGGAGTCTATTTCAGAGTCTGGTCACACAAACCATGAAGTTTTTCCTTATATCCAATAGGAAAAACTTCTTCTAGGTGTTTATGACCATTGCTCCTGGTTTTCCCCCTGGGGCACTCTGGTGAACAATTGTTCACCAAGCTCCTGATGCTCTCCCTCGATATATTTGTAATCTGCCACCAAATCCCCTTGAAGTCTTCTCTTTTGTAGGCTGAACAGTCGCATATCCATCAGCCTTTCCTTGTATGGCTTGCTCTTCAGGCCTCTAATCATACAATTGGCACTTCTCTGGGCTTTCTCAAGCCTCTCTCAGTCTTTCCTCAAAGTCTTGTTTCTCAGGCCCATAATCATTTTCATTGTTCTGTGCAAACTGTCAACATCCCTCCTGAAGCCTAGGGCCCAAAACTGGACACAATACTCGAGGTGAGACTTCACTAGCAGTGTTCCCTCTAAGCTGTATGGCATGTGCAGCTGTGCTCGTGCCATGCTGCCAGACATGCCTGCACGGCTGTGGATGCCACACAGTTTAAAGGAAACATTGCTCACCACTACCGATAAGAATGGAAGATTCACTTCCCTTGACTTGCAAGTGATACTTTTGTTAATACAACTCGGTATGTGGTTTTTTGACAAGAGCACACTGTTGGCCCATATTCAGTTTGTGGCTTACTGTAATTCCCAAGTTACAGGGCCCGCCAATCTGGATTAATGCAATTATTCTGTCCCAAATGCAGGTCTTTGCACTTTTCCTTGTTGAATCTCATTTGACGGATTGTGGGCCATTTCTTCAATTTATACAGGTCATTCTGGATCTTAACCAAACGCCCGCTGGAGTGTCTAAAACTCCATTCAACTTTGCTAGGTGTGTACTTAGTCCTAATTAATAAATTAAACGATACTAGTCCTGGGGACAGATCCCCTTGTCTATCAGTATTATATTTTAGGGGTTGTGTGTGTGTGTGTGTGTGTGTATGTTTTTTAGGGTATATACATGCTGTCAGTATTATTTTGCATACATTATCCTCTATTATATGCTTCAGAATAACCTACCCAAACCTCCAGGCATCTTGCAATCATTATGTGATAGACTGTGTTTTCCTAATATTGTGTCTTAGGTCTGCACATCTGAACCCTGGGGCTAGGGACAGGCATTCAAAACACCTGAGCCTGAATTGATTCAATCTTTGTAGGCTAGTCTAACCTGGCTAGGCTAAACTGGTTTGTAACTGTACAGACATCCCCTCTGGACTGAAGAAATGCTGGGACATGCCTGCTGTAGCTCAGGCTAGAAGCTGGGGAACACTAGCACAGCCCTCTTTTCTATTCGACAGAGCTGAGCAGAGCGGGGGCGTGGCCAGGCCCCAGCATGATGCCCTCCCCCTCTTGATAACAGAGCATTGAGTTGCACAGGGCGTTGTTAGCATTTATCACCCCATCAGCAAAACAACAGCCTCTCTCATTGGCTCAAGCTCTTCCTAAACAACTTTTTCCAAGGAAGGATGGGAGGGGCACATGTAAATTTAGCCATGAGCTTTCATGCAGGTTCTGGCTGGAGCTCCTGCTCTCATGCAGCTCCAAAGCCCAGATAGTGAGTGCTGCCACTTCCACTTTTCCCCTCCTTTCCCCTACTGCTGAATTCAGTGAGAAAGGGGAGAGCAAACAGCAGCAGCGTTAACCTCCTTGGGCTCTGGAGCTGTGCATGGCCAGAGCCATTGCCCCAATCAGCTGGTGAACTCTCTGGTAAGAGCAGTGCCACTAGGCAGTTAGCTCAGAGCTCATGGCACATGTGCAGCGCAGCACAGTCAAAGTGTATGAGGTGCATCCTCCTTGCCCCATTCCTGGATCCACTACAGAGAGAAGATCTGTGCAAAACACAATCATTACAATGAATTTCCTACTGTTTTACCTCACACAGTTTTGGTGGTTTACTAAATAGGGATGAAAGATAGTATCAAGCTAAATTTACATGTGCATGAGATAAAATAAAGCCCATACTGGAAATGTTTGGAAAAAAATATATATGCATTTTGAGATGCAGTGTTTCCTATTAAATGCTAAATTAAAAAGGCAAACTTGATGTTTCTTCCTTAATTAACATACTTGTCTATAATGTTCATCACCAGACCCCTTGCCACCCCACAAGCCTTGTGATATCCCTATGAGGTAGGAAAGCATTATTTATTTTAGAACAGGAATAGAAATATTTTAACAGGAAAAACACCTTTCCTTCTATGCTTTCTACAAGCTACTTCAAAAATCTTCCTGTATACTGCCCGAAGAAACGGCCTGAATTCTGAGAGGGTACTCTTTTCCATATATAGTAAGTGTAAATTATTTATGACTGCTGTGTAATGGCGCTGGGCACATGTGACCCCATCACAGGATATGTTCAGCTACCTGGGGCTTTGCCCTTCCAGCAGCCTACATATATAGGCTCGGCCTGCCATCCAGAGTGCTATCCTCACTTTCCCATGTTCAGCCTCACTCAGAGTTGATAAATACAGTCTGTGACACTAAGTGACCCCCAAGAAACATTTTCCTTCTCCAGCTTTAAAACAAGACTACTAGCACTATTCTTGCAGCTGTTGAGAGTAAATATTTGTTTTTGGAAAGCAAGGATTTAGGTAAAATAGAGATCTCTTTTTGAAGGTTTGCAAAACTATACCCTGTCACTTAACCTGGCGGGGGCATTTACTTTTGTTGGGTTAGAAAATATCACTGGATTTTAGGCACAACCGTTTCTTTAATAGAAACAAAATAATTTGTCATGTATTTTCTTTCTATCAAGTGCTACACAGATTTGGTAGCTGGGCTTGTTAATTTTCATGAGTCTTTCAAGACTGAGATATCAGTATGCTAGCAAGTACAGGTGGCTCTAAGCTTATGCTGTATTTATTCTACACTGCGATCTCTGATTGGCAGTATGTTTTAGTACAGCTTCACTGCTCTGTGGATTGTCAAGACAACTGTCCCTAAAGGAGGATTTTGTACTGTGCATTTTCACTTTGCCATTTTTAATGGCTGCCCTAGAACAGCCTGTTGAAGTACTCAGCACTTGCTTCCTGAGCTGCCTCTGTTCAGTGAAACCATAAGTAAATACAAAGATCCTTGAAGTATACTGCACTTAGTGTTACAATGCTGAAGCTTCACTACGTCCCCAAATTACTTTGTGGTTAGGCCTAAGACAAAGAAGGTAGCAGTAAAATCTCTTTCAAAGAACCAGTTTTATGGTCAGGATGAGCGTGAGTTGAAGCTTAATGTTTTTAGTTGCTTCTTTCCCGGGGGTTAGGGGGAAGAAAAGGAAAGATGAAGAGCACATTGAGAACATAGCGGTTTTCATTTACAACGTCCTAATTAGCATTTTCTTTGCATACATTACAATATAATCAGCATTAGTTGCTGTCAGGAAATTCACAAACAGAAATTCTAGCAGAAATTACTCTCAGAAATTCCAGGATTTAAAAATAAATAATCAAGGTGATAAATATAGTAATTTCTTCTCAAAGTTATTGCTATGTGAGCAAAAAAAATGGAAATATATTCTGAAAGCCCTGTCATTTCAGGAGGTGGTCTCCTGCCAGCTCAGAAGTCTCTGTGGCATTCCCTCCCCTCCACCCCCCACCTTCCTTTTTTTTTTTTGGTCAGGCAAGGTTGTTTTGTATAGTGCTGTCAAGCTTTACCAAAAAAAAAGTTAAAATTCTGATGAGCACCAAAGATAAATGTTAATGATTTTTTTTTTTGGTGGGAGGGGGAGGTAAGGGGAGGAGTGGGAGGGTTGTTTGTTTGATTTTGCAAATTTGTTTTAGTTGAATAACATTTACAATCATTTCCTTCAGTGCTTTCGTTCTTATAGCAATATAAGGCCAAATGCTGTTCCTTTTACATCACCACTCCTTGCTGTGTTCCAGTTCAACTGAAGTCTGTGAACTAACAGCTGGGAATAGTTTGGCTACTGCAATAAGGAGCTCAAATATTGTTGTAGTTTAGCTGTGTCCTTCCTCAGGCAAAATTCCCATGCAACATGAGAGCCAATTTTGCTAACTGAATTTTGAAAATCTGGTATAGAAAAGTTCCCTATAGAAAGTTAAGCCTTAATTTTCTCTAACGTTGACTACCTAACCATCTGCTTTGGAGGAAGTTGAATAAACTGAGCTGGAACTTGATTTCAGTAAGAATCCCAGGATTTGGTTTCTCTAATATTGCTAGAGAGTCTGCTTTCAAATCTAACCATGCTGTTTCAAAAGTAATTTCAGGGGTACCATGCATATTGTTGCTGTCAAACAAACTCTAATGAATAAACACTGGGAGGGAGGGAAATTCTAGGATTCCTTTAAAAGAAACTTAACTGGAATGCACATCCTGTTCATACCGTCCTCTGAAATCTGTGCTCTGCTGTCTTCTGTTTATGCTTCCCGTGCCTGCTTCCTGGTTGCACATCTCTCGTGAAGAGTTGCCGGCTGTAAATGACAACACAAACCTGCTCATAGAAGCTTTCATTAAAACAATTTTTTTATTATTTGTGCTTTTCATTGTTAATTAAACAGCATATTATTACTCATTTATACACAGTGACTTTCAAAATAAACTTACACAAACTGTTTTCCAGACAATGTTGTGTTACTAATTTAGCCCCATAGAAATGAAGAACATGAATAAAATCAGAAACCAAAACTGAATCTTTAAATATACTTGATTATCCAGGCGTGTGGTCAGTTGGATGTACTTCATGGAGGCATGACTTAATTTTAGAGCTCCAAACCTTTTTTGAACCATGTTAAATAAAAGGTCACGGGAAATATTTTCTGTACCTCCAAAGATCCATTTTCAAAAAAGATTTAGTAAAAGTTTAATTCACTTTTATTACATTAAAAATATTATAAACCTACATCGCTGATGACTTTCAAACAGCTTTACAAAGCAAGAAGTCTACAACATGCCTGTTTCTCCTAACAACAAAACCAAAGTTATTAGAAGAATAAATAACAGCAGTCTGGATGTAAGAAGTAAGGTCACATTCAGGGTCTTTTCAACAAAACATTTGTTTTCCTTAGTAATGAATGTCATGACAGAGGTTTCTGCAAGGCCCCCCCGCTTCCTGCTCTCACCCCCAAGAACTATGTGCCCCATTTGTGCCATCATCATTCCTGCTGAAATGTCTTTCTTAATGGAAATCAGTGTAACTGTTTGTGAGTACACTAGTACTCAGTGTGAAAAAGGGTAACAGAATATTGGGCCCTATATTGACTCTTAAAAGATAAGAGTTCAAATTACTTGATGTTTCAAAAAGGCAGAAAATGTAAGCTGCTTTTATCATGTCTGTTCAAGCCAGAGGATTTAAATAGAAAATGCCACTAATATTTAGATTTCTTTTCTTTAAGCAGCTCTCAGCTAATTGCTTCTGTGCTCTATTCAGAATGAAAATGGTTTGGGATTTACACGGTGACTAAAAGACGATGAGTAGCTGTTATTTTGTACTGTTGTTCATTAGTCTGGCCCCAAATTCACTCTCAGCTGATGAAGTTGCTATGAGTGCCTGTGCAATGCTTGTTACAGAGACATTATTTCCCTGCAAGCCAATGAAAAACTGTCATCAAGGTTCCATTTTAGATTTTATCAATGTGTTCCTGTTGCCCTAGCAACTAGAATCAGCCTATCTCAGCGAGGCTTTATCTTGTGGCTTTTATAGCTGAGAGCTTGCTGCACTGTGCACCATGTGGTTCAGATGATTAGTTTTTCTTCACACAGACCTAACTGGCAAAGTGTGTTGGGAATAAGATAAGCATAATTTATTTTGTGAGTGGGGAGGGTCCACACTTTTGCTTGTCATTTTTTTTCTTGTCATAAGGAAGCCCACATTTTTCATAGGTGCTGGCAGACAATGGAGCAGATGTGATTCACACCAGAGGAGCTAACTAAAAGAGTTATTCGCTGCTTGCTTAGGAAACGGAGGAGTTGCCATGTGATGAGATCTTAGCAGTACTGTGATTATAGGGTGGTTATACTCTGATCTGACTGAGATAATTGCTTGCAGTTTCCTAAAGGTTGTGAGTTTCAAGGATGGTTTTCAAGGGCCATTCACAAATTCTAACTGGAATACGTGTTAGTTGTTTGTACAGAGGGCTTTCAGAATGGCCTAAAATAGAAAAGAGAAGTGGGATTTCTGTGTAATAACAGCTATCTTGTTATTTTAGAGACTTTTGGAAAGATAAGCTGAAAACAGGATCAAAGAGCAGTGTCGACGAATTTCTACACTTTGTGCCGCTGGCTCTTTGTATTGAAGTAGTGTACTGTAACTGTGCAGGTGCAGTATCATGTGGATGGGTAGCTGCATATAGAGGTAGCAATCAGAAGCACTTATGCTGCAGCAATAAGGAGAGGAACATATTGGGCTGGATTTGAGTTGGTCAAATCGCAATAAAAAGAAGTACAGTATTGCACTGCAGACTACAGTTGCTGCAGCAGAACAGTTTGAAAATGCTGAAATTAAAGGCTTTCTGCTTGGATTATTGGCAGTTTTTATGTCTTCAGCCTCTTCACGGTTTTTACAAAAGGTAAGAAAACATTTATTCTGCATCCCAGAACTGAATGATTGCACATCGTGTCACCAGTGCATTTACTTGCTATTTTGTTCAGTTGTTGGAAGGTAAGAATGTGGTCAGGAGAGAAAGGGAGCATTAGGAAAATGAATGCAAACTTGTGTTGAATGTTATAAAGCTCCTTTGTATGACATAGCAATCAGCCACTTTTGTCTTGTGTCTGCAAATGTGGAAAGTGGTGGTGGTGTTTGTTGTTAACATTTGTGTTAAGTCAAATCAACTCAGAAGTAATAAATGAGTTTCCGTTATCTATATTATTTTTCTCCTCAAGCATAAAAGCTGCTGCTGTTTGGATTATAGAGCATAAATAGTGTTAGGAGAGTAATTGGAATGTCATGGAAATGTATTTAATGCAGATAAGACTTTTTCTTGCAGCAATATTCAATAATACCACAGTTCATCTTTCTTTTGTGATCCAGAATAAAGTACACATCACAGTCATTCAAAGCAGTGGCACTTCACCGAGGCAGGTCTGACAGAGAGCTTAAGTGATTGATGGTGGGTTGTGATCATAAAGAATAGCACTGGGTGTCAGATGCATTGAGCTTGTCTGTTAATGGAACAGCAAAATAAGCAATTCCATTTAACATGTACCCTGAACTTATCCTCATGCTTTTCATCTAAACTTCAGTTTTCTCACTGTACAGAATAAGTTACTAACTGGAAAAAATAAAAACATGAAATATATGCAGCTGAATTTTCTTCTTGGGTATCATCCAAAGTAAAAAAAATTAGAATGCTCCTTATTTGATTCTTTAAAAAAATGGTATAATTAAAAAAAAAATAGCATTCTGTCCTTATTCTGTACACTGTATTGTGTCTATTGTCAGCCCACAAAGTGCTTTGTAGTAAATGCTAATTGCAGCTGAATTTTTCACACAGTGATTAAAGGCTGGGGAAGGAAACTATTCTGATCTTTTCCAATGAATTAGGGTCCCTCCGTCCCCCATTTAAAATTCTGTGAGATGGGATCAAATTCAGGATTGGCATCCTGCAAATATTTGGGAAGATAGCTTTATATTCCCCTTTTGTTGGTTTTGTTGTTGTTCTGGTTTCTTTTTGTTTTTGCTTTTTTACAAGTTTTGTATCTAAGCAGAAAGCTTCCAAAATTAGTCATATGCTTCAGGAGATTTTGTCATGCACAAATGAAATAGGACTTATTATATCTCTATCCTCTTGCATCTGCCAACTAAACCTGGTACTGTTTTCCCAGCCTATTGTGATGTCTTCCTTTTGTGCTAGGAAACAATGATGTGTTAGAAATGCAGCCTGACAGTAAGGTAGACAGTAATATATATCTAAATATAACTTTGTCTTGGGTGGGTTCTTGGCTAATTTTCAGTTTTCAAGCAAGCTACCCTAGAGTTGCCTTGTGTCCCTTGGTAGCTGAGAGTCCTGGATTCACTTCTATACAGGTCATATATTTGTGCATTTAGGCTCCAAACCTAGAAGGTTCACCAAGACAGGCTCAGTTGCAGGACAGGGTCCATAGGCATTCAAAATAGAGAAAAAAAAAACTAAGGAAACTCTCAACTTTCTCACATTTTTGTCAGAAAATAGAAGAGCTTAATGAGGAATTAAGCGTTGCTTTTTAAACCAGGGTGAAAAAAGTGTGTGAAAAGCAAGTTGCCCAGAATGAATAATGAAGGTAAACGCATGCCTCATTTTCTTGCGACTTTTAATTATTCTTCATTAGTGATTTAAAATATATGTAAAATGTTCTTGGACTGCAGCCAAAGACTGGGGAATTGGGTGGGGAGGGGGAGGCATAGGTCTTTAATTTAAATTAAGTTACCCAAAATGGAATTTTGATTAACATTTCCATTATATGGTGCTCAACACAAAGATATTTGGCAGAAACATTATGGGTGCCACTAGGTAGCGTATGTAAAAGAGGAGGATTCAGGCCTACACATAATGCTCCCTTGAGATTTAGGTGTGGGGCCTGGCTAGCAAGCCCAGTGATGATCGACTTAGGGAAGCAAGGTGAAATCCTCATCCCTCCCTCTCCATGTGGAAGTAGTACTATCAGTAGCATATTTAGACTCTTGGTGGCCCTGGGTGAACTTTTAGTATTGGGCCCCACTTCGCCAGAGATAATGATAATAATAATCTGACAATTGGGGGGGGGGCATTTTTGAGCTCCCTTTCTGTCTGGACCCTAGGCAGCCTCCCAGTTTGGCATTGCCTGTGTCCAGCTCTGAGTGCTATTAGCATCAGTTCTTGTTTAAAACAGGAGTTACAAACATTGCAGAACATATTGTTCTTTTCCTCATGTTAGCCATGCTGTCCTATTTTGGCAGAAGGCTCTAAGACATGCTATTCAGCCACGAGTACTCTGCTTGGTGCGCACACACCCTTGTGCACCTGACTCTCAGGAGTACAGCTGAGCAAGCAGTGTGGTACAGGCTACATTACTAACCTCTTTCCACTGTGGAACATTTGGCCATAGTATAATGCGATTTTCAGATTTGTATTACTCAGCAGTATTACGCTATGTTTTTTGTCAGGTTAATAACACACTGGCTTGCTGTTTCAAATTCAGTAATCAAGTTGTGCAGCTTAGTGGCTGTTAGTCAGTCAAAATTTACATGGTCACAGTACTGCATAAGAATTCACTAACACACACCTTTTGTCAACATGGAAGCTTGGGGCCTTCTTACACATTACACTTAGCACATGTTACATTTAGGCCACAGTAAGCATTAATAGAGCTGAGAAGGTTCTGAGCAGTTGCACATTAATGCTTACTACAATTTAATTATAGATTGTAGAACTGCACAGGAGTCTTGACTTGAAGTTCAGCTGGTCTCAGCACTAAGACTGTACAGGAACCAATTCAAATTCTGATGCAGCAAGCGCCTGGGAGTGACACTGGCACAGCATGGGAGTTGGTTCTAGCCTTCGCACTGCATGGAAGTCTTGAACTGGTTCCCGTGCCATTTGGAGACTGGATACCAGTGTTGCTTTTAGCCCCCGCACTGCACTGGAGCCTTGAAGCTACAAGGCTCTGAGCCATTGGGGTTGGGGGGGAGAGGGGCTGGGAGCCCAACAGTTGTTTATCAAGCTCTTAGCCTCCATACTGTAGCAGAGCCTTGAACGACACCCCTCTGCTATGGAGCTTTGCCCCGGAATTTCACTGGAGTCTATTCAAGACTCCAGTACCATCCCAGGGGGGGTAATCAGGCTCGCCGCTTTTCTCGGGCAGAGCCTCCCTCCCCAGGCTGCTGCAGGGCTTCCTGCAGAGCCCCTGAGCTGCACAGAAACCAGTGCTTTGCTCCGTGGCTATAGGGGCAGCAACTAAAACTCCTTCTTGGAGTTTTAGTTTTGCTGTGCTCAAGTCATTTAAGGAGCATTATGCTGCCGAATTAATGCGCAATATGCTGCCAAGGTGTGCAAATACTGACACCATTAAAGTGGTGCAAAAGCATTTAGCCCACTTTAAAGTATCATGCACACATGCCCCTCATTTCATCTACACACGACCCAAGACTCCAGTGCCAGCCTGGGGCTGTGACCAAAAAACAGCTGATTTTTAGTCTCAGCCTGGGAACCTACCAGAGCTGGTTGGAGACTCCTATGCAGTCCTGGGGTAGGACCCCCAATCAGTGGATTGTGGTTCCCAGCCCCAGGACCACAATTGATTTTTATTATCTCTCTGGAGTAGTCACAACTGAATGTAACAAGTTTTAATATAATAGGAAGATTATCTTTGTTTCAAAAGATGTAACTGTATAATATGAGAGCATTTAGCACAGGGGTCAGCAGCCCCCACTGCAAGTGTCAAAGTGGTACGTGAAAGCTTTTTGCTTGGCATACATGCCTCGGGGCAGATGGCATGGAAGGGGCCAGGCATAGGCAGACGGAGAAAAAAAAACTGGGGATGCTGAGTGTGCACGTGTCGCCCCAGCAGGTAAGTCTGCAGAGGAAGGGCTGTGGGGTGGGGAGGAGTGGGGCTGGGGCTGGGGCAGGTGCTGCCCAGCTGGGGTGGGCATGGGATGGAGCCATGGCTTGTCTGGGGAGCAGGGGTGGTGGCTCCCGTTGCTGCATGTGCCCTGGGAGGTCATGGGGGCATGTGCTTCTGGATCTGCATGGGCCAGAGCAGGCTGCCACTGTGGGATGGGGCTAGGGCTGTCCTGGGCTCATCCGGGGGGGGTTGGGCCCATGTCCTCAGGGTGGGTGGCAGTGGTGCTGGGAGTGGGGGGAGATTGGGGGACTATGGTGAATTTTGGGGTGGCTGCTGCCCCTCCCCAGAGTTCCTCTCCCAGCGCCACTGTTGACCACCCTGAGTGCAGCTCAGCCCAGAATCTCCCCCTCCTGAGAAGAGCCCGGCACAGTCCTGGCCCCAGCCTACAGTGAAAGTCTGCCCTGCCCCGCCCTGCACAGGCCACCCTCCCCCCCTTGCAGTCTTGCACCCCACCCTGGCTGTGCAGCTCTGGTCCCTCCCCCAGCCCCACTCCCCTTTTCACCACTGCACATGTGCCTCTCTCTACCACTGCTGCAGCCACTGGAAGCCTGCAGGTGGGCTACCTTGTGGCCCTACCACTGCTCTTGGTATGACAGTTTAAGCACTCGTGGTGCTCAGGTGAGGTCCCAGAGGACTGGAAAAGGGCCAATATGGTCCCTATTTTCAAGAAGGGGAGGAAGGAGGATCCGGGTAACTATAAATCAGTTAGTTTCACCTCTATCCTTGGGAAAACCCTTGAAAAAATTATCAAGAATCACATTTTTAGGAGTCCAGCAGGTAATATAATGCTGCAGGGCATCCAGCATGGGTTCATAGCAGGTAGATTTCTGCCTGAGTAACCTTGTTTCTTTCTATGACCAGGTCACTAAATGCTTAGATGCAGGAGTTGAGGTAGATGCCATCTACTTGGACTTTAAGGAGTCCTTTGACATGGTATCCCATTTTATTCTTATAAACAAATTGAATGGCTGTGCCATAGAAGATTACACAGTCGTGTGTGGCAAATTGGCTTAAGGGTCATACCTGAGAGTGGTGGTGGATGGGTGGGTGTTGACCTTGAAAGATGTGGGCAGTGGGGTCCCCTAAGGCTCAGTCCATGGGCTGGTACTGTTCAATATCTTCATCAGTGACTTGGATGAGGGCATGGAAAGCACTCGGGCTTCCAAGGGAGGTGGTGCTGTCCCCTACCTTGGGGGTCTTCAAGAGGAGACTGGACAAGCACCTGGCTGGGGTCACATGATCCCAGCACTTTTTCCTGCCACTGGCAGGGGTAGTGGCAATGTGTAGGGGGTGCATGTGTAACCCCTGGGAATGCCAGTACACCTCCTGATGGCTGTGGTCATTTAGGTGATGGGCAGGGGGGCAGGCAGGAACCCCGGTGCCCTCCCTGCAAGCACCAGCCAATTGTTGCACTCGCTGCAGCCGCTTTTGAGAGTGGCTTGCTCCCAGAAGCAGCAGCAGCCACTCCTGGAAGCGGCTGCAGTGAGTGTAGTGATTGGCCGCAATGATCAGCTGTCGTGGGATCCCCTGGGGGGACACCCCCACACACACACCACAAGATTTCCTGCAGGGGACCCTCCCAGTTAGCAGGATTGCCTGTGGGGGACCCCCCCACCCCAGTCGGTGGGACAGGTTGCAAGGGGGGTATGTGCCCTCCCTGAGTAAGGCTGCACCAGTCGCCCATGGGCAGGGGGTCAGACTTGAAGATCCATTGAGGTCTCTTCCAACCCTAGCATCTATGAATATTATGTTCTGAGTCTGCACTGTAAGCTTGCCCAATAGCTTTTGGATTGATAGAAACATTTTTTTACACCTGCCCAAAAATAATGTGTAAAATCCTGGTTAGAAATGTTATTCCATGGGCTCTGTGTCTTTACATACAAATTTTTTGTTCTCTTGTTTCAAGGATATAAAAAATAAGCCCTTGTTTTTGAGTAATGACATTAATCCCAAAATGACTGTCTGTACATAGGCATTTTTTTTCAGAAAATGGAAGGATTTAGTGAAGAATTAAGCAAGGAATTTTGGAAAAATGAACAACTCACCCCTGATTTTCATGGGTATTTGAGGATGAATGTGTCATGTTTAATCAGAGGATTATGATGAGGAATTGTAGAACCATATGACTTCAGATTTAGAATGTGAAAATAAAGGTTCTCTTTACTTTTAGCCAATTCAGTGGTACATCCTAAGGTGCTTCTACCAGCTGATATGTGATAGTCCTAGTGTGAAATGTTACCATTAGCGCTGTATTAAAGATACAGCATAAGATGATAAAATCTGTCATTCGTGGTGACAAGGGTTAGCTCCCCAACTTTTTTCAGGTTGTTCTTGGTAGCAGATTCTTATATAATATACGTAATACCAGCTAGAGAAACTTCAGAGCACTGCAACTTAATCCGGTTGCTTGACCAAAACTTAGATTTATATTTTTCAGTTCATGTTTAATTTTTAAGTAGCAATAGACCGACAAAACGTCTGGCCACTAAATCTAAACAAGCAGAAATCCCCATTTTAGAACGCTCAGAGTCCTTTTAAACAATGTTTGTTTTTAGCTTTGACAGGAGGTGGGATGGGTGAGACTCAAGTTTTACTCCTCATAAAATTCCGGAAAGCAGGCATTAATTAAAATTATATTTCTGACCATCTCCAGCTAGGACTGGTAATTCTGACTTTCTTTTAGGTCCTGATTCAGAATAGACCAAAGCATAAGCTTAAATCCAGTCCCAATTCAAGACATTTTGAAGAGCATGCCTGTATTTCAGGATTTTTCTTATTTTCAAATATTTTCCTAAATTGGTGCGTTAAGTATAGGTGGCATATAACTAACTAAACAAATGTTTAGCAACGTAAGTCACTGAAAGAGTAGCCACTAAAAATAGCTACCCTTAATATCTTACAGAACTCGGCACCTTTAGCTCTTTGCTGTTTTCCTACTCAGGCTCTGCTAACACTAAATTTATAGGACATGAAGCCATTAAAGGAGTAATTAGCTTTAATTTAGATGCAGTTTGAAAGGAAGGCACAGATGCTCTAGATGATTCTAGATGGTGGTTGTTCTCTAGATTTTTTCTTTGTTTAAAAACATGCTTCGTTGGCTATTATGGAGCTACAGTCCTTATTGGCGGTACCTAAACAGTGGTACTAATAGTTTAAGACAATGTTATGTAGGCTCATACATGCATGACAACTTGGCTATTATATAAAGAAATAAGACTGTGTAAGCAAACAGCAGCATGAAAACATGGATAATGACCCCACCATTGCCTGCTATTCTACAACACTGCAAAAGGAATGCAGCATTTGCATTCTATTTCCATTATAAAAGAAAGTGGTATGGTCAAGAAAAAATACCTAGATAAGTTATGTGCTATATGATAATGCACACCCATGAAACAATAACCATGAACTAACCTAAAAGACAAATCATAGTCACAATGAGTCTCCAAAGGAAAAGATTACTCAGTCTGCATATTTTATTTACACTATATGTAGTCCAGAAGACTAGAGAACGTCCTTTGCTTTTAGAGATTAATGTCATTCATATTATTATCTTTCTGCTTACTTTAAATAATAAGTTCCTTTTACTATCTGTTTTGAACACAGCAATGGAAACTAGATGGAAAAGTAACTAAAGTTTTGTCTTGAAATTGTGTCTACAATTTACCATATATGTTGCTAGGAACAAATAGTATGCTTTCACTTGACAGTGACTTCATCCAGAACAAGGCTGTGAGTCATAACGTCTGCAGCAAAGCTCCCTTGGGAGGTTAATATTTGGCAAAGTTGATGTAACTGAAGAACAGCTGAGAGGATAAAAACTCTCCCCCACCCTCCACACCTTTTACCATCTCTCAATATGTATCAATACTTACAGTACGTTTTGAAGAATTCTCCTTATTTTGGCAGGGAAAATGATGTGATGATACCCACAAATAAAATATCTTAAGGACCAAAATATTATAAAACAGCAAACATACTTTTAAAGTGAGCAAATTCTTCTTTACACTCCAGAAAGTTAAAGTGAATCAATGACAAGTATGAAGGCAATTCACTTGACATAAGTCATGTTAAATACCTGTGTGGACACGGGTGTCCTCTTGTAAATGAGGCTAACAATGCTACTAGCCTTCTAGATGCATTTTTTTGTTGCTCTTGTCCTTTGTGGCTTAGTATTGGAACTTAAAGTGTGAAGGTGAGAGAGAGATTATTTCCGTCTTTTTAGTAATAAAATAGACTATAATGTACAGGTAATGACGAGGAGTAGGTGAACTTAAATCTTGGATATTTTGTAAAAGTAGAACGAAAACTAGGGGTGCACTGATAAAGATTTTCTTGGCAGATACCGATAGCCAGTTATTAACCAACTATATTGGCTGAGCCGATAACCAATTTATTTTAAAATGCAAAGCATTTGAAGTACTGACATTAAATAAACCTTTTCTTTTATGTGCTCCAGCAGCCTCCTGCATCACATGTATCAGCACCTTGGTGCTTAAAAACGGTGGTGGAGGTGCTTGAACTAAAGCTCATTAAATGAGATTTAGTTTAAGTGCTGCTGCCACCATTTTTAAGCACAGGGATACTTTTAAGCAGAGGGTGGATGCAGGCTGCTCACTGTGGGCTCAGGACTCTCCACAATGTGTGCCCCACAACTTGCTGCCCCCCCAGTGCTGCCAGGTAGGCAGAGGGTATGCAGCCAGTGTGGGACTCCCAAGGGAAAGGCAGCAGAGTGGAGAGCCCTGAGCCCACAGCGAGCTGCCTGCATCTGTCCTGCGCACAAATTTAGGCATGCTTCCCCAGGGGGGTGTGCAGTGGTGGGGAGCTGGCCCCCCACAGCCTTTGGACGAGCCGCCCATGACTGCATCCCACCGCAGGTCCCATGCACTATCCTGGCTGGGCAGTGCCCCCCAGCCCCTACCCCGCTGCCTACCTTACCATAGGGGCCTTGATTTACACCCCACATACACCTTCCCTTCCATAGACTTACCTGCAGGGAGCTGCTTTCCATGCTGCCTAGCTGTATTCCTGGCAACATGTGTGCTGTGCACATACACACAGCGCCCTTTGTCTCACTCCCAGCGGCTCCAAGCAGGACCCCTTGCAGGCTGAAATGCTGTCCACATGCAAGGGGAAATATGCCATTTTCCAAGGGAGCTCAGGCATCCAGGGGGCTAGCCCTGTGGGGGAGAGGGAACTCAGGTGTCCAGAGCCCCAGCCAGAAGGTATAATTATGGGTAAACATTATCAGCTACAACAGCCAAAAAAGGCCACTAGCCAATAATGTCATTTGCCCTTTTATCAGTGCCAATCTGAGGCAACAGATATATTGGTACATCTCTAAAGAAAACTATATAACTGTTTTTGTTGTCGTGGTCCCTTCTGTGCACCTTTTAAGTTGCATATTTTGAAGGAGGAAACAAGTAATGACTGTTAGCGATGCATCTTCACAGCAAGGTTACCCTGGGTGATCTATCCTTTAGACAGGGTTGTTCAACTGGTGGCCTGCGGAGCTATGCTGTCCAGCCTTCAGAGCTTCCCACAGGTCCAAAACTTTGGTGGCAGGGGAGCAGTGGCAGCTCACTGCTACTTCCTGCTGTCGTATTTCCAGACTCTGTGGGAGGGCAGGGTGAGTCCCACTGGCCAGATAGTATGACCCTGTGTGCTAGATTTAACACACTGGGCCAATCAGGAGAGCGAGGGGTCGTGCCAAGTTGACCAGAGCCGATCAAAGCAGCATGGGACAGTGCAGGGCCAGCTACTGTGAGTCAGGGAGGGGCAGTGCAGGGCTGAGCAAGGTGGCACAGAGCAGCACAAGTGGGACAGGCAGAGGCAGCACTGAGTCCAATCCCGATATGCAGAGCCCAATCTAGCCTGCAGAGTGGACCCATATCACTTTGGCATGTAGGACCAAAAGACTGAGCCCCACTGCTTCAGATACCTACTTCACTGGGTTACTCAGACTCCAGAATAAGACTCGAATTGCTTCACTGCCCTGTGTCTACCTTGGCATACTGCCACTTGCTGTGTGGCAGAAAGATTTCAGTATTTCTTAATTGTAGCCAAGCCTGTACATTATTCTCTTACTTTGGAGAGGCTGAGGGACCTTGCTATGCTTTAGTCTCGTCATCCTTGGCAAAATGATTAAACATCCCCCACAAAAATCTGGGAGATTTTATATCTGTGAAGCAGTTTGGTAATTTTTCACAAATGATGCTGAATAAATGTAAGGCACTATTGATAACTACAAGGCAGTTGATTCTCCTTATCCTAAAGAGAAGTGATGGCAAGTCTAGTTTCAGATGAGCAACCAAAGCTCTGAGTTTATTTTTGTATTTTTCTTCTCCAAATATTCAGTGCTGTTCCATCACTCTCACTTTCACTATAGTATCTAAAAAGCCAGCCAGACTGTTCTGTTTCCAAAGTATTTTCTTCCCCTGCTGTCTCAAAATAGAAGATGGATCCCATCATCAATACAACTTCTGTCTTCCATTCTCCCAGCCTGCACTCCACTTTTATTTTTTTTCCAAAGCAAAAGACTTCATCCCAGGATTCAGTGAAGATGTCTATGCTGAGACTCACAGATTTGGAATTTAAGCTACCTGCCCTTTAGCTATCCCCAGAGCATGTCACTTGTAAGGTGGTTCTTTCACTATCATGGTGCCTACTGCACTCATAAATGCAACCAATAGGCTTTTAAATTTTAATTGTATATTTGGCTGTGGACCCAACAGAGGAATTGATGGCTTTCTGGTTTTCCTCTGATAACTTTCCAAGGTAAAGTGAGTGGTGGAGTGGAAAGAGTCAAGTAAAAGACTCATGAGAGAGACTGTCAGAAGTTGCAAGTGCTATAGAGGGTCTATTGGAAGTAGCACAATTTGCCTAGTTTAGATTGTTAAAGGGTGAGGAGAGATGCCCCTTACCCAGACTTCAAAAACAGTCTGGTTTTCATAATAGAAATGGGGTTTGGATGAGTTGTTACAGCTTAACCATCCATTAGACACCACAGACCAAATGTTCTAGTAAATCATTGAAAAAATGAAAGAAGAAAGTGTGAAAATGCTCTGCAAACGCCTTGTTTTCTAGAAAGTTAATAAAAGGCTAAAGTCAGAGACTGAAGGTAATATAACAAAAATTCAATTTTAATTGTACAGTTTTTAAAAATTCTTCAAATTGGAAGAATTACACAATAAAAAGTAAAAAGGAACAAGTTTAAATAAAATGTGCTAAATGTGACCACTCATTACAAATAACAGTTTTAAAGATACTGTAGACCTCCATCTAACCCAGGAGGTGCACAGTCCCACCAGGGGAGATGCCTTGTTGGACCTGGTGCTGGCCACGAGTGACGACCTGGTGAGGGGACTGCGGGTGTTTGACCACCTGGGCGACAGTGATCGTCGCCTGCTGGAATTCACCATCCAGCGCAAGGTGGCAAAGGCCTACAGCAAGACAGCAGCCCTAGATTTCAGGAGGGCAAACTTCAATGAGATGAGGAGAATAGTTGGGGAAGCACTGAGGTCCCAGAGGGGAAGGAAGCCAGATGTCCAAGAAGAGTGGTCGCTTCTTAAGGAGATGATCCTCCAAGCCCAAAAGGAGGTAATCTCAACATGGATCAAATGATGGAGGGCGCAAAAGCCCCCATGGCTTACCAAAAGTATCCAGGAATGTCTTCTAGCTAAAAGGGAGGCGCACACCCAATGGAAGGGAGGGGCCATCACCAGGGAGGATTATACTGCGGTTGCTGGGGGTTGCACGGGGGGCAGTCAGGAAGGCCAAGGCGGAGATGGAACTGGGACTAGCTTCCCAGATCAAGGACAACAAGAAGTCCTTTTTTAAATACCTAGGGGGCAAAAAGAAGGTACTGGCTAACGTGGGGCCTCTGCAAGACACACTGGGAAATTTGGTCATCACACCAGACGAGAAAGCTAACTTATTTAGTGACTTCTTTGCTTCCATTTTCCTGAGCAGGGACTGGATCAGCCCCCCCCACTGGGTGCCCCTAGGGGCTGGGGGAGGCGCACCTAGGCCAAGGGTCAGTGAGGATCTAGTCAGAGAACTTCTGGAGGGACTGGATGTATTTAAATCAGCTGGTCCGGATGATCTCCACCCCAAAGTGCTGAGGGAATTAGCTGAGGTCACTGTGGGACCCTTGGCACGGCTTTACGAGCGCTCATGGTGTTCTGGTGTGGTGCCAGAGGACTGGAAGAGGGCCAATGTGGTTCCCATCTTCAAAAAAGGGAGGAAGGAGGACCCAGGAAACTGTAGGCCAGTTAGTCTTATCTCAATCCTGGGTAAGATTTTTGAGAGAATTATTCTGGCGCATGTCCACGAGGGGCCAGCAGGAGAGATTATGCTTAGAGGCAACCAACACGGGTTCATTAGAGGCAGGTCCTGTCAGACCAGCCTGGTGGCCTTCTACAACCAGGTCACCAAATCCTTAGATGCAGGGGTAGCAGTGGACATGGTCTTCCTGGAGTTTCAGAAGGCCTTCAACACCATCTCTCACCCTATTCTCATTAAAAATCTGGGGAACTGTGGTGTCAACACCTGCACAATCAAATGAGTTGCCAACTGGCTGGCGGGCCGCACCCAGAG
>NW_017728917.1:28726679-28730672 GCF_001723895.1 Crocodylus porosus
GGGACCTGAACCTGTTCAGCCTCCACAAGAGAAGGCTGAGGGGGGATCTAGTGGCCAATTACAAACTAGTCAGAGGGGACCAGCACACATTGGGGGAGACCCTGTTCCCTCGTGCACTACCAGGAGTGACCAGGAATAATGGTCACAAGCTGGCAGAGGGTAGATTCAGGCTAGACATCAGGAGGCGCTACTTCACGGTCAGGGCGCCTAGGATCTGGAACCAACTTCCAAGAGTAGTGGTGCTGGCTCCTACCCTGGAGGTCTTTAAGATAAGGCTAGACAATCGCCCTGCTGGGGTCATTTGACCCCAGTACTCTTTCCTGCCATGGCAGGGGCTCAGACTCGATCTGTTTAGGTCCCATCTTACCCTACTAACTATGAAACTATGTAAATTGCTTAAATAGCCAGATTGGCTTTTAATCTAAAATTTTAAAACAATCTATTTGCTAGTTGCCTTTCCATCCTTAATTGGTAATAACATTCCCTTTATACAGCCACTTGCCTAGCTAAAAATAGGTCTAGAACTGTCCTGACAGCCAGAAGTGTGTTTGATTAGCTTCTGTCTTCAACACTCACTCACCCCTCTCAACTAACTGCCCTACAAATAACATCTATCAACTTCACTTCATAATAAAATGGCATTGAAATCATGATGCTTGATTGTATGTTGCTAAGAGAAACAATTGAAAAGTAAACTTAATTGTGGTCTGCCGGATGTCTGTATCTTTTTTTTCATGTAATTGTACATTTAGAGAAATACAGTATAATTGCAGAGATGCAGTGCAGGTTAAGCAGCAATATTACCTTAGTTTAGAATGTGTACTGTGTAAAGTGATGCATGTGTCCAGAACATGACTTTATCAGAAAAGCAAATCGAATAGGATGTCCTGAATGCTTCAGTGTCACCCTGGAAACACTTCATAGTGACTTCCATAACAGAGCTTGACAGTGTCAATCTATCTCCTTTAGTGCACCAACAGAACTCTCTGCTTATCAAGTTAGCTTTAGGTAAAATATGAATGATTCTCAGGAGGGCCTGGGATAATACAACTTGATCCTCTGACTTGTGTTACATTTCTGTTAATATCACATAAAAGTAGCGACGTGCTGACAGTGTCTGAAAGAATCACAACTCTAGAATTTTAAAACACAGAGAAATGATTAATGTCCCCTAAAACATTTTTTGAGAGATACAGCCTCAGATTCCAATGTAAGAAACAGGAGATAACATAAAATACGATGTGGTGGCCTTCCTTCGTCCACCCAAAGCTACCAAATACCAGCTTTCTTTAAAAATGTATGCAGTCTCTTGCCTGAGAATATTTTTTTAAGGGGCCTTCCCTGTTGCATCACAGCTTTATAAACAACCTTGGACTTTCCATGTCAGGACAGCATCTAAGATCTAGAGTTGCTAGGACCAAGCCCATCATCTCTAGGGCAGATGAGTGTCTGTTGTAAACCCACAGAAATAAATGTTCCCAGACAACAACTTTAGAAAGCTGCTCTCATAATCAGCATACTTGGACTGTGTGACGCTTCAGTCCCTGATTCAGTTTGGTGGAGATTTGGCCCAGTTCGGTGGATGAGTCTCCAAATCTGAATCGAATCAGTGGACCCTTTAATCTCTCCGAGTCGAATCAGATCCCTCCAAATTTTGTTCAGAGAGATTTGGAAAGATTTGGCAATTCAGACATAGACACAGCTTTAAATGTTTTTTCTACATACCTCTAGGTATCAGGGGCTTGTGAACGCTGCGATGCTGGAGCACATGGAGCGTGGGGGGCTCCCCAGTGTGCTCAGTAGCAGACCCGGAAGTGGACCAGAAGCATTTCCAGTCCACTTCTGGGTTTGCCGGGGAGTGGGCAGGGGGGCCCTCCTGCATCCCCCCAGCTTGGCGAGTGGTGCCTCCTGGGTCGGGGGGGGGCGCCTGGGGTCCCCCCGCAGCTGACTGCTGAGCCTGAGGCTTGGGGAGCTCCAGCATAGTTCCTGGCAGACCTGGAAGTGGACCAGAAATACTTCTGATCCACTTCTGGGTTCACTGGGGGCCCCCTGTGCTCTTGTGGGACGCTCCATCCACTCCAGCATTGCAGAGATCACGAGCTGTGTCTATTTCTGAATCGCTGATTCTCTGAATCAGCACTGAATCTTCAGATTCGGATTTGGCCAAATCAAATCGGGGACAGTGATCTGAATCAATTAATTGAATCACTGTCCCTGATTTGGGCCAATTCTGAATTGAATAGGGCCCACTTTGCACACCTGTAATACTTACATTGCTGCTGTTGGCCAGAATTGCTTGGCTTTAATGTGTGAGCATGGGAGAAGATTGTCATTTATTGCAGTTGTTACAACAGATTACGATTGGCAAATCCATTCTAAGATAAATGTGGTGCCAAAAGGAACCATCCGTAGAGCTGTGGCTACCGCTGACTGATGTCACACAGAATAAGCCTTCAAACAAGTTAAATTACATGACATGCTAATCAGCATCTTGTTTCTATCATGTTTAATGTCCTTGAGAGCAAAGGTAAGAGACTGTACATAATGAAGACAAAAAGCAATCAACTACTACTGCCAAAACTTTCTCGTATTTTCCTAAATCTAATTATGGCTAAAAATAACCCCCAAAAACAAAATTAAAAAAGGATTCAGTTAATTCAAAGTAAAATGCCATATTTGGGTGATTGGTCAGTGGTCCCTTTGATGTCTGTTCTGTCTTTTGTCCCCATAATTCCATTTCCAGAGAAGAAACTACAGAACAAGGCAGACAGGTGGTTTGACCACATAGTGTGTTAATTACCAGTTTGCGAGAAGAGTCCCCTATATGGACAGCAATCACCTGGGCATTGGTAACCTGACTGCACTGATTGGCTAGCTGGGACTGTCGGGACAGTGATTTAAACTGTCAGCACACTTGCACCCGTTCAATGAAGTCTTACCTAGCAGTTGTTAGTGCGTAGTAACATAACCATGGGTGGTGAGTAGGACATGAGTCCTGGATGCTACCTAAGAAGGGGTGGCACTGGAATGGAGCCAGGGGTTGCAGCATCCTCTCATCTTGCCCCACTGTTTGCACCTGCATCTTCTCTGCAGCAGTTCTGACAGCAGGGAGGGCAGAGCATAGGAACTGTAGCATGGAAACTGCAGCCAGTGAATCACTGCTGCTGGGGGAGATGTTTACCTAATTTTTTTTATGCCAAAAGCCAGTATTTAAATGACTGCTCTATACACATCAGCAACAAAAAAGGAGGTACTATCTCACCCAGAAGCAGTGAGCTGCCAGTCGCTGCTCCTGCCCAGATATAACCAGTCAGTATAACCATACCCCTGTTAAGAAATCTTAAGTATGCATTTCAGGCATCCCTCATTTCAAAAGACATTCAAAGTAATCCATCTTCTGCACAGATCTGTTCTCCTCCCCTACACACCCCACATTTAAATGTTGAATTGTATTTGCATCAGAAATTAACATAAATACATCATAAGACTGAGGTAGGAAAAAAATTATTAGGCCCAGAGGAATGAATTCCTCAGCATTTTAAGTTTCCTGCATGTGTAAAGTTTTCGTTTCCCTTTCTTTATTTGTTACAGTGACTTCCACATTACTCCAGGGTTAGGGACAGAAGTTGCACATAAACCAGTTTCAGTGATCAGAAACTGGTTTAAAACTGTAACGGAATAGAAGTTCAGTGCACGTAAAGCAATTTCAAAATGACTGAAACCGATTTAAAATAAACCTGGTTGAATGTCGTGTCAGACTTATAGATTCATAGATGTTAGGGTCAGAAGGGACCTCTGTAGATCATGGAGTCTGACCCCCTGCATAGGCAGGAAAGAGTGCTGGGTTCAGATGACCCCAGCCACATGCCCATCCATTTTCTTCTTGAAGACCCCCAGGGTAGGGGAGAACACCACCTCCCTTGGGAGCCCATTCCAGATTTTGGCCACTCTAACTGTGAAGAAGTTCCTCCTAATGTCCAGTCTAAATCTGCT
>NW_017728917.1:28730807-28741767 GCF_001723895.1 Crocodylus porosus
GAGTGGCCCTTCTCTGGACCCTCTCCAGGTTATCCACATCCCTCTTGAAGTGTGGTGCCCAAAACTGCATGCAGTATTCCAACTGCGGTCTGACCAGCATCTAATAGAGGGGAAGTATCACCTCCTTGGTTCTGTTTGTCATGCATCTGCTGATGCACGATAAAGTGCCATTGGCTTTTCTGATGGTTTCGTCACACTGCCGACTCATGTTCATCTTGGAGTCCCCTAGGACTCCAAGATCCCTTTCCATTTCCGTGCTACCGAGCAGGTCATTTCCTAGGCAGTAAATGTGCTGGACATTTCTCCTCCCTAGGTGCAGCACTTTGCATTTCTCCTTGTTAAATTGTATTTTATTGTTTTCTGCCCATTTGTCCAGCCTGTCCAGGTCTGCCTGTAGTTGTTCCCTGCCCTCCAGTGTATCCACTTCTCCCCGGAGTTTTGTATCATCCGCAAACTTGGACAGAGTACATTTCACTCTGTTATCATCCAAGTCACAGCCTCTTAACTTGTTCACCTTTATGGGGTGGGATACCGTACTGAAGGCCTTCCTGAAGTCTAAGTAAACTATGTCAACCCCTACTCCTGTGTCCAGGTGTTTTGTAATCTGGTCATAAAAAGAGACAAGATTAGTCAGGCATGATTTACCTACTATGAACCCATGCTGGTTTTCCCTCAGTGTAATTTTTCCTGCTGGGGTCTCACATAAATGAGCCTTAATCTTTTCAAAGACTTTGCCAAGGATGGAGGTGAGACTGACTGGCCTGTAGTTGCCTGGATCCTCCTTCCTCCCCTTCTTGAAAATAGGGACCACATTTCCCAGTCCTCCAGGACCGGTCCCATGCCCACGAGTGCTCAAATATTCTTGCCAGTGGCTGTGCCAGTGTCTTCAGTACCCTTGGATGGAGCTTATCCGGGCCTGCTGACTTAAACACATCCATTCCTTCCAAGTGACTTTGCAACATCTCAGGGGCAATGCTTGGTAGTCTGGCACCCAGCTACTGCCTCTCTACAATCTCATTGTGACGCTTGTCTTGCCCCTCATTTAGGAACACTGAGGCAAAGAAGTCATTGAGGAGTTCAGCCTCGTCTTCTAGCCTGGAACCTCCAGATTTTCAGTCCCAGTAGGAGTATCAGCATACATCATTCAAAAGTCCCAGTAGGAATATGGGCATACATCATTCACAATTCCCAGTCTTAACTGATTTAGGTCAAACTGTTTTATGAAACTTCTAGCCCAGAACCTCTCCTGGTTCAAGTTAAAATAGTCCCCCAGCATCCCAACATTTTGCTGGGCTGGGCTGGGCTGGGCTGGGCTGGGCTGTCTGTTCGTTCCAGGGAGCAGGGTTGGCCTAGATGGGACAGTGAGGGCTGGCTTACTGGCTAGCTCACGGGTCCTCCCAGGCAAACCCTTGCTGGGGTCTGGGGCCAGAGAGAGGGATTAAATTTCCCTTCCTCCCTCCTGCCTCTCCCCCCAAGTACAGAGGTGGCTGTGACTGTAGGCTACAAATCCCAGAAATACCTGGAAGCAGAAAGAGGAAGTGATGAGCGACCCTGTACAGTCCTGCTTCTGTGATTGTAGACTGCAAATCCCAGAGACATTGGAAGCAACAGGAAGAGAAAGCAAACATACAGCCCATGCTGGCTATGTACCAGAGCGCCATGCTCTAGCACCCTCTAGTTTCTGGACTGAGCCACTGCAGGCATGTGGCTGCATTTCCTAAATCAAAAGTAAGTGTCTGTTCATTTGCTTATTGGTTCAACTTTTGCAGCTTAGTTTAACCTGCAAAGACTGAATCATTCCAGCCTTGAGCTTTTTTGAATGTCTGGACTTATCTCAGAAGTGGTTTTAGGTAGGTTGAGCGAGATGAGAATTCCACTTCCTGCAAAATGCGTATTGCCTGGGCAGTCAATTCCTTTCATTTACCCAAAGTTTTATTGTGATTAATGACAGGCATGAGAATGGAACGAAGGTGTCCTAATACCAATCCCTAAGGCCACAGTCACCTGTGATGTACATTATTGTATCAAAGAGTAGTAAAGGCAAGAATTGGAATCTAAAATTTATTTATGAGAATATTACTTGCTGTACTGCTAATATACAGTGTATATTTCCCTGGTATAGCTGTGGTGAGCCACAACATTGCATACATTTCACCCAGAATCCCTCTGTTGCACCCTCTCTCAGCCTAGTGCGTCTGATTAGTGTGACCCCACAATTAAGCATTACTCAATATGTGTGTATACTCGAGATACCCATCCTGCATGGATCCATGTGCTAATTAACCCCTACCCATGACGACCCAGGCATTTTTGTCACAAGTCCTGGAATGCTCCAAAAATGTATGTGCAGATGAGGCGCAAGGCAGTGTGGTCCAGCTTCCCTTCATAGAGGGCAGGGCCACACCAATCATATGTGCCAGGCTAAGAGAGGGAGCTACAGAGGGATTCTAGGTATGCAGTGTCATGGTTCACCATGACTTGAAAAAGACTTGGCAGCAAGGGGGACTTAATGGGCACTACCATAGGTCTAACTCAGATGGGTTGCACCAACCAATCCTTGTGGTAGGTTCCCTTCAGCATATCTGCCCAATGTAGGCCATGTGTTTTATAGTCACGCTTTAGTGTTGGCTGCATTTAATCAGCTTCATAGCTGGTTTCTGTTACTGAGTGTGTGATGCTTTTGGCAGCAGTGTAATGATAGTGTATTCAGTGAGGTTTTCTGGTATATGATTATTACATAAGAGACTAGTTTGAGCTTTTTATTGTTTTATGAGCTATGAATGTCTTGGTTCCAGGGACACTGAAACAGGATATTGTTCAGGATACTAGTTGCTACTTGATGCGACTACCAAGAATTATTAGGCAGATTGGTTTGATTGTGCATCTGTTGTGCCTTATGCAATAAAAAAATTGCACCCTAAAATATATATTACTCTAAGAAATAGAGGAAGAACTAAATTAAGGCTAAGTTTATAATGATGCAGACCTACACACATGCCAACACCTGTTCTGACACATGCTAATTAGCACATGTTGGAGCAGACTTGATTAATCAGGACTTGATTAATCAAGTCTGCTGGAACATGCTAACTAGCACACTCCACCAGCCTCAGCATCATGTGTATTCAGTGTCCCCGCATTTCACAATGGTGGTGGGGCACTTTTTAACTAAAGCTCATTGAATGAGCTTTGAAGCACCCCTGTCACTGCTTTGAAATGCGAGATGCTGAATACACATGATACTGCAGGCGCTTTAATTAGAGTGGTTCCTGAGCCCTTATTTAGTGTCTTTAATACAGAAGAATCTCAAAGCACTTTGCTCTTGAACACTCTGCATAGAGATGATGTGGCCTAGTGGCTGAATATGAAGCTTGGAAACAGGAAAATTTTTGCTTTAGCCCCACTTCTAACAGTGACTTGGGTGGCCTGTGGAGGAAACAGGAACAATATGGGACTTGCCCATCAGTGAAAGAAAAATAATACTTACCTACAATACCTTCCTCAAAGGATGTGGTAAAAGTTTAATTTCTACAAAACTCTCCACATTTTTTGTGGTGCTAAAAACAACAGTAGAACACAGCAAGGAAAACCCTTAAACTTGTTGTTAAAATGCATCAATAATACTATTTAATTCTGCTGCTAAAACCTCCGAGTAGTCAGAAATTGTTAGCCCTTGAATTAGGCTTGCTGTGTTTAGATTTGCAGCTATGCAAAATAAAACCAAATTGGCCTTTCCCAGTTCAAGAGTTTATAGCAGTGTAAGAGAATTCTGTGCACACAGAGAGTCTTTTTTTTTCCTTTTTGACAGACATTACTGTTCCATTTTTGTAAATATAACTTGCAGTATAACCTCATGTTTTCTCTGTGTGTTCACATACAGCTTTGGAAAATGACTCACTACTTCTTTTGGCACTAAAAAGTTTATTACAGTAGACAAGTAAGGAATTTTGCAGACAGCTGGGAGTTTATTCAGTCTCAACCATATGATTTAGGGTGTATTTGGTAAGAACTAGTAAGCGATATTCTGGGGCCCTGCAGTCAGACTGTTTTTAAAGTGGAATAAACTAGGCTGATTTTTCCTAGGTACTATGTAGGTAGGTTTTCCTTCCTTCCTTAATGTTCTGTGATGATGGCAAGCTAATCTCTAAACAGCCTTTAGTAATCTTCTCTGATTTGCGAATACTATAAACAACAATTCTTGTAAATCATGAAAAAAGAAGTAACTTGAGACCTCAGATGAAAAGGCTGGCTTCTCTTTGCAAATTACAGTTTGTTTAGTGAGTGGAGGTTGGAGGATTCGTTTAGCCATCATGAATCAGTGCCTGGTTGCTGCGTGAACCTTGGACTATATTTTGTTGTATGCCTGCTAAACTTATTTATACTTTGAGTTACTCGGAATCTCTCTGATTTCACAAACGCTTCAGAGAGGGTCATGAAGGGAGATGGCAGTGCAATGTGGAATCTGATGTGGAAATACTGTATTTCTGTCAGGACAATCAGGTATAGTAAAAACTTTTTATTAAGTTATTTTGTGATCAGTCTTTTAAGGTTGCATGTGTCGTACAAATAGGTCTCTCTCAACAGCTGTGCTACTTTACACTGTACAGTTAACTTTGAGCTAGGCAAGCTTATTATTAGTTTTGACTCCTACCTGCGTTTTTAACCAAAGCTTTGAATTAGTATAACAGTAACAATATAAGGTTACAATAACAAAGCTGCAAGGAAAAGTGGCATTGTCCTGTTTTGGTGCCTTGGGAATCTCTCTCTCTCTCTCTAGCGATTTATTTTACATGCTGTTCAGGGTTGGAACACAGACGAAAATTTGTTTTTGTGAACATTTGCCCCTTTTTTTGGAGCTTACTTAAATCCTGCATGCATGTTTGGCATACCACAAGGATCAATTTGCTTAAGAAAAAGAAATAGGGCTGCAGAATAAAAAGCTGAAATGATAAACATGCCACCCTAATACAAAACTCAAATCTTACCTGTGTGCTATGTGAAAAGGCAGCTTGTTTAAATATGACGACAGGCTGTGGCTGCTGTGTATCAATGCTCACATTCTTTGGGTGGTTCATATTTGACATACTGCATTTTCCTTGCCAAGCTCAGTTGCTGTAGATTCCAGCGGAGTTCATTCCCGGAATGGAGCAATTAAGACACTCGGTGATTGTGTCTCCTCTTAGTGATTTAAAAAAAATGTACATTTAAAAAGAGCTAGTTGCTTACTACTTTCATGCTGTAATTTCTTTGTGCAGTAGGGCTGTATATTTTGAATGCTGTGTTTTGTGGTGCAAGTTTCCACAAGGAATCACATAATCTAAATAATTACTGTATTTCACACTATAATTATTCATAGTGCCAAAGAAACAGTTCAGAGCCTAGATTCCTACATGAACTTTCATAACAACTGAAAAAGCAACTTGAAAAATTTTTTTCCTTGGGGATACTGATTGCCAGCAAATCCCCTAGGTCCACAAAATATGGTCTACATTTTAAGGAAATTGGGATTGATCCTCAACAGAGGTTTCAAAGGAGATAAAATCATTTGTAAAGAGCCTCTGAGTCAGGACTGAAGGCAGTGAAGAAGTGACTGCCTGAAATTAATCTGATTAGTGTTTAAGTGTAGAGCCGTAGTTTTCATAGTACAACATTCACCCTGACCTCAGTAATACTGAAGGGAAAGTGCTTTTCAACATTTCAACATGAAAAATCATAAGCACATGCTCTTATAATAAAGAAACTGAAAAATAAGAACCTTTGGGCATTGTGAGTATGGTTGTTGGTCCTTTATTCTTTACTTAAAATGCAGCTTTCAAGTCATGCTCATCACTATATAGCCAGGTTTGTTTTGTTTTGCTTTGCTTCACCACATTTATTATTATTTAGAATATTTCAGTTGAACATTAGGTTAATTGCTTACAGCAGTCTTTATTTATATAGCAGCTCACTGTGGCTGCCACAGCTAGTGCAGTGCAAAATAAAGTTCCTCTTTGCATAGTCCTAGGAGCATTACTTATGAAGTTGTTAGTTGTTTTAGTAGCTAGTTAAAACATCTTTTCCATGTATGTAGCACTGGTGACCCCCTGAGAGGGTAAGGAAAAGGGAATATTCCGTTTGAAAAATCTCATAGGCTTTTATTTTTTTTCAAAGGGGGGAAAAGTGGTGCATTCATAATTTACTGTTTTGCTGTTCTTAAGCAGTCCTCCTGCCCTGGTCCCATTTTTAGAACGTTAAAAAGCTAAAATACCCTGTTTGTCTCATGTTTATCTCCATCAAGTAGCAGCATCTCTTTCCTTCTGTCCAGAGACTAGCTGCTTAAGGAAATGAGGCATGTTCACATATAAGAAATATAAGGTATCACCTCAGATGTTTAATCCAGTTTTGTGATAGATTTTTCTGATATATATATTTTAAAGCAACATAGCTAAATGATTGCAACACCTATTGTGGCTGTAGTTAATCAGCATAAAAATGTCTGTCTTCAATATAACAGATATTTCTTCTGGAATAGGAATTAAGCTTTAATGGTATAAACACCTTTCTACTCCTGTAACTGTGTCCACACTAAGGAAGGTTATAATGCTTTAAGTCTACTGAAAAGCTATCAAGCAATATAATTTTTATGTATAGACAAGGTTAATGTCTTTCTCTGTAAAGGAAAATGACTGTTTTTCAAATTAACGAATTAGGGGCAAATCCAGTTAAAGACATTCAAAAAGCCTGAGCCTGAATTGATTCAATCTTTGCAGGTTAGTCTAACCTGGCTAAGCTAAACCAGTTTTGTAACCAGACAGGCATCCCTGAAATGCAGGCACCTGCCTGTAATGGCTTAGGCTAGAAGCTGGGGGGGCGCTAGTACAGCCCTCCCTTCCCTTGCACAGAGCTGAGCTGAGGGGGGCATGGCCAGGCCCCAGCAGGACATTGTGATTAGGAAGGGGGTCCCCTCCCTCCGCCTCCTTGATAACAGATCATTTATCAGCTCTGTTATCAGCATTGAATGCCCCATCAGAAAATAAAGCCTCACTCATTACAAGCTCTTAAACAGCTTTTTCCAAAGGAAAATGCATATCAGCCTCTGGCTTCTTTACTATTTATTCTATCCAAGAAGAGCACACACCAATTGCAGATGTCTCCTCAACCTGGTGAAGGGATTTTAAACTCAAAAGCTTGCTAAGAAAATTTTTTTCAACTATTTAGTAGGTCTAATAAAAGATATCAGATTTACCCAAGGAACCTTGTTTGCCTTTTCCAAAGGAAGGAATGCAGGGACATTACCATCTGAGCTGTTGATTACCTCCAAAAAGCCCAAAGTGGACACTATCCTATCTGCCTTACACAGTGTTAGCTAACATACCACATGCTGGCTACAGTCTGTGCTGTGGGAGAGAGGAGGAAGGAATCCCTGCTTAAGCAGCAAGCAGTGAAAGGAGGAGAGGGGGCACAGGGAAGCCAGCAGACCCTGCTGTGCCTACAGGTCTGTGCTGGAGCTCCAGCCAAGGAGCAGAGGAGAATGGCCAGCCCTGCTGTGGAGCAGAGAGCCCCACCTAGCCCAGAAAGCATGCCAGGATGCTGGGTGTGTCTGGTTTAGCTTAAACCAGCAAAGGGTCTGGGATGGACATTGCATCAAATGGTTTAACCCAAATCAGTTAAGTCTGATACTACATTTAACCAGGATCATCTCGAACTGGCTTCAGCCATTTTCCAACTGGTTTATGTGCAGTGAACATCTGCTCTGTTACAGGTTTAAACCAGTTTCTGATCACTTAAACCAGTTTGTGTAATGTCTGTCCCTAGCACTATTAACTTTAATGCAAGTTAGTTAGGGTTATTATACACCAACCTTTGAATTATTATCACTTCTTGGAAGACATCATGCTGACCTATATTTTAACTTTGCTGCCTGGAGTAGTCCCATTGAAATAAATGGGGCCTCTGAGAGTAGCAGAATTAAGTGCCTGTCATAAGCATCAGTAGGACTAGGCTTAAGCACAATGGCATAGCATAATGGATGCCCAGTCCTGCTTGGTAACTTTGGGTCATACTATAATTAGAAAATAACAAAACCTGTCATACTGCTTGTTTAAAATATACTGTACCATGAAACTTACATATTCTTCTCAGTTACAGTGGAACGAACTCCCTAGCAATATCAATTCAAGTGAAAATCTACCAATAGCAAAGTGAAAGGAAAGTCCTAAATTACTGAAATCTCTAAACACTCTGCTTAACATGAAACTTAAAAAAAAAATGGAATTCAGGGAATACCCATAACACTCAACTATTTCATGATCCCATTAACAAACAGAAGGAAATGAGCATAGACAAAATCCATCTTCAGAATACGTTATCCAGTCAATTCTAAGATGAGGCTTTTCCTCCCCATTTTAACATGGTTGTGAGGGAGCAGGCAGCAGCTGTAACTTGAGGTCTGGTTGAGGTTGTGCAGGGGTAGCACCAGCTCTTCCCAGGGCGGGGCCTGAGGTGGACTAGACAGAAAATTGTGGGGGTGGGCTGTGCTATACATCCTCTGGCCAAACATACTTATTCTTTTTTTTAACAATACCCACTTAAGGACTTAAGGCATTGCACTTCTGTGGGTGGGAGCGGGGTGAATTCAGCTATGTGGGGTGGGTGGCAGCAGGCTGGGGAGGAGGCAGGGAGCTTGGACAGGGGTAGCACTGGGAGGAGTGTCTATGGGGAGGTTAAGCTGAATTCTGGTGTGGCTATAGCCCTCCCCCCCCAAGTCCGCCCCTAGCACTGCCCCTGAGGTTGGGGGGCTGGGGCTGGAAACACAGCTGCCTCTTTCCCCCACCCCCACTGCCTCTCCTAGTGTCTGCTTCCCTACTGCTTGTCCCCCACTGCTGCCTTCCATCTTGTTGATAATGCAAGATCCACTTTCCCTTCCAAGCCCCAATGTTTCTGTCATGCCACCTGTGACTATGCCATTGTGGAACCATGAATAGGTAAAATTTCCCTCTGTGTAATGCCACACCATTAAACTGTGGCTCTAATGTATAGCTAAAAATAGCTCCAGAAATCATCTGTGAAGTAGGTGTTAAATGCATCAACCTCAAAAGATACATTTCCTCTTTTCCTTTGCTGTTCCTGAGAAAAGAATTCTATTTACCACTGTGCTGTTGAATAAAAAGCAAGGAGAAATTTTTGGCTGTGTTATTGTAAAGAGTGACACTGAGAAGTAGAAATACTGGAAGAAGAACTGGTTCTTTCTCACTCCTCAATGAAAATACTGCCATCCTCTGCACAGGGAGCCTCTCCTACCACTTCTGATTAAATAGGAAGTGATTAGACAAATAAGACAGCTTTTTCCCTGAGGGGCTGCATCAACACTGCTGGTTGGATGAATCTTAGGGCAACCCTCAAGCCCAAACTTGCGTGGCCAGTGGTACTGAAAACTGCTCAGATTGGCCCCTGTCCAACCTTACCTCAGAGACTCTGCTGAACTTCCTGATCTGAATGAGAGCTGCTGTCATGCCCTGCCCTGTCCCGTCCCGTCCCATCCCATCCCATCCCATCCCATCCCATCCCATCCCACAGCATGTGTGGAACTCACCAGAGCTATAGGCACCTTCTTCACCAATCCCATAACTCCCTGTTCCTGACCTCTGGCCTTTCTGCATCCCACTTCCTGTCTACGGCCTTATACTTACAGCACAGAAGAGCACTCTACAGACTGATTCCAAGTAAGTCTCGGTGTAACAGAGTAGGAATACCATGTGCAGTGGCCTTTGTCATTGGCCTTAAGATAAAATACACAAAGGTTGAGTGGCTCATAAAATAGGAGATTGCTAAATGTTGGTATAGATGTTCACCATGAATTTCTAGCAGCAGTTGTGTTTCCTGCCAGTTATGTTTCCTTTCCTATAGGAAGAGGATTCAGTTGTACACTTTCACCCCCCAGAATATTAAACTGACCTTTCAAGTTAAGGTACAGTGTTCATAAAATCCAGTACTACCTAGTACATCGGTACCTATAGGTTGGGTGCCCAAAATAGGCAAATAGAAAATAATCCATTAAAATATTTGTGTCAATTGTTGTATTTTCAGACTCATGCCAGTATTAAAACACAGCAGTATGCGCTATAGCAAGACTGGAATAAAATCAATTACCTTTTGAATTACTAGTTTTCTCAGTAATGTGCCACATGCTCACCCACTCTTAAGGATGGGGTTAGTGGTTAGGAGAGCAGACTGGAGCCATCTGAATCAGCAGATCCGCAGCCCACAGAGAATAAATTGAAGGGTGTATAATAAAGTAACGCATAGTTTTCAGCTTGCATCTTAAAGTTCCATTTGCAAGTAATAGAGGAAAATAGTGAATAGTTTGTTCTTTGGGCTGTACACATCTGGAAAAAGTAAAACTGTGTTCTTCAGTATGTGAGTTGTCATGGTGCTGCTGCTTTTTTTTCTCTCATAAACATTTCCATCTCGATTCAGTCATCTTTATTTTTAACTATTCTTTATTGGTCAAAATAGTGACAGGCAAAAGGGTTTTTTCCCCCCTTTAACGTCTTTGTAATCAAGAAAGAACAGTTTTCAAAGACAATAATTAAACGGTTTTTACTTGCCTTTACTTGCATTTCTGATATTTGTGGGTTCTGGTAACTTTATGTCTAGAAGAAAAATGATTTTCAAGGAGGTGTTCAAGAAGAGATTGGATAGGCAGCTGGCTGGGGTTACTTAACCCCAGCGCTCTTTCCTGCCTGGACCAGGGGTCAGACCTGATGATCTGCCCCATGTGCCACGGCGGGGGGTGGCACACACAGTCTTGCAAGGCCTTAAATGCCTATATACCAATGCCTATATACCAATGCTCGCAGTATGGGGAATAAACAGGAGGAACTCACCCTCAGAATAGCTAGTTCAAACCCAGATGTCATAGGGCTAACAGAAACGTGGTGGGATTCATCCCATGACTGGGCAGTTAGCATTAGGGGCTATA
>NW_017728917.1:28741948-28743593 GCF_001723895.1 Crocodylus porosus
AAGATTCAAGGGGGCCGTGGGCAGAGCGATTTGACAGTGGGCGTCTACTACAGACCCCCCGACCAAGGGGAGGAGCTGGACCGGGATTTTTCGGGCCAGCTTGCAGAGGCTCTTAAGGCAAGGGATGTAGTTGTCATGGGTGATTTTAATTACCTGGACATCTGCTGGGAGGAACAGTCAGCCAGGACAGACCGTTCCAGGAGGTTCCTGGCTGAGATACAGGAGCTCCACTTAATTCAGGAGGTGCACGGTCAAGTTAATGCCTTGAGGAAATGCCCTGTTGGACCTGGTCCTGGCCACAGGTGCACGGTCAAGTTAATGCCAAGAGGAAATGCCCTGTTGGACCTGGTCCTGGCCACAGGCGATGACCTGGTAAGGGGCCTCCAGGTTCTCGACCACCTGGGCAATAGCGACCATCGCTTGCTGGAATTCACCATCCAGCACAGGGTGTTAAGGGCCTGCAGC
Organism: Crocodylus porosus; assembly: GCF_001723895.1. Classification (NCBI taxonomy): domain Eukaryota; kingdom Metazoa; phylum Chordata; order Crocodylia; family Crocodylidae; genus Crocodylus; species Crocodylus porosus. The sequence continues at coordinate 28,742,414 of NW_017728917.1, forward strand.
AAGATGGTAGCCCTAGACTTTAGGAGGGCCAACTTCAACAAGTTGAGGAGACTAGTGGGTGAGGTGTTGGGGTCCTTGAGGGCAGGGGATCTCAGTGTCCAGGACGATGAATGAAGAAGGCACCAGATAACGTGGGGCCCCTGCAAAGTACACTGGGCAATCTGGTGGTTGCGCCAGAGGAGAAAGTGGAACTCTTTAACTAATTCTTCACCTCCATTTTCTTGTGCAGGGACCGGGACTCCCCCGCTGTGATGTCAGACAGACTCGAGGGGAACGCCTCCAGACCTCAGGTTGGGGAGGATTGGGTTAGAGAGCTTCTGGAGGGGCTGGACGTGTTCAGGTCAGCGGGTCCAGATGCTCTCCACCTAAGGGTGTTGAGGGAGCTGGCTGGGGTTATTGCAGGGCCCTTGGCACGGCTTTACGAGCGCTCGTGGTGCTCGGGCCAGCTGCCAGATGACTGGAAGATAGCTAACGTGGTCCCCATCTTCAAAAAAGGGAAGAGAGAGGACCCGGGCAACTATAGGCCTGTCAGTCTTACCTCAATCCTAGGGAAACTCTTTGAGAAGATCCTCAAGGAGCACATCTGTGATGGGCCAGCTTCAGGGATGATGCTCAACGGCAACCAGCACAGTTTTATTAGGGGCAGGTCTTGTCAGACCAACCTGATTGCCTTTTATGATCAGGTCACAAAGGCAATGGATGCAGGTGTTGCCGTGGATGTCGTCTTTCTAGACTTCAGCAAGGCCTTTGACACCGTCTCCCACCCCATCCTCATTAAAAAAAACTAGGCGACTGTGGCATTGATGCCTACACAGTCAGATGGATTGCAGATTGGCTAAAGGGTCGTACTCAGAGGGTGGTGGTGGACGGGTCATATTCAACCTAGGGGGAAGTGGGCAGCGGAGTCCCCCCAGGGCTCGGTCCTGGGGCCTGCGCTGTTCAATTTCTTCATCAGCGATTTGGACGATGGGGTGAAATGCAACCTGTTTAAATTCGCAGATGATACCAAAATTTGGGGTGAGGTGAGCACACTAGTAGGGAGGGAAAGATTGCAGCAAGATCTGGATAGGTTATAGGAGTGGGCTAACAAAAACAGGATGCGTTTCAATACTGACAAGTGCAGGGTGCTGCACTTAGGCAGTAGAAACCAGCAGCACACTTATAGAATGGGAAACTCCCT
>NW_017728917.1:28744358-28783289 GCF_001723895.1 Crocodylus porosus
GACCTAAACCTGTTCAGCCTTCACAAGAAAAGGCTGAGGGGGGACCTGGTGACTGTCTATAAACTCACTAGGGGGGGACCAGAAGGGTTTGGGGGAGACACTGTTTCCCCTAGCACTCCCTGACATGACAAGGAATAATGGACACAAATTATTGGAGAGTAGGTTTAGATTAGACATCCGCAAGAACTGCTTCACAGTTAGGGCGGCTAGGAGCTGGAACCAACTTGGTAGGGAAGTGGTGCTGGCTCCTACCCTGGGGATCTTTATGAAGAGGCTTGATGCCTACCTGGCTGGACTCATTTGAATCCAGTTTTTCTCCTGTCCAGGCAGGGAGTCGGACTTGAAGATCTACAAGGTCCTTTCTGACCCTACTTCTATGATTCTATGATCTGCCAGGTCCCTTTCCAACCCTAGAAATCTATGAAATCTATGATGGCCTAGATGGGAGGGAAGCATATCTTTTTCTTGTAACTGTATCTTGTACAAAGTAAGAATCTATTTCTGAAGGATTATACTAAGGCTTCACAGTGTCCTATAAAGTAAAAAGTATTTTGCAGGGTGCAACCAAAAACAATTGCAAAGAATATTAGGAAATCGAATGTTTTAGTATGGGGCAGAAATACACAGGCTTTGAAAAGTATTGTCTAATTTTGGAAGCGAGAGCAAAGAACTTGAGTTATAACTCGGACTCAGACGGTGGTTCCCCTTTGTGGATTTGGGTAACTAATTCGGAGTCTAATATTGTAATTTTTTTTCAGCTCCTCCACGTAGTCAGTGGGCAAGGATTACATAATCAGAGCTGTAATTTATGAGTCAGTTTCCTTTGCTGCAAATTGTTACAAAAATACCAACCTCACATGGCTGTTAGGAGGAATGATACTTTTTTTATGAAGTGTTTTGAAGATAGAGTAATATATATTTTCTGAATACACCTTTGGCAGTACCAAGGTTAAGACCGCCTGGTATTATGTTAGAGATTTGCCTTTAGTTACTCTTTGGATAACGGTTTTAAATACCAGTAGATATTCTAGAAATTTATATGGATTGGTACAGACAATATAATTCATTCAAGCAAGTCTTTCCTTTCATCATATTTTAAATATCCACAGTGTATTTATGGTACTTGCTACTTCATTAACTTGCATGTAGTTCTTAAAATTATAACCCTTATCTGTAATGTGTTTAAATTTAGAAAGTTTGTTAGGCAAAAATCAATGAATCATTCATAGTATTCTGAATACTTCTATCTTTTTGTTACTTTACCTGTGTGCGTGGCTCACCTTATAGGCATTCTTCTTGTGTTTTAATGGAGTACAGACTTATTAATTATATTACTACAAACTAACTTAGGGCTAAATTATCTCTTTTTAAAGACAGCGCCGATAACTATGCACTTAGTGAATCTTTGAAAAGCCTCTGAATAACACAAAAATGATATTGGAAAGTTAGCCTGAAGTAAATGATGGCATTTAAAATGCCATTCTATGTTAGGTATGATCAGCAAATGTGAGACCTGTATTTAAGAAAAAATGTGTAAAATGAACTGTTTTTGATATTATCTCTATTCTGTGTATTGGATTCTAGAAAGAAAATTGCAGTGTGTTGGCTAGTCTGTGCTCTCAATTGGTCCCTCTGTTACAGGTTGCTCAGAAGTACAAATCATAGCTGTCCTTATTTTAACTCTTTTTAATTTCTTTGACCTCAGCTAGGAAACTGTCCCATCAGAACTTGATAATCTGAATTCTCTTCTTCTTTGAAAAACTTAATTTGTGGGTGACATATGGTGAGCTTTACAAGGAAAGCCATGAAGGGCTGAGTGGTTACAAATCTGTTAAAGCATTTAATGGTTAGAATAGGGAAGTGAGAGGTAGAACTGCTTGGTTCAGGGGTGTCAAGCATTGGCCTGCAGAGCCATTTCCTCTGGCCTGTGGGGCTTCCTGTGGGCCTGGGGATTCAAGGGCGGGGTGAGCAGAAGGCAGGGTCTGGTGCAGAATTAGAACTATGAGGTCCTGTTGTTAACAGCCTTTGGTAGTAAGGAAACGAGCAATGGTTGGGCCAACGCTGCACTGCTCATGCCACTGCTGCTTGCCCTCCCATGATATGCTGCCACCACTCATCCTACCAGTAGGAGCCCAGCAGTCTTTATCTAGGCTAGGAGGACAGGATGAATTTGACACCCCTGCCTTTCTTTAATTTTAAGGTTTGCTCTGAATGCATTAGTTGACACCTGGTGACATTTACCTAATGTTTTCCCTGCCTTATTTTATCCGTGTATAAGATGGATATATCTAGCAAAGAGAAGTGAGAGTCAGTTCATGTTTTCAAAGTGCTTTGAAAATAATCATTATTATTTATACCCTAATGCACTTGATTTACTGTTAGTATCAGGAAAAGTTAAAGATCTATACCAAGGTGGTCTTCAACTAATCCTATTGGATTTTCACATGTAGCAAAACCACCACTTGACTTATTTCTAAACAATTAGCAGCTTTCATTCAAGACTAAAGATTTGCAGATGAATACAGAGTTCCTTGGAAGAGGTGTGTAAAAACATGTAGAGAGAGCTTTTGTACAGTGACTTTAGTCAGTGATACTCATTGTTTTTTACACCATAAAAGTAGTTTCTGCCATCACATGCATTTCAAATTTGAACTAGTTTAATTCCAAAACACCAATTCAGTTTTGTATCAGCTAGCAAGAAAATGCAAATTGGTTAAAGCTCAGTAAAGGATTTAGTATCAGGCTTATCCACAAATCTGCATGCATTTTAGTATAACAGAATCTATAATAGATTCCAAATTATTCCAAAAATGATTTAGATTATTAGTCTGGAATATAAAGAGCTTAAGTCTTTGAGCTGGGCACATAAAAAGTGGTTTTTGCTCATTCAGGTTTTTAGCATCTCATTCTCTGTTGCAACACATTTAGCTGAAAATTGACATTGGTTTTAATTTATACCTTGCATTGTTTTGATGAAAGTTTGTGCATAAACCAGCCATAAGTCTTAAATGATGCCAAAGTTCTGTCCTTTCACGAAACAGAGCACTAATGATAGTCAGTGAAACCCTAGAAGTCAGAAATCCGACCCAAGCAGCCTAGAGAAGTTAACAAGAACAATTTGATTATTTATTTACTTTAAGCCTTTCCTAGGAGCTTGTTGATGTGGAACCAGTAGTGTACAAGACTGGTAAAACTGTTTACTTAGACATGGGGGAATTAAATTGTGTTTAGGGTACTTTGTATTTTAATGCTTGCTTAAGCTGGTGTGTGCAGCAAAAAGATCTATTTCCTGTTTCCTGAAACAAGTCTGGGGCACCCTGCAAGTGGCAGTACTGAGAACAGAAGTGAAGTCTGGTGCTTAACATACTGTTGTTATTGCTGATTTCATTGCTTGACAGCTCACCAAACTATCTAGACATTATCTTTTAGAATTGCTATTAACTATATTTCATAGCTACCTGTCTTAACTATTTTATCTTTACTTTACCTTTAACTTGCACAATTGTTTCCTTCATGAGGTTTTCATTTATAATGTTTTATGAAATGTTATGGATAAATATTTCTTCTTCTATTTTTTGTAAATTTAATTAGTTTTAGCATATAATATGTAAGACCCTTTCCTGCACTAAATGCCAAAAGAGACTGTAAGACAATGACACTTAAATCTTTAGTAGTTTAATTAGAATTATTTTCCCAACTAAACCAAACTGTAGGGGGGAGGTTTTTTGTTGTTTTTTAGCTTTTATAGTTTTAGCAGAATTGTATATTCTCCCTGAAGGAACCAGATGGATTTTTAGAATTGGTGAGTACTGATAATTTACTAATTGAATGAGGATATTGGTACAAAAAGATATTGGTACAATATCTGATCCTACTTTATGAAATGCATATGAAATACCTTTCATAAGCAGATGTTAATACATTTTCAAAAATAGCTAGTGTTTGGGAAAAGTTTGGTTAATTCTTTTCTTTTTTTTTTCTAAGAGAGGTTTATGTTCCAGAGTGTAGTCTGTTTTGTTCTTCATATCTGAGTTTTTGCATGCTATATGTAAGGAGCTTTTTTGCTATTCTGTCCAAAAAGTGTCTGCATATCAATAATTTCCCTTGGCAACTAATATAAAGACAACAAGACTTTGTGCGGTAAGCAAGGAGTCTTGCTATCTGTCTTCAGTTAAGAATGAATTCATTGTCTCTTGCTATAATTAACTGCCTGACAGTTACAGAATGATTGAAATGTTTGAAATGTGGATCTTTATCACTAGATGACTAAGAATAAAAAAGTAATTGAGATGTTTATTTGACTTGTTCAATGGGCAGACGGTCTAATGATGATAATGTTCCACAAAGATTATTTTAAATCTCATTTGGTCATTCACTTCATTACTTTAAACCCTTAAATTTCCTTACTTAAAAAAATTTGTGCAGACCTTGGAACAGCCAGCTCTATGATTGCTGGACTTGGCACAGTCATATGGAATGTTTCCATGATAAAGGCATACTGAAGTCTGAACATTCATGCCACAAAGTGATCAATTAAAATTTAAATATGTTCTCAAGTTTGTCACACCTGTGTTGATATTTTCTGTCTATATGGCATGCATGGTATTTTGCCTTTAATGGTTTCCATTATATTGTTATAGCATGGTAATGAATAGTATTCTTTCATACCATCAGGGGGCCACTTTCATGATCTAATGAGGCCCATTTTGCATTGGGAGTTGTAACAGGTCGGTAAATTATGCAGGAGGAATTGTTTCCTTGACATGATGCAGCCCGGCTCAGCTTTCATGAAGCCCAGCATTCACAGGGACTTTGTTTTTATAATATTGATGCGTCTGTTGATGATGGTATTTGCCATATCATGGGAGGGGCAGATGAATTCACAATCAGAGCTGTGTCATTCATTTGCTTTCCTGAGTGTCATAAAATCCTATCCCTTCAAGTTAATTGTGAATTAGGATATGTTCTTTTAATGGAAATCACCGTTGGTTGGGAAGAAAAAGTCTGAAGTTGATGTTTGTTAATTCAAATGAAATGAGCCATGGTGAGCATATGTAGTACTGTGCTGAGTGCTCTGTATTGGTACCAGTTAGTTGGTAGTGATCAACTACAAAAACTGGTGTGAGGACCAGTTACTTGAAAAACTGTGGTTCCCCCGTGTTAGAATCAGTTAGGTACTTCTTCTCTCAGCTCCTTGGAAGCGTCTAGGAATGGCCATTTGCATCTTATAAGAGTAGAGTAAAATAATTCTGTCAAATGGGGATGAGATGTTTATCTTTAATGAAAAACAGTAAAAAAAAATCTTCCCTCATTCCCCAAATGTCTTGTATATGACCATCTCTAACCCTTGACCCTTGTTATGACCATTTGGAGTTTTTAGTGCATCTTGTAATGCCTGTAAATAAACCAGATTAAGTTCTATTTGCACATGGAAAGCTTTGCTATGGAAGTGATGAGCTGTGCTGTGACTGGGACCGCTGCAGAGAAGCTCACCCTGATCACTTTATCCTACCATTGTGCACCGTAACCTGACTTTGCTTCATGCTAAGTAAGAGCAGCTGGGCAGAACACACTTCTCAGTTGTGCTCCAGGGCTTGGTATGGGGTCCAGGTCCACAGATCTTAAATATGAGTGATCTAACTAACCAGCTGTGTGCCTCTGCCTCCACAAGCCCTGGCTGCATCCCTTTTTTGGCCTGCTTTCTGTAGGAGCCTCCTCTACCTTCCTAATACCTGCTTGGAGGGGGAGGGGAGAGCTATTGGTCACCTTGGTCCACATCGGTAAACCATTTTCTCATCACCTGCCTTTTGTGGAGCAGATGGAGAGTAAGGTCAGGAGACAAACTAGTCTGATAGCCACCAGTCATGAACCCTTGCATGGCATTAAGGCCACTTCAGGGAAACTGTATGGGGTTGAGCGCTGAAGACTTTATCAGCATCAGGAGTGGCTCTTGTATTTCCTGTAGTAGGTGAAAAGGGCTGCCTCCAAGGTGGGTTAGCTGAGCTTAGTGTTTACACACGTGCATCCCTCCAAGGAGTTGAAGAGAAGATCAGGGCCACTGAAATTCTTCAAACCAGCAGAGGGGTGTTTTAGTAAGCCAAAAGTAGAGGAAGGCCTAGGTAATAGAAAATAATTGGTAGTGCCAATATTTTCAGCTTGAATCGACACATTTAAAATTCAAATAGGCCAGTATTTCTTACATTCTGGATTTTTCCTTCCTCAAGCTTATATGCTTTTACTAAAGCACATGTCCCAGATGTGGTAGTACACAAAATATTAGTGTTAATTTCTACTAATGAAAGCCAGTGGACTAAATAATAGGGGTCATTTGATATTATAGTGGTCATAAAATAAATTAGTCTGTCCTGCGTAAAGTGCCATTCATTTAAATTACGTAGTTTTAACTAATTAGGTATCCAGCTTATAGGTGATCAAGAATGTTCAAGTAGGGTGCAACAGGCTCATGTGCTGCTAACCCTATATTTTGCACAGGCAGACATGGATTGCTATTGGCAACACATTTGTACTGAATTGCTTTAAAAAGATTCCTTGTCAGCTTCATGTGAAAGGTGAGTTATGCTACTGGGAGATAGGAAACTTGAGATTTTTCAAAAGATCTCTGGGTAAGTAATTTTTCTGATGACTCGCAATGAATGAAGACTGCACAGCTTAATAAGTGCACTTCTTTTTTTAATCAGTTATTTTGGAACAGCTTCATCTGAAGTGCTGTAGGCATGTGGATTTAAATATGTTTCCATGAATGAAAGATTCTCAGAAAGCAGTACTTGAATTTTGCCCTCCAGTGTGCTCAGTTATGTAACTTTCCAGACTTGTATAGAGAGCTGAAGATAGAATTTCTCCCCACGGGAAATCTCCCCTATGTTTTCAAGTTAATTCAACACAGAGTTGCAAATTGCAGAAAGTTAGCAAAGACAGGGACAAACACTTGGATTGCTGCCAAGTAGTCCTGATACATTTTTTTAAAACTTGCAGTTTTAACACAGAATAGTTCTGTGGCAACTGTCTCGAGTCAGCAACTTTCCATCCAAATCCAGCACCTGAAATCCCAGCATTCTGCATGGTAACCCACCTGTTAAACCTCAGCATTTGCTTAGGTCTGTATTATTCCAGTACCTATGACTTCTTTCAGGTTAGTGAGGGCATGGACAGATGTCACATTTGAAGCATTTTGAATGCCTTTAAAGACTTCAAAGGGTGAGTTGTACAGATGCAGAATATGGCTGTGTGAAACTTCAGGTGTGGATTCGATTTTGGAGGAGATTCAGCTGAATCTCCAAATCTGAAGTGAATCAGGGGACCAATAAAAAGGCCTGAATCGATTCGAAGCTCTCTGAATCTTCAGAAAAGATTTGGAGAGCTTTGATGAGCTTTGATGGCAGTCCCCACCAGGTGCAACAGGGAGCTGCAGCCGGACTCGGAGCTGGTAAGTAGGGAGCAGGGGGGCCATGGGGGGCCCCCGCCAGGCGCAATCCCCTACCTGCTCCCCCAGCCCCCCCAGGTCTGCCACACCCGCTTCAGCTCCTGGTGGTTTAAAAAAAAGCTCCACTCACCATGTGCTGCTGGGCAGGGGGGGTGATTCCTACTGCTCCCCACTGCCCCACACTGCATGAGGGGGCTCTGCAGAAGCCCCCTGACCCACTCCCCCAGGGCTGCCCACCCACCCCAGCTCTGGCCCTTTAAGAAAAGAAAAACAACCCCCCCGAGACTCGCCAGCTCCTGCAGCGGCCACGGGGCTTCAGAGGGCTCATGTAGAGCCCTCCACATGGCATGGGACAGTGGAGGGCAGTAGGGATTGCCCCCTGCTGGATAGGAACCAGGAAGCCCGGGGTTTGGGGGGTTTGGGGTTTTTTTTTAAAGAGCTGGAGCTGGAGTGGGGAGGGCAGGGGGCTCATACAGAGCTCCCCCATGCACCGTGGGATGGTGGGGGGCACCGGGGTTTGCTCCCCCTGCCTGGCAGCACCTGGTGAGTTTGGGCTATTTTTTTTTTCCGAAGTGCCAGGAGCTGGGGCAAGTGGGGCAGCCATTGCCAGGGCTGGGAGAGTGGGTGGGGCCTGGATGATTCGGAGATTTAGCAGCAGCCAAATCTCTGAATCGGATTCTGCTGAATCGATTCGGGACAGTGATTCGAATCACTGAATCGAATCACTTTCCCCTGAATCACTGAAGATGGGGGATGGGGACGTCGAAGTCAGGATGATACCAGGAAAGACAGACCACAAACCACATGCTGGAATTGACCAGGTAAGTACTAAGGGGCCCACTAAGAATCAGGATAGGGGAGTACTAAGGCCACCTGTTGGTGTTGCACCCAATTTTTACAAGCAAACCGAGTAGCTGTGATGTGGATTTTTTCACAGTAAAGTAGGTGCAAAACTGACTTATAGGATGCACCCAGTGAGGGGTGGTCAATGTGGCAGTTTCTCCCTGGAGAGATGTGGGCAGTGGTGTCCCCCAGGTCTCTGTCCTTGGACCAGTGCTGTTCAATATCTTCATCAGTGATTTGGATGAGGGGGTTGAAAGCACTCTGTCCAAATTTGCAGATGACATCAAACTATGGGGTACAGTTAACACACTGGAGGGCAGGGAGCAAATCCAGGGAGATTTGAACAGACTGGGGAAGTGGGCGGATCAGAATAGCAGGTTTTAACTAAACCATGCACTTATCCTTGTCAATTTAACAAGGATAAGTGCAAGGTGCTGCACTGGGGGGAGAGAATTTCCAATACACCTATGGAGTGGGAAGTACCATTCTGAGTACCACAGCAGTGGAAAGGGATGTCAGAGTCTTAGGTGACACAGAAATGAACATGAGTTGCCAATGTGATAAGGTAATAAGGCTAACCACACTCTTTCTTGCATTAGTAGGTGCATCACAAGCAGGTCTAGGGAGGTAATACTTCCCCTTTATGCGGCATTGGTGAGGCTGCATTTGAAGTATTGCATCTAGTTTTGGGCACTGCACTTCAAGAGGGTTGTGGATAACCTTGAGAGGGTTCAGAGAAGGGCTACTTATATGGTTGAGGGCCTGTGGATAAGATCCTATGAAGACAGACTGAGGGACCTGAATCTCTTGTGGAGGCTGAAGAGAAGGCCAAGAGGTGATCTTGTGGCTGTCTACAAATTCATTGGGGGTGGTTAGCAGGGATTAGGGGATACTCTGTTTACCAGGGCACCCCTTGGGGTTACTGGAAATAATGGCCACAAACTAAAGGAGAGTAGATTTAGATTGGATATCAGAAAGAAAGTCTTTACAGTGAGAGTTGCCGAAATATGGAATGGGCTCCAATGGAGGTGGTTCTTTCTTCTGCCTTGGAGGTGTTCAAGAAGAGATTAGGCAGGCACCTAGCTGGGATTATTAACTTGTTAACTTGTTAACTAGCTTGTTAACCCTGGTGCTCTTTCCTGCCTAGACCAGGGCGTTGGACTCGATGATCTACAAGGTCCCTTCCGACCCTAGAAATCTATGAAGTGAATACTAGCTGCTTCACACAGGCCTCATGCACATGCCCTTTAAAGTGGCTGAAGAACCCCAAAATGTACCTGTTTGAATAAGGTCCTGTTTATTGGCTAGAGGGAACAACACTGCATGGAACTGTAGCAATTTTCAAGCTGTCCAGCCGGGGGTGGGGAGGGGGGTATGACAGGGGCTATCTAAATATCTGGTGGTTAAAACGCTACTTTTTTTAAATATTTCCAAACCCATTGTAGTTGGAAACATTTCAAATGTTATACTTCTTCCAGCCCTGAGAGTCCCATGACAGTTCAGACCTACATCTGAATCTATCCCTTTTCTACAATGATGTTGCACTCATGCCTAATTTACAGGGAGGATCCTATTCTCTGTGGAAATATGCAAGTTGTTCTGAAGAGAGTTTAGCTTATTGACAGTAATCTTGTGAAACAGCAGGTTTTAACTAAACCATGCTAGGTTGCATTTTTTTCTCTTGTATCCAACCGTTCCTTTCAGAGACATGTCTGTCATTTGCAAGTCCTGCAAAATAAAGATGGCCTGTTTTGCAGATAATTCAGACAGAGTGACAGAACCTTATGGTAATGATGATGAAACCAGCTCTGTTAGATAGGATACCATGAACATGCATCACCAGCAGGGCACATGGCTGGCCAGTATGACTGTTGGAGTTAGCATCACTGCCTCCTTAGAAGGTATGAAATAAGCTGAGCAAAAGAGAGGGTGTCAGTAGGAGGCCTCCAGATATATGAAGTTAGCATACAAATTATTTTTTTAAAGACTATAATTTTCTATCTTTAGCTTAAGTCTATGTTCTAAACATCTGCTACCTTGGTTTCCGTAGAGCTCCGAGTCTCAGTATCAGATCAGTTTTGCTTTTAAATGAGTATAATGTGCCTACAGCTCATGATAAGCACATTTAAAAAGCTAATTATTACTCTCTTTATACAGCGACCTGCAGATGATGAAAATACTGGATTTATATTTTATATGTAGATAAGGATTCGAAAGGTTATCTATTTGGTTTCTAAATAAAGAGTATGCCAGGCTTTGTCATTCTGTTTTGTTGAAGATCACATTGGGAAGATCTTGAGATGTCCATTAGGAACTCTAATCTTCAAGTCTTAGAATTTCAAAGCTGTATGGAAATTTTGTATTCACTTGCTTGTGATTGTAAACAGCCCGAAGACAATCAGGTCCTTCCCTTCTTATATGGTATGGTATCTATGGTGCCACACAATCCTCCTAATTCTCCAGTTGTTTATAGAATACTTAAGAAGGAAAAAAATGACAAATAAATGTCAAATAAATAAATAAAATATATAAAATAAACAAAATATAGAAAGAGAGAGCCTTTCAGGTATTCTTTATACAGTATAAAGAATGAAGAAAGGTCATGAACACATTTTTTGTCTTTGAAGATAATCATTAAAGTGACATTTCCTATGAAATGGTGCCCTCCCGTATTTCAGTACCTTTTAAAAAATATTAGCAGGCTGGACATGTTTTTTTCTTTCATTTTAAATGCAACTGGGTCAGTCTTGAGGCCTTTACCTTGTCTATGACAATCAGTAATGAACCTAATAAGAAGAACTGGGTACCTAATCACCAAATAAATTGAAAAATATATGCCTGGGTGTCCTTAGGGTCCTCCTATACTATACTATACATGTCTAAGACAAATTAGATGGTGGTAAAAAACAAGAGACCCGTGACAGCAGTCTAAGCTATTTCCATAGTTATTCCTAATATTTCTTGTCCCTCAGAGGAGAAAAGATGGACTTCACTGTGCCTAAATCTGCTGAGGGGGGAGGGAAAGAAGCTTTCTGTCAAACAGCTAGAGTTCAATAAAAAAGATTGTAACTTCTGTGTGCTTAAAAAAACATCCATAATCTGAGATGTCTGCTTTTCATTTTTCCTTTCTGGTTTTTTGTTTAAAAAAAGAAAAGAAAAGCCTACTAAATTAAGAAAAATGTAAAACATTTAAGGTTGTCAAATGTTTTGCATAACTTGGAATGTGTGTTGTGGCTGTAATGATTTTAGGTTCGTAGACTCAAATGTCTAAAAATTAATGATTGTGCTATCATGTCCATCTAGACATTTAAAACCTGTTTCTTTAGGGGAAGCCTGTGGACCACATTGACAGTGTGTCTGAATGCATTAATGAAAAATGCATTACATGTTTAAAGATAACACCTTTTCAGGAGTGAACATGTTATTGTCTCATAAAATGGCATACCAGTTTTACATCATGGGGACTAGTGATTCCTAGATCTCAACTATGCTGATGATTTTCCTAATCAAGTTACACATTACCTAGAATTCTTTCCTTGGCATTAAAATACTCAGACATTTGACAAAGTGATTGAGGGAGTTGGGGGAATCTGGCAGCGAGGATTTTTTGAACCTGTGTCACAAGATAGTTGGTCAGAAGGTTAACTATCAATCCAAAAAAAAAAGAAGCACATGGCTGTTAAAAAAAAAAAAAAAAAAAAAAAAAAAAAAGTTTCAAGCTAGGTTATATAGGTTTTTTGGCACATGTTTACAAGTTTCTCCCCCTCTTCCAAACATGGATCTTTATAATTAAATGACTAAAACAACAAACACCACCCATCTTATAGGTCAGGTAGAAAGTTCAAATCCCAGATGGCCAGTATCTATGTGTTGACCCATCTACCAGATGGGTCCCCATCATGTTCTGCTAATTTTTCTTTTTCAGTGTTAAGGCAATTTGTTATTGTCCTAATCAAATATTTATATACCTAATGACTTTTGCTAGGAAGAATCCAGCTAGTCCTTGGTTGAAAGGTTTGCTGATGGGAAGGAAATACTGGAGGTAAAGTAGTTCACAGAAAAGAGTGGGATCTTATTAATGAAATAGTGAAAGAGATGCTGAAAGTATAAAACTAAAAGGATTGGGTTTGGTTTAATTGCATCTGTGGAAACAGAGAAGGATTGGCTAATGTTTGTGTGTCTGTTACTGTACTGTCCATCAGCATAAGAATATTTGACATTTTTAATAATTCTCACCAATAAAGCCAGGGTTAGATGTGAAAGCCTGCTGACAAGGATAGCTAAAGAAAGAAAAGATGCTTTGTATTATGATTGTTAATATTACTACAGACTAATATCCATAATAATATCCATTAAACATGGCACAGTAGCTGAAATGACTGTGTTGATTTAAATACAAGTTTTTAAACTAGGTTTTAAGTAATATAGACCCATTTTCTCTTGAATTTGAAAGGTTCCATCTTAGACTTCTTGTGTTTCTAGATTGTGTTTGTTTTGCTCTGTTGTACAGTACCTGCAGAATTACAGGTTTTTTCAGTCTAACTTCAAACAGACTGGATACTTTGTTTCCCTAAAGCAGTTCTGAATTGTTTGAGTAAAACTGAGCCAAGTCCTGCTAGTCCAGCTCCCACCAGTAGTAGTGTTGAAGTCAATTTAATAAAACAAGGAGTCCCTAACAAGTTTTTTACCTAGGTTTAATTTATCTTTGGTTATGTTTAACTAGATTGTTAGATACAAATTATTCATTTCCCTAGAATGGGCAGTAATTTCAAACTATGATATGATTTCAACGATTCCACAAAACTGAACAATCTGATAGATTAGGACAAACTGTTCCAGAGTATGTTCCTGTTTTGGAGCCAGTTAATTTTTAAGTGTGTGTTGTTCCTATTTATTGTGTAGTACTATGCAATTTCTTAATTATTAAATCTTTAGGGCCAGATTTTCAAGATGCTTTTTATAAATCTAAGAGCTGATCATGAGATTGTGCTTAATCAGTATATTTGTACAAAAAAGGTGAATTAAAACTTTATCAGCACCTTCTGGCTCTACTGAGTTGTTGGAAAAGCTCTCGTTGTCATTCAGTAGGGTCAAGACTTCACTTTTACCATGTAATTATCATGAACATTATTAAAAGTGTAGTTAGTATTTATACAGGGTTCAAGGCCTGCCACTAGCAAATGAAAATATAGATTAAGATGTAGGTAATGAAACTTTCATAAGCATTCTTCATCTGTTGGTATCCCTTCCAAAATTCCCCTCACTTCACCTAACCATCCTCTATGATACCTGATAGCCTGTATTCAACTCTTTTTTAATGTTACGGTTTTAATGGACAAGCCATAATTTAGAACTGTTGCTAAAACATAAATGCATATTTAAGAAGCATATTTAAGAAATACAAGCACAGCCTTATGTTCTAGTTCAAACTACACAAGTCAAGTGAAGCAATAAGAAAGAAAAAGGCACTTAAACTCCAAGAAAGACTGGATTTGTGGGTATGACACACAGAAGTTGCCAGAGCCCAGATTCTCATTTCTTCTCTCGAGTGAGCTATTTGCATTTGCAACTGGCCGTATTCTTTTTCTCTTATTGCCAATCTGACTATGCCTAGTTTAGACTGGTTGTCTTAGGAAAGGCTCTACATAAACGCTTGTAGAAAATGGTGCAGCATTTCAACTCAATTTATGTAATATCCTCAACTCGGTTTATGTAGTATCCTCATCACTATCCCAAAAGAGCTCACCTTCAGAAATCAATAACATTTACAAGGGAAGAAAAATGACAGCTGCTGCCCCATCTGGTCTTCAGCTGAAGCCCATGCAAACAAATCTTGCTGACTCTATTGCTCAAAGATTGTAATATAGTCATTGCAACAAACATGATCTCAAGCAAAACTACTCATGCCTCAACATAAATATCAGCACATCACATTAAAGGTTTCCTGAATTCTACAACAAAACACTGAAGTGGAAGAGTTTAGTGTATACACAACCCTCACATCTGTCAATATTGCTTGGTTACTCTTAAACAGATATAGGAACTCAAAATAGATCGCATTACTAAAGGTAGTTAGAATATCAGCCACTAAAACTATGCTATTAACATAGCCCCGCAGACTATACTATAAGCATATGACTTAAAGGTGCATCTTAACGTACCAGAAAGTGAGTGGATTTATAAGGCGTAATAATGTATACTTGAAGTAATAAAGGCATTATGCAGGCAAAACCAATACAAGAGTACATTCTGTTAAGTCCAACCAAACACTATCTAGAGGTTTATTCAGTAAATAGGTATGTTTGCCACAGTGGTATCTGAACATGGTAAATAGTCTGTGGATATAAACACTATTCTCTAGAAAAGCATAAATATTCTGAGTTTCATTCTCCACATTATAGTAGAGGCATAATGCGGAGAATAAGACCCTCTGCATGTTTCTGAACACTGGTATTCAAATTTGATAGTTGTGTGACTTTTTTTTATATACAAATGATATGCCTATACAATAAATATGTTAATTCACCTGCATCTTTTCTAAACTAACTACTGCCATGACTAATTACATTGTTACAGGAATTAAACACAGATTCTTAAAAGCTATTTTAATTATATTTAACACATTTAATTTAAAAATTAATGAGAGATCTGATTGGCAGTTCCAAAGAGATTTCCGAACTCTCATTGAAGTTCTTCTTCAGTTGTGCAGCCTTTAGCTTACTAGCTCTCATCCACAAATAGGCTGAGGATGAGGAGAGTGTTAGGAAGGAGGGGAGAAAAGAAACTGCTGATCCACCACGGTATTTGATTTTTATTCCCCTCTTATTGGATGAACTTTTGTTGTCTTAAAACAACAAAAAATCTAAAAATAAAGCCAAACAGCTCTGTTTTGAACATTGCCATGACTTAATTAGTTGCTTTTACATTGATCAATCCTGTTAGTAGGTGAAGTGATTATCAGCTTGTTTTCTCAGTTAACATCATTTCTAAATTAGTATCATACTAGATTTGATCAGCTGGCTGTTTTACAGATGATGCCTCTTGTGTTTTTTACCTTGGCTGTAAAAACAGAAACCCAGCCATGCATGTGTTTAACTTTCTGATTGCTCACTGTAGTACCAGAGGGGACTGTCAAGCTGGCTGGGCAGCTGGCAGACCCATTTCTTGATTTTAATATAGGCTAAATCCTGCTCCCAGTCAGTGGTCCCCACACAGCAATCTGTCTTCCAGGACTAAATTAAAAGCAGTTTTAGCATGTGATTAGCTGCATAATAAGACAGCACAAGGGGTGTGGAGAACAAAGAGTGTAGGAAGGCAGAGGGATATGAATCCTATCATTTTGTGTTCCATGATTCAGAGAGGAACAATTGCTTTTTCCAAAAAATTTGCTGCATATATTAGAGGCATATTGTAAACTGAGACAGTAATTTCTGAGGAGCAACAAAAGATACTAAAAAATGTTTTTTGATTTTTAGGACACTGATTAAATTTTTCACAACGTAGTTATTCTGTCCAGTTCTGTATGTGTCTGTACTAATTGTATTTTTATAAATATTAAGGTTGCATATACAGCCTTAGGAGGCATATTATCTGCACCTAATTCCTAGTGCATTGTGTTACAGTTCTGTCACACAAGTTTTTTTGAGTGTTGTAATGGAGGAAAAACCCATACTTCTGTGTGTGGACAGCTGAATGTGTGAAACCATGGAAGTGTTGGAAGAACATAAGAGCCTACACTTTAACTTCTGATTTTCAGCTATAGACATTCAATAGAGCCAGTTTAAACCATAAACACAATAGGACTCAGCACTTGGAGTCATGTGATTATATCTTCTGTAAATTTCCTTTCTTTTTAAAAATTAAATGAAGTGTTTAGTCATGAAGGTTTCCAAAGAAAGCTAGAAATTTGCAACCTGAATATGTTAGATGGAGAAATGTCTGAGTGTAAAGCATAGCTCTAAGAGGGATGACCTTCCCCTTGATCTCAGTCAAATTTCAACTTCCTCCAGCTCTGAGAGTTGACACTGTTTATCAGAGGCAGTGGCGTAACAAGCAGAGTTGCCACCCAGGGCAGATCTGGGGGGGTGGGAAGGAAGGAAGGGGAAGGGGGGAAAGGGTGGCTTATGGGTTTTCAGGGGAGGAGAGGGAGGAACAGGCTTCAAGAACAGGAGGGAAGGGGCTGCACACAGGTTCCGAGTGGGGGACAGCACTCTTACCCACACCGGGAGCTTCACAATCCTGGCTGAGCTGCTGCTGCCAGCATGCATGCTCTGTCTGCCCCAGCTGCTGTTCTTAAAGTGGTGGTGTTGGCAGTAACGGCTGCAGCCAGGACGTATTTTGAAGTTCCTGGCATGGCAGTGCTGCTGGGGTATGGACTGGGCAGTTTTGGGGAACTTCTAGCACTCTCTTAACTTAGCACTTGTGGTGCCACCTCTATTTATGTACTGATAGTTAGACTCTAGGCACAGGAGAAAAGTGAAGTGGTTCCAGCCCACCTTGTAAGCAGGTATTTTCTGCCAGTAGTTGTAAGTGTGGTGGACCTCTTGCCCCAAGTGGAAGAACACCACTACTGCTACAGCCGGCATGGATGTGAACCAGTATATAGAGCCATACAGGTAAAAAGTTCTTTTTCTTAATTCGTGTTTACACTTCAAGAATTAATTTGATCAAACAACTTGGAATAATGTTGGTATAATCCAAACACTTCTGATATATACAGGAGAGGTTCTTTATTTTTTTTTTAAGGTAGTGCTGAAATTAAAGTAGCTATGAAGAAACTGAATATTGAATGCTATATATAAACCTTTGAAGTTTTACCTGTATATCAAAGGTAGATATGTGGTTTCTCTCCTCTTAGTATTTTGACATCATATTTGTTTGTCATGAGCTCTTCAAAAGTGAAGAAAAGAACTTCATTTCAAATCAAATTAACAAAATATATTTAGAAAGGGTGATTATAGAATCTCTTGTGAGGTTAACGTGTAGAACTCATAAATTTGCAATTTTTTGTGCAAGTTTGGTGTGTGATTATGAATAAGTCCATTTATATGGGTCAGTCTTGCCATCTGTAAAAAATGGTTAATATTTAATATGTAATAAGATTTAAAATAATTCTTTGTGAACTCCTTTGAACCTGTATTTAAATATTAGGCATTATAATTATATAATATAGAATCTGTAAATTAATAATTTTTGTTTAATGTGCCTGAAATTATCTATTACGTTTTCACTTTTACTCCTGATTAATACAAATTATGTATGCCAGAGCCTTCATCTGATAGACAGGATTGTGAAACTGTGTTTTTAGCATATCTAATGAGTAGCATGCAAATAAGTCTAGCTAACTAGGGGAGCAGTTTGGGGGGTTATAATTTCCCTGGGGGCAAATTTAGGGCTGGGTTACCTTGTGCTGAGTTATAATTGTCTTGCACGGGCCAATACATCAACAGCCATCACAAGAGTACAGCATCTTCCTTCTACCAATATACCCCCAAGGGGAATCCTTAGCTCTCCCTTACCAAAAATGTTTAAGTCTTTGAACAGTCTGAGCAAGACAGAGAGAACAGGATTTGAACAAATTATTCTTCAGAAAAGGAAGGTACTAATTAGAGATGGGTCTGAACCAAAACCACAGTCTAAACATCATATTTTGGAAAAGATAGGAGTCCATGTTGTGACTTGTGCCAGCATTCTTTCCAGTGTTATTCATTCCTGAAAGTTGAGGACTACAGACGTAACAAGAAGAAACAGTAGTCTTTGGGAGCGTTGACACAAGCTCAAAACAGGACTCTAGCCAACAGGTGAAAAGAGCAAGAGAAAAAGCATCTTCAAAGAATGCTTGAAAAATCTTAGTTGGTAGAAGGAATAGAAGAAATGAACCATCATAGTCTCTTCCAGCGTCCACTTCCCAAAACCTTAGCTGCTGTAATTGAAAATGCTCTTGCATCCAGACCTGTCTTCTCTCAGGAACTAATCATTTCAGTATACTATACTGCACTGCACTTGGATTCAAGCAGACGTGATCAACTCGATATTCCAGATTTGCCAAATTTTCCTTTTGGTGAGCTGAAATTAAAATACTCAGGATTGAAATGCTAAAACTATTGCATAATAAACAATAGAAGCCAAAAAGATTTAAAATATTTTATTCAGGAGAAGTTAAAGTTAATTATAGACATTTAATCAGTTATATATTTGGTCTAGTGGAATTCATTGCAAAAATGCAAAGAAGCGTGAAGGCCTGAAAGATGTTTATAGAGTCATATAGAACTTATAATGCCACAACTTGTCTGTCCTAATTCAAGGAGAACAAAATGTATACAAAAATCTGTTTTCAAATAAAGCTTTGCAATTTCAGTGTGAGATAAATATTGTGTTTAAATGAACCTGATCATATAAAGGGTTAATGAAATGCAAAGCCTTGGTGTTATGCCAGCATACACATGGGTGATTATCTGATAATATCCTCTTGGATGGCAAAGGCTTAAATCCTTCACACATAAAGTAGGATCTTTTTAAAAATGAGCCCAACTCACACAGTTGGCACTTGGATGTGAGCTTTTGCAAGCTTTGGAACAGCAGCAGCAGTGTAGGAACGCAGCTGAGCATCCAAGGCATGGGGCAGCAGCAACTTCCGACTGCCACCCTGATCATGATTGTGATCATGCAGCTGCTGGCAGCAGCTGCTTTTTCTCACTCTAATCTTCCCCCTCAAGTTGATACCTGGAATGGTTCCATTGTTCACTCTGCCCTACATAAGCCGCTGCTTTGGAGGCTATGGTTTTGGTCCAGGCTCGTCTTAAATGTCAATATCATAAAAATGGAGGGGCCTGGGGTGACACGAGTGCTAAGGCACATGGTTGACAGCTCAGAGCATGGGCAACTGGTGCTGCCTTAGTCAGGGAGGGCACGTGCCCCCCCTGCAACCAGTCCTGCCAACCCAGGGGGAGGGGTCCCCCTGCAGCCAATCCTGCTGACCGGGAGGACGGGGGTCCCCCACAGCCAATCTCACTGCCTGGGTCGGACCCCCGCAGCTGATCCCGCAACAGCTGATTGCTGCGGCTGATCACAGCAGTCGCTTCCAGGAGTGGCTGCAGCTGCTTGTGGGAGCAGCTGCAGCAATTGGCCGACGCTTACAGGAGGGGCACCAGTATTCCTGCCTGCCCCCCCTGCCCATCACCTAAGTGGCAAGCATGGCTGGTCAGGGGGTCCACCTGTGCTCTCAGGGGGTGCACGTCCACCCCCTACACGTCTCCAGCGGCCCAGAGCTTGCAAGTTCAAGGCCATAGGAGAAGTGTTTATAAAGGGGCCATGTCAGATTCCAACAAATCTGCAAATTCTGCTAAATACCTTATCACAAGGACCTGAGATGGAAGGAAGGATGTAAATGAAGAATCTTGAGAGTTCTTTTAGGAAGATGCTGAAGAGCAAAAGGTTAAAATCTCCTGTTCAGCAAAGCACTTAACCATGTGAGCATCACCTACTGTAAATAGGACCTCTCCTTTTTTAAAAAAAAATAATTTGCATTAAACTACCTTGCTGGAGTGATGCTAAAATCCTAATGTGCTTCCTCAGTTCCATTACTTTTGCCTACATGAGAAATTCCCAACTTATACCAGTAGGACAATGTTTGACTTCTAAAATAATACACATTTCAGTTAACAAAAATATGGATTTAAGTTAAAATAGAAATTAAAACCATTATCTAAATCTCAAGAGTAACCTCAGGTGTTTATTACATAGAAATAAAGTTTAAATAATACATGTAGCCTGGATATTTGTGGTTATCTTATAATTTTTGTGCATGTAAGAATATTAAAATACATATATCTTTAATTATCTTAATGATGCAGTAATGTTCCTACAGTTTCTTGATAGGTATCTTTAATTTTACATAAAATAATTATATTATAATAAAATAAATTACACTGTGGGCAAAACAGCTCTGTCTAGTAAAGATTGTATTAGATTAGAACAGTTTCTATAGCTCTGAAGAATCTCCCTTGCATAGTAGTCCAAAGGCTTGTTGGAAAACTGAAGGTGGAGCTCTTTATCCAATAACATCTGAACTTCCTAGCTTAGCAAGAGGCATTTGATTATTCAGTCAATTAATTTTTAACTGGTGACATTTTTGTGGAACAGGGGTGTGCATACATGACAATAAACATAATCAACTATTTAGCATTTGTATTAGGAAAACCATCTTTACAGGGGTCTCTTTTCAACATTGGGTTAAGATGGATAGGCAGGCCCAAAAGGCCGTGTTTCACTTAACCTCAATAAGTGGCCAGATTTTTAGAGGTGATAAGTAAGGATCTAGAGCTTCATGTGAAATCAATAAGAAGAGTGTTCAGCACTTTTGGAAACCTAATTTGTCACTTATTCAGGAAGTTCATAGGCACATACATGTTTAAGTTCACATGCTCAGTTAAGATATTAAACTAAAAACTAAGAATGATAATTGGATACTTATTTTACTGTATGATTAAAAAGTTATAATCAAGAAAAGGTCATACTAGATGTTTTTTCACAAAAAATAAAGCAAAAACAGGGAGGGAAGTAGTTTAAAAAAACATATATAGCAAATGGAAAAAGAGGAAATTTATGATGATGTAAATTAGAAGCCAAGGACCATAGAAGTTGACAGGGGAAGCAAAAGAATATAAGTGAAATCTGTGGCCAGTAGGGTTAAGAACAATAACCAATAATTTAAGTATGTTAGAAACAAAAATGTCTATTACCAAATGCAAATGTTGTCAATAAGACAAAAAAAAAAGCAGAAGAGTTCAAGATATCTGTAATCATTTTGAGAAAAAGTTAGACCATGTATTTATATCGATATGATCAGCCAATACAGAAAATGTGTACCCAGAAGTTTTTTAGAAGCCAGAGAACACTCTTCACCTTTAATGTTGGTAATCATTAAGTCTTGAAAGATTGAGGAAGTTGCAGATGACTGGAAGAAAGCTAATCTTGTATCAATATTTAAGAGGCAACTGGGACGATGGGGTAATTATAGACTTGTTAGTCTGACATTGATCCTGGACAAAATAATGGAACATCTGATAGGGGCTTGATTATATTACTTTCCTTACTATTTAACTTGATATGCTTTTTGGTGAGAGAGCAAGCCTGGGTGATAAAGGTTCTATTGTTTTCATAATCCCCTTTATCTCCTTTGGTATCCGCAAAATATCTAACTTGGCAGTGCGTAAAATTTGGATTATGAAACTAAACTGATAAAAAAAATCAGTACTGTACACCTTCAGTAGTTTAAGGACTGACATAAGTCTCAGGATGAAATTGTGAATGGGAAATTGCCAGTGAGCTGTTGAGGTCCTGGTGGAGTCCAACAGGGATTGGTTCTAAACATTTATACTATTTAATATTTTTATCAAAGACCTGAAAGAAATAATACCGAAGTTTGTAGATGACACAAAGGTGGGTAAACAGTAAATAATGAAGTGAACAGGTTACTGAATCTGGGACATGTGGTGATTTGGGCAAGCAATGTGAGTTTAAGGACAACCAATTCTAAAAACCTGCGTCCAAGAATGAGGATTGTGGGTCCATGCT
The DNA here is from genome assembly GCF_001723895.1 of Crocodylus porosus. Classification (NCBI taxonomy): domain Eukaryota; kingdom Metazoa; phylum Chordata; order Crocodylia; family Crocodylidae; genus Crocodylus; species Crocodylus porosus. The sequence goes on from NW_017728917.1 coordinate 28,766,218, forward strand.
TACAGGATGGAGGACTTTATCCTGGCAAATGATGGCTCTGAAAATTACTTGGTTTTTGGTGGATTGTCAAGTGAATGCAAACTCCCAGTGTGACACTATGACCGAAAGAGCCTATATGATGCTTGCATGTATAAACTGAGTATGTGTAAAGTTTTATAACTTCTGTATTTGGCAGTATTGTGACCACTTCTGAAATACTTACTTCAGTTTTGGAATTATCCAGAGAAGAGTCATGAGAATTATTTAAGTGTTGGTAAATGTGTATTGCAGTGAAAGACTCTAAGGCTGCGTCCACACAAGTGCGCAACTAGCAGCGAGACGCCGTGTACTGCAGCTAGTTGTCTCCAGGGAATGCCTGTGCCATGCACCCTCTGGCATGCAGCAGGTTACCTCAGGTGGGGTAAGGGAGGCTGGGGCCAGTACTGGGCTGGCCCCAGCAGTCTTACCTAGGGTCCTGGGGGCCTCCTGGGGCTGCAGCAGTGGTGATGCTGCTGCTCAGAACCTGCCTGGAAGTTGGGGTGTGGCTCCAATTTGGAGCGGTGCATGCTGCCCCCAACATGTGCTGCTCCGCTTTTTATTTCCCTTTTTTTGACCCCTAAATATCCAGGGTAAAAAAAAATAACCCACGTTGCTCCCTTGCACTGTGGAGAACAGCTGAATGTGTGGTACATGGTGCTGCAGATGCGTCTGCACTCATCTGGATGTGGCCACACTCATCTGGGCATGGCATAAGAGTTCAGTCTCTTAGTTTAAAAGAAATGACTAAGGAGCAATGTTACCACAGTGTGTAAGTAACTCCATGGGGGAAATAAATTTAATAATGGAAGGAGGTTTGGTCTCGACGACAAAATACAACAGGATTTATTAGCTAGAAGTTAAAACCGAATAGGTGTGGAGAAGAAATACAGCCCGTTTTTTTGATGAATACATTACAAACAGTTGTGATAGAGTCTACATTACTTGCAATTTTTAAATCAACTTTGGATATGCTCTTGTTCTGGCTTGGTGTGTTTGTTTTATATATACTCTAGTTCAAGAAGGAACTAATCAGGGGAAGTCCATGACCTATGTTATACTGGCTGTCACACTTAGATAATCATAATCTCAGTCTGGACTTTGTAATACAGAGAAATATTTTGCTTAACCAGAGCCCGGTATTCTGTGTTCAAATATTTTGCCTGCTTCAAACCTTCAGTGTGAAATTCTTGATCCCTATGAGTGGAAGGGCCACAGGTTTGTATTCATAATTCCTTAACATAATTATTTGTAAAATACTGCACTTATTTTGCCTTATTATTTGATAACTAATAGCTATGTTTATAGAAAAAGTTTGCCAAAGTTATGTGTAGTCTTCATTGCCTATTGTTAGGGACCTACTTAAATTGTGGCGAGACTAAACAATTATCATGGGTTGGTTGCAGCATAAAGAGCAGATTTCCCAGATAGTTCTTATATTTGCTCTGCCGGCCCTGCCCTTCAGTGCTGATTCATGGAGAGACCCCAGCAGATGAGGAGGGACAAGTTGCCACCTTTCTGCTGGCTTCCTTCCATGCAGCCCAGCCCCTTGGTGCTGATCCATGGAGAGGCTCCAGTGGGGTGAGGTGGACAAGGGGGTGGATGCCATTTTGTCTGCTACCCCTCATGCAGCCCACCAGCTAGCGCCTTCACCACCAGCACAGGCAGGCTGCAGGTCATGCTGTGTTAGTGAGGACCACTGGGGACCCAACTTTTTTTTTATAAAGTTTTTTATGTTGTTTTTTATGTTTATTTTTATGTTGTTTTTATAATAAGCCTGGATTTCCCAGTTTCTGCAAACTTGCATATTGAGTAGACCCCCTACCTATTGTTAATGAAGTAGCAGGAAGCTTTACCTATAGATTCTTCCTCCTTCACCATATTTCTGTACCAATGAAATGCTGTTCACCGTGCTGAAATGTTCAAGAGTCAATGTGGAACTGAAACAGAATACAAACTCAGAAGAGAAAATGTATTCTGATATGCAGTCTGATCCTTAAGAGAGAAACGCATATCTATAGATTTTTTGCATTTGTCATGCTATATATGTTACTTCTCTGAAGTTTCAAAGTTAATGTTGTTGTTACATACATGACAGATAAATTTGCCTTGCTACAGGGACTACCACTTTTCTTGCTTTATGGATCTAATTGTGAATCCAGGTATTACCATCTAGGTAAGGTATCTGTTACTGAATTTAATGCACTTCTACTAGATGCTATTTTTTTTTCTTTATTTTGTTACCCAATATTAATGATTTACTTCAAGGTGAAATGTCTTTGCTTGATCTCAAAAAAAAGTAACAATGCCTATTACAATAGTCTAAAAAAGAGACCATTTTATACATTTATCTACCTCTGAGAAGTGCAAAGAAAAGTAAAAGTACTGAAAATATGAGTGTACAGAATATAGTAAATTAGCAGATTCATTTTACAGGTGTTTAATTCTGTTATTACATTTGTATTTTTTCTTTTTTTTAAATGTAAAATAGAGAAATAGGTTGTGGAACACATACAGAATAGTTTCGTCACTGCAGTTTTAATACCTTCTTTAGCCACTACATAGGAGCTGCATTACTTGCTAAGTGTTTGAGTACACGTGACTCAATGTGGTAAGATGGCTTTGAAGGATCTGTTACACTGCAGCAGACCAAGAATCTGCAGACTTAAAATTCTCCAGAAACTATAGTTCTTGACCTCTCACTGAGCCATGAACTAAACATATAGTTAATATCTCACAGCAGCATCTTTTACACTGTATTATGCAAAGGATCTTTATTTTAACATCTCCTCAATTGTGCAGTCATTCTTATCTGCATATGATGCATTTTAAGATGTTTATTTTTATGCTGTTTTTATAGTAAGCCTGGATTTCTCAGTTTCTGCAAACTTGCATATTGAGTAGACCCCCTACCTATTGTTAATGAAGTAGCAGGAAGCTTTACCTATAGATTCTTCCTCCTTCACCATATCACAAAAGATTTATGTACCAAACAGCTTTTAAATGTTTTGTAACTAATGAAAAAGGCTTCTGTGTTAGAACTCTTTCTTTAAAAAAAAATACTGGTATTGAAATATATTTGTTATCTGGCGTACATCGTTTAACTGAAATCTCTCTCTGTTATTTGAACAAAACCTACTGCTCATCATTACCCCTGTTCCACTAGGTAGATGGGGTTCTGTTATAATGACAGAAATATAAAATATTCAGGTCTAGGATTTGGGGCCTGCTTCAGTTCTTGCCCTGGGGGAAGGAAGATGACTCCTTTGAATTCAATGGAGCAGCATGAAAATCAATCAATTAAAATGAGGAAGTCAAGCCTCATCTTCTAAAATACTGGAGAAAACTCAAAGAGATTTAACGATGAGATCATTCAGCCTTATTCTACTGGATTATGTACACAAGAAAAAGAGAACTAGTTTAAAAATCTGTCAGGTGCTTTTGTGCCACCTTTTCAACACCGTGATTGTTCCTGAGGGTACCTAGATGCCAATTCTGATTCAATTTAGCAAGAGTTTTGTGTTGTCTTGTAGCTCCTTTAACTTTTGCTAGTTAAAATGGCCATGGATTTCCAGGTGGCTGTGGGCACGTCTACACATTCATTAATGCACCGTAATTATGGCGCATTAAGTTGACTACTTGTAATGACAGGTACTAAATGTGCCGCACTGTACACTGCTGTACATTAGCACAGGTGACTAGCTTTTTTTGTGATGCTATTGCACATTAGCGCATTAGTACGGGCTTTGCTCGCCACACTAATGCACAGTAGAATTAGTCTGCTGTACATTAGGCGTCTCATGTAGACACACCCAGTAGGTACTCCCATAATACCCTATGACCTTGTGTTTGCATTAGTAATGTTTGAATGTTCTTGTTTACATAGAACAATGTATTTTACTTATTCTTTTCTTTTTAACAATTATAGTATCTTTAGAAACACAAGTAAACTAAAATGATGCCAGGCACATGATTTTTAACATCTTTTTTCCTGAAGCTGGCCTTTCTAAACTTGGTTAAAGATGATGCTGTTCTTTTCCGAGTGGTTTTGCACTCTGATTTTATGAGGTGAAAAGTGAGGGAGACATTCTGAACTGATTTGCTCTGATTATTTGTGCTGTCTGAATGGCTGGAATAATTCCGATAACAGAGGTCCAAGATAAATGTTAGGCAACACATGTTTGCCAACATCAGGAATAAAACTGTCTGTAACTTTCCTTTTTGTTTGTATCTGGATGGTTTTATTAATAACTCCCTGCAAGTATGGTGAAATCTTCCAGAGGAAACTACAGATATGACAAAATGCATGAGGTTCTTAGAGTGCCGTATCATCAATCACTTCTTTAAACAAATGACAGCATTGCCTGGTGGTTCTCTCAGAAATGAAACATATATAACAATAAACACAGATTAAGGGTTTGGAACTGATTTTTTTTTTTTTTTTTTTAATATATCTTCTCAATGGCACAAGCTTAGGCAAAAGCATGATTCCTGCTAAAGATCAGGTTTTTCTAACTTATAAATGTAATAATTTTGTCTTGATAATGAGAATAAATGCAGCATTTAGAACTTTAATGATGATATGTGTGAACCTCCAGTATTCTGAGTTAATCATTTAACCATTGTGGGCTATGCTGTGTCATATTAGTGCTGTTTTCACTAGGGGGCAGTGAAAATCCACTCCCTAATATTCTCTTGGAATTAACATATCTCCATTTTCTGGCTTGAGCCCATCACTGCATAGGATTTACCTACTGGAACATAATTTATCTACGTTAGAAGGACGTTGTGCTGACTAGACTCTGCTGGAATTTGATTTCAGAGCATCCAGGTGAGAGGTTAATTCATCCTCCATGCCCAGTAAGCTCTAGGCCAGTGACTAAAGCAAACTGCCATTTGTTTTACAGGTATCTGTCTTCTAGAAATTCATTGCTTTTACTTTGCCTTTTGTCTTCTATATCTTTTGTTGTTTGTCTATTCAAAGCAGATAAGAGAATTTATAGTGTATCTGCTTTGCAGAGAAGTCTATCCTCTGCTAGAAAAAGAGGATGGTCCACTTGGTGTAGATACCAGGACTCTGGAAACCTGGTGTTTACTTCCATACTCCACTGCCAACTTGCTTGGAAAAGTTATTTGATTAAATTAATGCCCAACTTGGTTGTAAAGAAAGAAGAAAATTCAGGAAACCCAGGAGAAATCTGTGCAGTACCTAGAATTAGATCATGAAATCAAGATGCATTGCTCCTAAATTAGAAAACAGTTAATGAGGCATAAGGCAAGCCACATGAGCCTATGTCCTTAACTATCAGTAGTGACATGGCTACCAAGAAAAAGTTGATATGATGTATGCACTGTAAGGGCTGGAGGACCGTGCACCACTGCCATAAAAGTGTAACACATGCATAAGAGATGCTGAATATTTCACTGAAGCAAGGATATTTCCAGGTGTACTACAGGTTTCAAGAGCCCAACAAGGAGACACTGACAACATCTACACAAAAGGCAGATTGAGCAGTTTTAACTGTGCAGTAATTTAGTTCTTGCATAATCAAGAACTAAATGACTGCAGTAACCAGCATTACTATCCCTGCAAACATTTTTTCAGATGCACCTGCACAGTAGCTTGTTAATATTGTGCAGTAGCAGCACATCACTGTTATTGCCTGCCAATGCTACTGCACAGTAGCAACGAGCTGCTGCATAGTATCATCTTGTGTAGACACGCCCACTGAAAACAAGCATAAAGGCATTGAAATAAAACCTCTGTGCAGTTCAGTAATGTGTTGTACTAAGCTTGGGAAGCCCTCCAGAACTGCATTTTTTTATACAGGGAAGTCTCTTAAGTCAGGTTTTTTCAAACTTTGTTGCCTGCAATTTGGCAGCTCAGGAACTCTGAAAGTCATTCCACTTTTATTTAGGGCTGGAACTTTCAAAGGAGCTTAAAGGAATTAGGACAATCAATAGGAAAGTTATGTTTAGCTTTCTTAGATACCTTTGAACATTACTTAAACTGACAAGTTTAGTTTTGGCACCCAGTTTTGAAAATGTTGGCCCTTTACCTTTGTTTGCCTGTCATCATAAGCAAGCAGTACTGTCCACCTCTGAGGGCTATTGATAAAAAGCTACATGTTCTTAATATTAGTTTTAGCAACCCTCTGTTTCACATACCACAACTGTTTCTGCTGTACTGTGCAGTGTTACTTCTGTCTTCGGCTGCTAAAAATGGGGGGGGGGGTGCTAAAAGGGGGCCTAAACTTTGTTCGTTATCTGTAATAAATTTCTTTTATAAAATAGTGAACACTTGAGCAATGAAGATATTGGCAACATTTCTGGCTTTGATTGATAAAGCAGGGAAAAGGCACTCCTGAATTCAGCTATCTAAACTGTGTGAAGGGAAGGTTATTGCTGTGCTCGCTGCAGATACAGGAAACGCTGTCGTTCTTTGCACTATTTTAAAGAATTTCTGTTGAGTTGCTATTTTGTTTCTTTTTTAGGAATCTTGTTTGTCAGATATCATTCTGCATGCTGCCCATTCACACTTTTGATACCTTGTACAGCAGTCTTGTACAAATGCACATGCTAGAGGGTTAACCAAGGGTTCGGAATAGTCTGGCACTATTTTCCATTTCAATCTTAAGGCCTGTTTTCTCTTCTTAATGTCATTTAACTCATCTCCCTATGAGGGCTTTGGTTGGCTGTTTCTCACCCTTTGTATTAAACATAGTTGTAGCCATGTGTAATGACCTCACTTGAAGAGATAACATCTAATCAATGGCTTTTTTCATTAACCTATTTTCATTTTATGAAGCCTATACAAATATAACTGTAATTTTAGTTCAGCCTTGACTTGGGAGTAGAGCTCGTTTAACACTATTTATAAACAGTGTATTTAGGCCTGAACTGACATCCACTGAAAACAAAGGAAAGTTTCCCTATGGACTTCAATGAACAATGGGTCTCCGGTACTGATGCCCCAATTTAGCAAGTTTTCCTTTCTACAGCAAAACACTTAACCTTGCTTTTAATGGAGCTTAAATGCCTTTAATGGAGCTAAGTTGTTTTTTAAATGAGAAAGGAATTAAGTGTTTGTAGCTTCAGTAGCTTACTAAATCTGAGTCTTAAAAGTTTACCACAGAGGCCACCTACAGGCTTTATGTTTCTACCAGGAGATTCGCTGCTCTCACAGTGGAAATTGCTAGTCTACAGACCTCCATTCGTTTTTCTCCTGGAGGAAACATGCCCTGAGGAGAGAGATTTTCCCAGTTGACCCATGTATTGTGAGTACTTGTACAGTTCTGCTAGACTTCTCCATAATTGGGAGGAGTCGAGTAGCAGCTTCCCTTCTGCCTTCTCCAAACTGGGGACGTTTCCCTGGAGCTCCCAATCATGGAGGAGTTGAGCTGCTTCTGCTGTCCCCACAGCCTTCTCAAAACCAGGGTGACTCCAGTCTGTAGGACAGGTAGGAGGGGTGCAGGGGTGCATTGCTCTGCAGCTTCTTCCAGGAATGGAGCAAAGGAGCAGCTGCCCACCCTCCCCCCCCGGGTTACCCAAACCAGAGTGTCCTTGGTCTGGGGAACAGGCTTAGGGGGGAGGGAGGGCACTGGCCCTCTGGTCTTCTCCCAGAGATCAGAAAGGGAGGAAGAAGCAGTGCAGTGCTCCTCACACTTTCCCAGACTGAGGTGACTCTTCTTTTCACTCTATTTTCCCCAGGGACCACAAAGAGTCAAACAGCTGTGGCTCCCATGCCTTCCCCAGACTGAGATCACTCCAGCCTGGGGAAGGCACAGGGAACAGGGGAGAATAAGCAGCTGTTGGCTGAGTACTTGTACTGCTCCCTTTCCCAGGAAGAGTTCTGGCAGTGCAAATTTATTAGAAATTTTTACTGCTGGAATGAGCATCTGTTCATACCTAAAATCTGCAAACAGCCATTCCAGAAGCAAAACCTCAAAATGATAACGCACTTGTTTAATACGACAATAATAGTCCTCTTAATAGTCTGCCATCTAAATTGATTAATATACCATTAGCTCTGTACCTACATATGAGTATATGTGTGAGGTTGAAGAATGCCCATCTAGCCGGAAACGAAAGACCTGATGCTCTACTCCCTCCTCCAGCTTTCATATATATTTAATAAGATCCCTCAAGACAGGCAAATGTGATGTTCTAAAACTGCATTTGTTTTGTTAGTTATTATTAGCATCTTGTTATGTTTTTAATTGTCTCGAAGTCCAGATGGGGTGCCTAGCTCCACTTATTTTATAATAATCACATGCTATTATGTAGTTTTCTCTGTGGAAGACAGCTCCCTCTGTGGAATGTCTTCATAAATCTTCTTAAATCAGCTTCATAAATAAAAGGGTCTGTTTTCATTTAGTCAGTTTGAAACAGCTTAAGCTGGAACACTCAACATGCTTTTGGTAAAACTACTTCTGAATCTAAGAGGTGCAAAAATACTGGTGCAGTATTGTAACAATACCCCGTCATTTCCTCTCTTCATGGGTGCATTTTGGAAGCATGGCCAAAGTGCAGCCCTGGCTGTCACAGTGAGGATGTTCAGAATGGCTTTCTATAAAGAACTGTGCATCTTACGTGCCATAATGACTCCTGACTGTCAAAGCACCTAAGGGTAGGAATTCATACTGCTACTCTGAAAAGAATCAGCAAACATATATGCCAGTCCATTCCATTGATCACGCCACCTACAAGTTGTGGTGTGTGATCTGGTATATCACTACATGCATTTTTGGGTGCTTTAGAGAAGAATTTTCCCCAGATTCTCTCTGGGATTTGAACAGGCATTGAGCTTTTGAAGTAACCTTTTAGTTTTTGCTCACTATGCTTAATGATTGTCTTGCTGTTCTTCTGCAAGACTTATGGACCAAGGATTCCCAAATTTTATGGATTAATCCAGCACTGTCAAATCCCAAAATCTCATGGACTGTCATGCAACAACGTGCAAATTGTTTTTCAAAAACATGTAAATTGAAAACCCTATCAAGGGTTTAATCCAGTTACTCTAAAGACCACTTACCATGGACTTCACAGACCACAGTTTTGAAATCATTAGTTTGGACAGTGCTAATTTGTCAGCCAGGCAACCAGTAAGTACAGTCATTTATCTAGTGGTAAAAGGCAGAAGACTAAGGAAGCCAATGTAAAGTTAGCTGACAGTAAATAATGCCTGCTATTAGTAACTCCAGAGAGTTTAGATACTGAATGCCCTCAAATGAGTAGTTATTGTCATTAACATGGGAGCACTTTTAAAGTAACATAAAATTGTGCATTATAAAATTAAATATTTCTACAGCTGAACCAAGAATAAGCAGGGCATTCCAACTTGAACATTAGATACCTTCCAGAAGACTTCAGAGACCAGAATTTTCTAGGAACCAGGAGTTCCTAAATTCTGATATCAGCTCCAGCACAAACTTTTCTTTGTGTTCTTGGTTAAACTGTTTACACTTTGGTAGGTACCCAGTTGGTGAAAAGTGCTGTAGTTTCATTAATGTCAATGGAGCTATGACAACTAATAGCAAGGGTGAAGAATGAAGTAAGAAATCATAAATTTCACAATTTCCTAAAAATCTTAAGTGTATACTGTTTTGGGAAAATAATTTATGATGAAGCTTTCTCAATACTCCAGATGTAGGGAAGGGTGTGTGAGAGAGCTCCATAACCCTAAGTAAAGGTCCAAAACTGTAAGAAGAACCTTACTTCAGTGTCTGACCTACCTCTAAATATTGATGGAATGGGAGTAATGCCTCACTGAGATGCAAGGCATGCCTTTGGTTTGGAATGCAGGAGAATGCATGAAGTCAGAGTTAAGTTTTAAGAAATAATCGGTAACCAAAAATGCCACTTAAATCTTAATAACTAAATATCTGCAGGAAGCAGTCCTAGGAACATGAGACAGGAAGGAACTCCCCGAGTCAAGTCCAATCCCCTGCTATCACAGGCAACCATATCGTATAATCCCTTTCATATATTGATCAAGCTTCAGAGCCTCAGTACTCTGATTTAGAAGCCTCCTTTTAATTTCCAGCTTTAGTTTATTCATTGCAAGGTTATACTCGTTTGTTCTTGTGCCAACAATGTCTTTTAGCTAAGCGATTCCATCCTCCTTCATCCCATGTTTATCTTTTTGATATATTCATAGAGTTTACTCACTCCCCATCCCTTAATTTTGCTGGGCTAAAGAAAATCAAGTTCTTTAAGGGTATGTACAGGTGTTACATTTAGGTCCACCTAACCAGGCATGACGAGGGCTTAAATTGCGGGGGTGGAGGGTGGTAAATGGGCCATATACAATTCAGACTTGTTCTGAATTGGGGACAGTGATCCAGACCAACAAATTGAATCACTGTCCCAGATTCAATTTGGCTGAATCTGAAGATTCAATGCTGATTTGGAGAATCAGTGATTCATCCATAGACAGAGTTTTAAATATTTTTTCTACATGCCTCGAGGTACCAGGTGCAGCTCATGAATACTGTGATGCTGGGGTGGATGGAGTGTCCCACAGGAGTGCGCAGGGGGCTCGCGTGCTTGCTGGTGAAACTGGAAGTACTTCCAGTCCACTTCTGGGTCCACCAGTAAGTGTGCAGCAGCCCTCTGCATTCCCCCTGGCTCGGTGATTGGCCTCAGGGGGACCCCAGATGCCCCGCTCAAACCCAGGAGGCACCAGTCACTGAGCCAGGAGGGGTGTATGGGAGGGGGCCCTGTGTACTCCCTGGTAGACCCAGAAGTGGGACAGAAATGCTTCTGGTCCTTTTCTGGGTCTGCTGCCAAGTGTGCTGGGGAGCCCCCCAAGTTCCTGTGGGATGCTCCATGTGCCACACCCTTGCAGTATTCATGAGCCACCTGGTACCTTAAGGTATGTAGAAAAAACATTTAAAGCGATGTCCATAGCTGAATCACCAAACCTTTCTGAATCAATTTGGAGATATTCAAGGGTCCTCTGGTTTGATTCGGAGATATTAAAGGGTCCTCTGGTTTGATTCAGAGATTTGGCCACCGAATCAAGCCAAATCTCTGCTGAATTGAATCAGGGACCAAAGCTTTGTGAAGTCCTAGCTTAAATCTCCCCCGAAATGGTGCAGCCAATCTAAGTTAAGTGCTCTTACTCGGCTGAACAACTTAGATTGAGATTGGATTGAGCTGATCCATGAGAAGGTTAACCCAATCTCATGAATGCCTGTTTGTGATTGCAGCGCAGCCCCAGGGCTGGGAAAGCCCAGCCACTTGCACCGGCCCTGGGGCTGTGCTATTCCCCACCCCACCCTGCCAAACCTGACTGAGCTATTTCTGCTGCCCTCCCCCCCCCACACACACACACAGGCTGCCAACCCCTCCCTCCCCCTGTACCTCCAACTGAGGCTAACCTGATTCTCTTTTGCCAGATTGTCTACTGAGAGGCTGGAGCAAATCTTTAAAATCCTTTAATTTCTGATCATCTAAAAAATTTTCCTACGTGCCTAGTCTATAGTTTGCATTTCTAGATTGAAAAAATTAATTGGCTTTTGGTGCATAATATTTATAACTGCATAACTGTTACCACTGCAAAGTACTATAGCAAAGTCATAGAACTTAAATCTTTACAGCAAGATTATTTTGCCATCTTTGTTTCTCCTTTTTTAGCGTTATGGGATATCGGCTTGAGAAGTACCATAAAATGTAAGAGCAGGGGAAATGTAGGCAATTTATTAATCAAGAAGCTTTGTGTTTTCTCCATTGCTTCCCCAGTGTGGTATAATTATGAAGCATTCTATAACACATTCGTCTTCCAAAAAGAATGGAAATTTCAAGTTTTGGCTGCAATATTGCTTTCTCCAAGGATGATTTATGATGGTTTCTGTATTACCAGCATAAAAACCTATACAACCTTCTCACATTGCATTATTTACAAGCGAAAACTGGAACAAACCTATGCAGGAAATGTGCACACATGCCACAAGCTAAATCTATTAAAAAAGGACCTTGAAAATTAATGGGAAACTTGGCATCATAGATAATAAGCCATACTCAGAAATGCAAGACATGCAAGACAAGACATGGTCTTGTGCAACCGGGGTGGGTAACAAATGTATTTCTGGGTGGTGTGTGGATTCAAATAGTAGCCCGTTATTTTTGGACATCTTGTTCATGTACCCCTTCCCCATGTATATGTGAGTGATCTCTGCTTAGCTGGAAGTAGATTTTTGCATCACAAAATTATTCATTTAGCCACAGACCACCCAGGTCATGTAGTTTCCTGGTAAGAATTGAGATGATTAAAATATTTATGCATTTTATCTTTAGATTTGTAATGTACTGATCACACTTTCTCAGGTTTAACTATCAGAATGGAAGTGCAAGTTGAGAAATATCCTGTCTCCCAGAATGCAAGTGATAGTTTAATTTGCCAACCAACCAAGCCAAAGTAGGCTTCTTGATCAGATGAAGTATAACCTGGTTATTTGCTGCTACAAAACACAATTTAATTTATTTCATGTGAAGATGGTTTCTTTCTGAATTGCTGAATTGTTCTGCAGTTACAAGCTTTACATCATGCTAAAGCCAGACAGCTGAATTTGCAAACCAGCCCTTTAGTTTATACATTTATAATGGTAAAAAACTTGGTTAATTTTATATATAATAATATATTTGTAATTCAAAATTAAAACAAACTACTATTTTATGTTTTTGGAGTTAAAAAAAAAATCTTGAGCCCTATAAATATAAAGTAATATTGGTATAAAGAGGCATCATCTTTGGAGCATGGTCAGCTAGGATGTTTCCTGGCAGAGATGATCTTCTTCATTGGCATTTACAGGCATTGCCTATGGTTATCCTGGGGGGTTAGGACCCTGACACACCTGGGGCCCAGTCCTGTGAAACAGGTGCCCTGGGTACTGCACCCCGACCTGGAGCATGGCAGAGAGATGCAGGTGCCATGAGAAGCCCTTGGAGAGTATTCATGCACACACACATGCAAGCAAGGGAACTCCCGTAGGAAGTTCCCCCACTTTCAAACAGTGTCCCCTGTGCAGCCTCATGTGTGTGCCCTGGGAATCCCCTGCAGGGGAGTTCCCAGGATATGCACTAAACAAGCAGATGTCTGCCCCTGTAAGGCATCACAAACTGTGACTATCTTTGGTCATAGAAACATTTCGGGACGCTTGGAGCATAACAAGGGCTAGGATGTCTGTTTGCTCACAAGCTGTGCTGCCATAAAAATGTTTATGGTGGTACAAGGGTGACATCTGTTTGCACCATATGTGGCACAGAAGACTACTAGTAAATATACAAGATTACATATAAATTCCAGTGTCTGATATTAATTGAAAGCCAAATGTACATCCATTTCATTTAAAAAATGTGAGTTGCTTCTAGTTTGCAGAAAGTGTGAGAAGTTTTCTAAGTAAAGGTCTAACAGGAGGACTGGCTTTATAATTTATTCCCTATAAGTATGCAATTGCTTTAATGTTCATATGAAGTGTGTAGAAGGAGAAAATGTCACGTTGTCTACAAGAATCTTTGATTAGATTAAATTACTCCATAATATGCAAGGCAAGGGGATTTAGGAGTTTTTCATCTTATTTTTGTTTTTGTTTTTCCTGCTTTCATAATTGCTAAACTTTTTTTTCTGATTTTGAAATACTCTACAATTCATGAGCCTAAATTGGCTTCAGTCTTGGATCAAGCAAGTTTCACTCCTAGAGTAAAAACTTTATAGGACATTGACAAAATTCATTAGGAAATTGTCTACAAAATTCATACACAAAGCTGAGTTTAATGTTTTGATTGCTGGGGAAGTCAGTTCAAATGAGAATTGGTTACTCTGATTTTTTGATGGCGCAGAAATGTAAGTGAGTATTTCAAGTTTAGGAAAGATACTCGTGCTGGTAAAGTGCACAACTAGAACAGCCAGTCTTGAGTTGGTGATTTTTGCTCAGTGAAGAATTTTTCTGTCTTAAAAAGTTTGAATGCTAGTTGGAATGCATATTAGTATTTTGACAGACAAGGTTCTTTGGGTGAATCTGATCTCTTTTATTAGATCAGCTTAAATAGTTGGAAAAAAAATTAAGCAAGCTTTCAGGTTCAAAAACCCTTCATCAGGCTAGGGAAGTCTCTGCAGTTGGTGTGTGCTCTTCCTGGATGGAATGAATAGTAAAGAAGCCAGAGGCTGGGCTGGTATGCGTACAAGACAGGCAGTCAGTGAAGGTGTAAACTGAAAGTTTCCTTTGAGGATCAGAACTGAGAGATTGGACAGAGTGGTTTTCTTGTGAGAAATGTGCCCCCACAGGTAATTGGGTATTCCTGTCTTTGATAGATTTCCGGTGTGTGTTCATTCTGGTGTGCAGGTGTTGTTTGGTCTCTCCTACAGACGTTCTGACAAGAAAACCACTCTCTCTCCAGTCTCTCAGTCCTGATCTTCGGACGAGCTTATGAACTCCACTTCATCAACCTCCTGGATACTAGAAATCATGGACTACATATAGATTTATGACACATTATAACCTGCCTGACATCTGACTCCCTGGGTACCTCTCCACTATTCATCCCCCTTCTCTCCTCCCAACCCAGCCTGTCTCTCACACACTGATTCCTCAGTTTACAGCTTCACTGACTGCCTATCTTGTATGCATACCAGCCCAGCTTCTGGCTTCTTTACTCTTCAGTCCATCCAGGAAGAGCACACACCAACTGCAGAAAATTCCTCAACCTGACAAAGGGTTTTTGAACCGGAAAACTTCCTTACAATGTTTTTCCAGCTATTTACATTGGTGTAATAAAAGATATCAGATTCACCCAAAGAACTTTGTGTGCCCATGTCCTTAGACCAACACTGCTGCAACCTACACCTCTTTATACTTTATCATTTGAGTCACAGAAACACAACTTCAGGTTCTTGCTTGTGCTTTGAAGATTAAGTCTGCTATTTTTCAGGCACTAACTGTATATACTAACCAAAGCACTGTAAGATATGATCAGAATTAATCACCTGGCCATCACTGCTTTGCCACTCTTTGTCAGGGTACATCATCCACTTTTAAGAAAAAGCAAGACAGAATCTTTTAAGAGTTGTCTTTAATAGATTTAATCATCTTTTTCACTGAGTTTTTTTCAAGGAGTAAAACTCTTGTTTTTTGAGGCTTGGTGAAAGTTAGGATCATGCTAGAACTCCCAGAATTGTAAGCCAATCCTGATCTTACATCCCAAAATTGTGCATAAAAATGGTAAATTTGAAGGACTAAACATTTCTGGGTCCTTGAAGTCAAAGCTGAAGACTCTTCAGAACTATGTGTTAGAACAAGGGTGGGCAAAATATGGCACGTGGCCTGGATCTGGCCCACGAACTGATTGTATCTGGTCTGTGGGCAGGCTTCTGCGAACTAACAAGATCTGGCCCAGTGGGTCCAGCTCCAGCTGCTGTGTGGTGCTGGGTGGGCAGGGTTATTTTCACTGTAGTGGGCAGGGAGGACTGCTTCCACCCAGTGCTGACTCAGCAGCATCAGCTGTAGACCCACATGGAGGTCTGTAGACCACCTGGCTGAGGGGGGACCTGGCGACAGTCTATAAACTCACCAGGGGGGACCAGAAGGGTTTGGGAGAGACCTTGTTTCCCCGAGCACCCCCTGGCATAACAAGGAATAACGGCCACAAATTGTTGGAGAGTAGGTTTAGATTATACATCTGTAAGAACTACTTCACAGTCAGGGCGGCTAGAATCTGGAACCAACTTCCAAGGGAAATGGTGCTGGCTCCTACCCTGGGGGTCTTTAAGAGGAGGCTTGATGCCTACCTAGCTGGGATCATTTGAGCCCAGTTTTTTCTCCTGCCCTGGCAGGGGGTTGGACTTGAAGATCTATAAGGTCCCTTCTGACCCTACTTCTATGATTCTATGATGGATGCCCCAATCACCACCCAGAACCTGCTAGCTGCACCTGTAGCTGATGCTGGCGCTTGCCCAGGTCTGTTTCTGCCACGCCAGGTGGGTGCTGGCATAAGCTGCAGATGTGATGGGCAGGTTCTGGGCAGGGTGGGGATGGGGGGCAGGGAGTGGGAGAAAGAGAGAGAAATGTGGCCCTCGAGAGGACCCAAAACTCATTAAGTGGCCAAAATAATTGCCCCCCCCCGCACTGTGTTAGAGACTGCCACTGAATAGATAGTGTCATCATCCTGCAGTAAACATCACTGACACAATTGTAACAATCTAATGATGGAAAGAACCTATTATGGTGTCTGGCTAACCAGTTTACACAGTGAGAAGAAAAAGGAAATTGTTTTATAGAAACAGCTGATTTTATAGTTATACTTAAAAATAACAAGATTGTGCAAATAGAGACAGTTCAGGGCTTCTAACTACCTGGCTATTTACCTTAAAAGATATTTTGCCTCTGGTGGAAACACTATCTCTCTTTATTAGTACAATGCACCAGTAGAATACATGTTTCCTAGAATTTCTGATGTGTTCTTGGCCATTTGACATTATATTCCTGAAATGAGGGAGTAACCTGTAATATACAGAGTGGTTTTAACACAGGATCAGGAAACAAGGATCCAAATTCAAATTCCAGCTCTGAGGTTGACTATCTTGTGGTTTTTGAGCAATTGTCTTTCTTGGGTTCCATATCATCAGGCATCTGAAGACACTGAGGGAATAATACTGATTTGTTTTTAATAAAACACTTATTTACCTCTAGAACTAATGGGCATTTATACACATACCTTTTCATCTGTAATGTTCCAGAGATCCAGTGAGTCAGAGCAGACTTGATTAATTGAGCCTGCTCGTGAGCCAATGTGCACTACACTGTGTTGCGTGCAGTTGTATAAGCAGTGAAATGTGTATCAGCACACACAAAATAATGACGGGGCACTTTTGAACTAAAACACCTTCGAGGTGCTTTAGTTGAAAAGTGCACCGCTGCCATTTTCTCAGCGCCGACACACATATGGCCACTTACACAACTGTATGCGCTGCAGTTGTATAAAATCTCCTGGTGCTGTGGCACAAGCATGTGTACAAATGCCCAATGTTAAGCTGTTACAAACTGTAACCACTGCCCCCC
>NW_017728917.1:28783389-28825277 GCF_001723895.1 Crocodylus porosus
CCCAAAAAACCCTAGTCTAAACTAAGCCAGATAGGATTATTGAGTGATGGGTGCACAGTTGAATCACATGTGTTAACCCACAGATGGAATAATTTTATGTCTTCATCACTTTACTTGGTAGCAAAGGAATTAATTTAAAAGAAATTTGTAATACAACAAAACTTCCTTATTTTAAAATGAGTATATTAGCTTAAGTTACAAGACAATGCAGTAGGCCAGTGTTACATAGTAAATTCTTCCCGTGTGCTTACTAGGCCTATTTCTTTCTCATTCTACATAAATAATTTTGTTGAAGTGTCTTTATTCCCTGCCTGTCTTCTGTGTTCTTGTTTACCCCTTTCATTATATAATTTTAATTAGCCAATAAAAAGTTTTTGTTACCATCAGACAGCTATCTCCAGGAAGTATTAACAGCTGTCCTCTCCTACAAATTAATGCTGGCATTTGTTTTTAAAAAAAAATCAAATTTCTCTGCGACTGCTGAATTTTTTGTTTAAAGATGGTTTTAAAGTGGGTAGTATTTTTGAGCCTTCCTTGATCAATGTGGTATACCTCTTAATCCAGTTAATTTAAAAAGCAGGAGGGTGGGGAGGATCTTATATGATTAAATATAAGAAACTTCTTTAAAAAAATCATGATTTTCTCTGAGTAAAAGCAGTGAGTTATCTTTTCACAAAGTGGGTCTTATACAGTAAGCCTTGTTATGGGCCTCATTCATTATAATGTGTTTATCTTGTACAGTCACAGTTGAGTATTCACATTTTAAATCAACCATGACTTCATATGCTTTAAGTCACTTGATATCAGTTCTGCAGATTTGCTTTGCATTGGCTTTTAGACTGGTCTTAGAGAGATAAAAATGAACAGCGTAAGCTAGAAATCTTTTTGACAGAGTGGTTGCACAGCAAGGGTATTGAAAATATATCTAGTTTTTTCTGTTGTGGGACGTGAGGTACAAAAAAATTAACAGAGTGAGGTCAGTGGAAACTACAAATAGGGACCAAATCCTGTTCACTTAAATGAATAGCCTCATTGATTGTTCCTTTGAGAAAAGCAAATAGAATATCTTTGGCTGAAAAACTCAAGGAGTAGAAAGATAACCAAGGTCAGAAATATATGGCAAATTGTTCCTCTTTTTCTTCACTTATGTCTAAACCAAACATACATAACTATAATAGCTAAGTACAAACAGTCAAAAAGCCCAAGGGTTAATCAATACAATCTTTTCAGGTTAGTTTAAGATGCATGGATTGAATCAATAAGAAAGTAAACAGATATTCACTTTTGATTCTGGAAATGCAGCCATATGCCTGCAGTGGCCCAGGCTAGAAGCTGGGGGACCCTAGAGCACACCTGTCTGGCTGGAGCAGACAGTCTGGGCCAACCTGCAGGGGTGGCTTTGCAGGGGGAGATGTAAAACAAGTACACTGGTGACCTGAGGGCCAAACCCGACCAGGGCAAGGTCTTCGACGTCACCTCGAAGTGGGATGCTAACAACCACTTCATGCCCAGCGGGATCTTCATGCGCTTCATGGACTGGCGCTTCCTCCACTGCGCCCGCCTCAACTGCCTGCCTCTGAACGGGGCCGTGCGCTTCGGCCACCAGGACAAGAGGTGCCGACAGTGCGGCTACACGGCAGAGACCCTTCCCCACGTGCTGTGCAGCTGCACACCAGAGCCTGGCAGCTCTGCCACAGCGCTGTCCAGGACCGCCTGGTGAGGGCCATCCCGGCTGCGGCGGGAGAGATCTCCGTGAACCGCGCTGTCCCAGGCTGCAAGAGCCAGATGCGACCCGATATGGTCATCACCAACGAAGAGGCCAAGAAGGTTGTGATCATGGACGTCACCATCCCCTTTGAGAACCAGCACCAAGCCTTCACCAATGCCCAGGCCAGCAAGTGGGAGAAGTATGCCCCTCTGGCAGACACCCTGAGGGGCCGAGGCTACGACGTGATGGTTGACGCGCTCATCGTGGGAACGCTTAGAGCCTGGAACCCCAGCAATGAGAGCGTCCTGTGTGCCTGCTGTGTCTCCTGCGGCTACACCAAGCTGATGCACTGCCTCATGGTGTCTGACACCATCCATTGGTCCCACGACATCTACGTGGAACATATCACAGGTCACTGCCAGTACTCCGACCCCACCAGACGAACCACCACTGGACCAGACCCAGAGGGGACCACCTGAGCCACCCCCTCTCTGCACCAGATGAACCTTCACTTTTGAGAGGATTCTTCAACAACGGACGACCCCGCTCCACCTGAAGAGGACCTCCGCGATAAGACTCTATATGGACTGAGACACTTCCTTCGAACCACTTCCTTCACCATTCCGGACCATTGTAATGGGTTTGTGTGCATCTATCTCCTTTCTCCCTCAGCGTCACGAACCCCCTCCCTCCCCTTCCCCCCATGCCCCACCCCTGGGCTTAGATGGCTAACATTGTATCTCCTATAACCTAGTTACATTCCCCTCCTCATCCCCATCTCTCTATTGTTAGTCCCTCGCTCGGGTGATCTGTATTTCCCTACCAGCTTTGTCATCTTTTTTGGATTCCCAATCCTAAGCATTTACTAATAAAAGTCAATCTGTTGCTAGCCAATAAGGTGGCCAGTCCAAGTAAAAGAAATAATCAACAATAAAATGGCTCAAACAAAAATTTCTTAATTTTGCTTACGTTTCATAAAAAATTCTTATTTCCTTAATTTAGACTTCCTTAATCTTTTGGCACTACTTAAAGAAATACCATAGCTGTTAGAAACTGTAATGAGAACAACCCATAAGTGAATGAAATGTGACAAGGAGGCATTTTCTGAACAGAAGGGACTGGCAAGAATTGAAAAGGCAAGAGCACAAAGTGACAGTAAGATGTCTCCTGGGATTGTTGTGTAAATGAGATCTGTGCCAGAATAAGTTAAATGATTCAATAATGTGTGTATATGATCAGCAAACGCTAAGAGAAGAATTCCAGCGTATAATACAGCTGATGTTTTAGTAGTATGGAAGAACGGGATTCTAGCACACCTTCCAAGGGAGCTTGTGAACTATATGGAATGCAAGAGATCTAGCTGATTATAATGTATTGGTCATTATTCTGCTTGCAACAAGAAAAAGAAAATAACTAAATAGAGGAATAGATGAATGAGATGAAGAGAAAGAAGCAGCACTGGGCTAAACATGCAAAAAAATGGAAAAAATTAGTTTTCTTGTGTGT
The DNA here is from genome assembly GCF_001723895.1 of Crocodylus porosus. Lineage (NCBI taxonomy): Eukaryota > Metazoa > Chordata > Crocodylia > Crocodylidae > Crocodylus > Crocodylus porosus. Next base: position 28,786,604 of record NW_017728917.1, read on the forward strand.
TTGGAGTAAAGTTTTAGCAGCTGGGAAAACAGGATGGTTTTGGAAAAGCAGAGCAAACAATGCTACAAGCTTTGATTAGGAGGAGGTTAAACAAGGAATGAAGGACCTGACCCTAATGAGTTAGACTTGTCGTTTTTAAACTTGTAAAATGATGAACCCTGTAACCCTAACCCAGCAAAGCACATGAAGCATGAGAAAGCTTGCTGAAATGGCAGGGACTAAACACAACATTTTGGATAAGTATGTGCTATGCTGAAGTAAGGGCAGACCACTCAGCATATTCCAGTAACAAGGCTTTGTAGAGACCCACTGAAGACAGAATTGGACCTTAACTGAATATCGAGAACTTTTTTTGTCAATGAGCTCCAATAAACTTTGGAATAATCTTCCACTGCAGTGGTGGTGATATGATTTGAGTCGTGTAAAACAAGAACAGGCAAAGTACAGTCTGGCAAGTCTTGTATTGCTGGAAAAAATAGACTAGATTACCTGATTAAATTATTTTGTCTCTAATTTCAGGTTCTATAACCTCTGATGTCATCACTTGCTAGATCCATGGTATGCTGGAGCAACACAACATTAAAAAACATACATATTTAATAAATGATAACTGACAGCCACTTATATATAACAAAATTGTTATGTTAGCCTCTGATCTAATGCCAATCAGTAAATTAATTAACAATCACTTTCATGTTTTTCCCCATGAAAGCAGGTGCCCTTTTTTTGGTTTCATTTAAAAGCTACTGGCACAATTAATCATTTTGTGGTTAACCCATTGTAGAAACCTCCCAACAAAGGCAACTATGCCTCAAAAATGCATATTTTCATAGGATGTACTGTTGTTTGAATCAGTTTTCTACAAAGCTGTAGCACACTTAATAACAAAGAGTTAAATCTTTTTCTTTGTAAACAGGACATATGGAAATTGATTTTACATATTTTAACTTAAATATGTAAATTTATATGACATATACCACCAGACAACCACTTCTGAAGTATGCTTCCCTGGTGAGATCCATTGAAAATAGATTAATTCATCATGAATGCTGTGTGTTTCATTTTTTATGTTTCAATCTGGCTAGACAGTGAAAATAGACTAGTCAGTTATGCATTGGTTTATAATCATTTTGTTGCCATTTCTCCTGTCTGGTACACCTGCATTATCACAGTATTTTAGTTTCAGGCACATCAAAGATGTTTATATTTAGAAAACAAGTAAAATATCAGAAGTAATCAAGTGATTTAGGAGCCCTGGTACATTTTTCAAATTAGTACCTAATTAAGGTTTTAGTAACTTAAAACATCCTGGGATGCTGCGGGACTGTTGATCTGGAGGAGATCTGGGACAGAAGTTAAATAAACCAATTCAACCTAAGTCAGTTAAGCCTGATGCTACATCCATCCAGGTTTATCTTAAACCTGTTTTGACCATTTTGAAAGCAGTTGATAAGTATTGAACTTTTGGTGTGTTACAGATTTGAACCAGTTTGTGTGCAACTGTATCTGCAACTGCCTACCCAATTTGGGTGTTTATATAGTGCTTTTGACTATGTCAATTGTTATATAATTAAAGTTACTGTAATACTGTAATGGTCCTCCTATATATACAGCCCGGGAAATTAGGCAACTATCCACCTGCATAATTTTGCACATAAAACGAATAACCACACATAATTGCATAATATTGCATAATTTAACCTGGGCGGGCTCTGTGCTTCCACTTACATGGGACTCCCAGCTGGGAGCACCATGTGGAGGGACCAAGTGTGGTGGTGTGCGACTGGACATATGGTGAGTAGGGAAGGGAGTCCTGCCTGCAGAAGCAGGGAATGGGTGTGGGGTTCATGGGTGGACATGAGGGGATGTGTGACTGGGGGTGGGGTTTATAGGTGGGAGTAGAGTCCCCCGCCAAAGACCCCCTCCCATGATGAACAGCCCCTGCTGGCAAGGGCAGCAGCACCAGCAGTAGGCAGCAGACCCTTGGGGCATTCATGGCCACAGCAGGCAAAGCCACATAGCAGGGTGTGCCTCCAGCTGAGTCCCAGGGGCTGCATGTGGCGGCACAGAGCTGGTTCAACCCTCTGGTGCAAGCCTTCAAAACACATTGGGCTGGCTCCGTGGCAGCACATGGGGCTCCAGCACTGCAGACAGAGCCATGTGCCATTGGGCCAGACTGGCCCAGCTCTGTGGAGCTTCTAGCGCTCCAGCAGGGAGCTGCACATGGAGGCATGGAGCATGCCTGACCCAATTATGCCTGGACCAGGAGCCACGCCTGGAGCCAGCTCTTGCCTGTAGTGCTGCAAGCCTCATGTGCTGGCATGGAGCCAGCTTAGTCTGGCCCAAAAGGTGCACACCAGCAGGCCAGGCCAGGCCAGCTCTGTACCACCACATGCAGCCCCAGGACTCAGCCAGAGCCGCATGCTTCTGGGGGATCTACGTGCCATGGCCATGAGCATCTTGAGGGCCCACTGCTGTTTCTGCTGCCAGTGGCAGGGGCTACACTTGGAGGTGGGAGGGGGCCCACACCCACCCACAAACACCACGCACTCCCATTAGGGCTGTGCGAAGCTTTGGGTAGTGATTCGATCTGGAGGAGATTCAGCCCAATTCAGTGGCCAAATCTCTGAATCCAAATTGAATCAAGGGACCAATTAAAAGGTCTGAATTGATTTGAAGCTCACCAAATCTGGGGGAGGGGACCATGAGGGGACCCCTGCCTGCTCCCCCAGCCCCCCCTCACCCACTCCCCTAGCCTCCCCATGGCTGCCCTGCCCGCACCCCAGCTCTGTCCTTTAAAAAAAAGCCCTGGTCCTCACTGCGTGTTGCTGGGGGAGGGGGGGGTGATCCCCACGCTGCATGGGAGGGGCTCTGCATGAGTCCTCTGACCTCCCCCTCTCAAGTTTAAAAATCACACCTGCTGGGTCACATTTTAATTTTGTTGTTCATAGAATGGTAAAGTACTAAAGATTCTGTGATAAAATGTATTATATATTTGTATAAATACAAAGTACCTCCATATATTTCTAAAGAAGGTTCAAATAATGTTATATTTAGTTTAATTTGTTTTTAAAAAAGTAATGACTTTTGCATAGCCTCTTCTCTTTCTTCCTATTTCACAGCCCTGGAGACTGTTTAGGTCTTTTCAAAACATAAGTCCACCCATGGAGGCCAGTCTGCAGACACAGCCAGGGTTTGAGCTCCAGTTAAGTGGGAAAGGGAGTGTGAGTTGAATATTAGGATCTGTCCCTGTTCTGTGTAGCTATAACTATGAAATAATCTTTTTATTTCATCCTGCTTTTCAAAAACAAAGCGAGTATTATTCACTTACATATTAAAGCATATATATTAGAGTTTCTGTCCTCTAATTGTTATAATTGGTTCTGGTTATTACATATAATAGATTTTAAATTGCACATAGTGAAAAAAGTGCACTGACTAGTATGTTTCAAATGCTGGGTATTTAGAATAAGCCGCAAGCACACAGGTCCTCTCAGAGGTTGAGAGAGGCCCGGGCTACTTCCATTTTTTGAGGCTCCCAGTATATTAAAAAAATATTAGTTCATAGTGCACTACAGGTGGTGTGGCCCAGTAATGGCACACAAGTTTAAAGTTGTATGATGAACATCTTCTTCTTTCAATCCTGTCAGTGTATCTCTGTGTCTGTATGTACAACCTCATTTGGAGATAACGTCAAAAGTCTAAATTCGAGGCCCTCCGTGAATGAGAGGCCTGGGTCAAAATGCCCCCCCCCCCGATAGGCTCTGCAAGCACAGCAATTGAGGTAATTGTGAACTGGAGAGGCACTAAAGGTTATTAGTAAGTACATTAAACTGAATAGTTTGTCTTCGTATTCTTGAATTTGCTTTTGCATAGGTCTGTTTTCATTAAAAATACTTTTGTATACAGTTGTTTCTTGGCAGTCTGGTGGTGTCTGAGCTAAGAAATCAGTCAAAGTTTTGGCTATCATCATGTCAGGTGTGATGTCCAAGTCTTCCCATGGGGACTGAGGGTACTTTTTCAGTCATATTTAATGTCAGCCATTTAAGGTGCGCCACTTACAGAAAACTGCACAACAGTCTGAGCCAAATGAGCTTTCCCTCTTGGCCAGTATCTTTCTTTGTTGCTGTTTCTCAAGTGGGATCCTTCTAGGAATTAGTCTGCTAACTACTAGGTTTTTTCCTACTGTATTTGACCTGGACTGTACTTGGTAGTAGAGACAGGAAATGGAATACACAAGGGCTGGAAGAAAGGACGTTATGCAACTGCTCTGGGCGTTCCCTGTGTTGGTGGTATACATCTCCTGGGAATATGTCTAAGGGCTGAGCAGCCACAGCTTGATCTCAGGCCTTGAGGCCTTGGATGCAGTTTCTAGGCTCATCTTGGTCTGCTGCTGAGGGTCAGGCTTAGGGTTTTCAATATAGCTGGTTAGTGGGTGTTGGCTTGAAGGAGGTTTTATCCTAACTAGTAGTGTAGTCATAGTCAAAGTTAGGGGTGTGAAACATGTGGCCCACAGAGCCCTATTATCCAGCCTGTGGTACTGTCTGTGGGCCTCAGACCAACCCTGCATGCCATGTGCAACACATGCCAACCCCAGCCCTGCATACTACATGTGGTACATGGAGCTGGTCTGGCATGAAACACTTCACTGGGTGCATGCTGTGTGGGGGGGCTGGTCCAGGGTGCCAGGCAGTCTGGGACATATGCTGAATGTGGCACCCATGCCCAACCAACTCTGCATGCTGTATCCATGGCCAGTCTAGATCAAGACTACTGACCAGCCCCATGCACTGGATCCAGCACGCAGGGCCAGAGTACACCCCAGATTGGCCCCGGGTGACTCATGCATCACATGCCCCAGACTGGCTCTGTGACCCATATGCAGCACATGAGGCTGGGGCTGGCATGTGTACTGCACACAGCATGCAGGGCCAGTCTGGGGCACATGCTGGCTCCAACATAGGGCTAGTCTGTAGTCCCTATCCAGCCCACAGACTGGCCCTTTGTCCCTTATTCAGCCAGCAAGGCGGGATGAGTTTGATACCCCTAGCCTAAGTAAACTAGGGTGGACTCTAGGAATTGTAATTCCACCCCCTCTGCCATTGTGATGCACCAGTAGGGCCACTTTTAAAATACATTATCTGCAACAGGCTTCATACTGCTACATCTCCACCCCTTTTCACTAGGGATTTTAAAACCTGGGGCACAACTATTTCTAGCTGTGTTTTATTATGTATATCTTTACTTCATGACTCCTTAGTCATGTTAATTACCACATATTAAAACAATTAAGCCGCATGTGTATATGTGTTTATGCTTGCATGAAATCCTGGGACAATGCAGAAAAGGTCTGTATGTGATCTTTGTTCAGTAGCTCAACAGTATTCAGATTCTGTGACTGTCCATCTGGTGCCTTTCACAAACTGTGAAGTGAGATGCTTACAAAATGTAAACCAGACAAAATTAAGCATACAAGTCAAAAGGAAAGATGGGCCAACTTATTAACACTTATGGGTAAAAAGTTCTCTGACCTGTAAATTGCAAACTCTACCCAACCTAGGCAAAACTTGATCTAGCTGCAGGAACTCTGTACTGGAGTTGGGAGAGTGACAGCTTGTTCTTGCTTATATCTATTACACCAAGCTACATGAAAGTAAAATCAAGGCCATATTACCTAGTGTTTTTTCTTGTTTACATTCTAATGATTTACATGGGAGACTATTACATAGTTAATTAATCCAAGGTAGGTTAACAGTAAAAAGAAATGAAAGCAAAAGGAAAAACCTCACAGCACTGCTCATACAATTTTAATCAAGGTTGTCTCAGTATTTCCATTAAAACTCCTTTTCCAAGATCATTAAGTCATTGGCTTCCTTATGTCTACACTGATTTTCTCATGCATGTGTATGTGCTTAATCTTCAGTGTCTGTGTGCCACAGTATGACAAGTAGTCAAATTCTTTTACCTGGTTAAAATCCTTTTTGTGACATCACAAGCGATTGAATTAAACTTCAGGTGAGAAGAAAGCAGCAGAAGCAATGAACTCTTTATGAAATAAAGATGCTATTCGTGCACAAATAACTAGTAATAAATGAAAGAGGAAAAGAATCTAGGAAATCTTTAATATGTAAACAGCTGTTTCCAGAATGTAGATTTAGTGATATTGTAACAGAGCTGTAATCTAGCCTGATTATCCTGCTTGAGAAAGTGGTCACTGATGAATGTTTCAAGGGCAAGCAAGCCTCTATACCATCTAATGCATATACCCCTGAGCTGTTCAGACAATGTTCTCTCCCATAGAAAAGTTGCTTCCCAACTTGAGCTCGTGATCAGCTTATGTCCAGAATCAGGAGGACTGATAGCCCTCCTAACTTTTATAGTTAGCTCAAGGGGAGTTGTTGTCCACACAAATGTCTATCATAAGAATACTTTGCACTTGTTTTTTATTTGAGAATCTCAGAAATGCTTGATTAAATGTACAAACATGTAGATGTTTATTCTTTTAGCTATATATATAGATATAGATATAGTAAGGCTGTGCAAAGCTTTGGTCGCTGATTCGACCCAGCGGAGATTTAGCCCGATTCAGCAGCCGAATATGAATCAAATTGGGAGACCCTTTAATCTTTCCAAATAGAATTTGAACCCTTTGAATCAATTTGAAGAGATTCAGAAAGATTTGACGATTTGGACATAGAAAAAACATTTAAAGCTGTGTCTACCTAAAGGTACCAGGAGGCTTATGAATGCTGAGATGCTGGGGTGGATGGAGCATCCCACAGGAGTTTGTGGGGGGGTGGGGTCCCCAGCATGCTCAGCAGCAGCCTTGGAAGTGGACAAGAAGCACTTCTGGTCCACTTTCAGGTCTACTGGTGAATGTGTGGGGGACCTCCCCTCTCCCGCCCCCCTGCTAAGCAGCTGGTGCCTCCTGAATCTGGGGGGAGCACCCAGGGTCCCCCATGGTTGATCACTGAGCTGGGGGACAGTGTGGGGGTGTCCCCCATGCACTCCCTGGTGGACCCGGAAGTGAACCACAAGTACTTCCGGTCCACTTTTGTGTTTGCTGCCGAGCATGTAGAGGACCCCCCCCCGCTTCTGTGGGATGCTCTATCCACCCCAGCATCGCAGCATTTATGAGCCACACCTGGTACCTTGAGGTATATAGAAAAAACATTTAAAGCTGTGTCTATGGCTGAATCACTGATTCTCTGGATCAGCATCGACTCTTCAGATTTGGATTCAGCTGAATCAAATTGGGACAGTGACCTGAATCAATTAATCAAATCACTGTCCCCGATTTGGGCCAAATCTGAATTGAATACAGCCTATTTCACACACCCCTGTTATATATATAAAATCATTTAAAGAATGACCAAAGGAAGTTTCAAGCATGTAGGTCTGCTGAGTTAACTCAAACCTGGGGAATGTCCACCTAAATCTGTGTGCTGTCCATTTTCAAATGCCTTGCCTGTGAATGACAGGCAGAAAAGGAGAAATTGGAATATCTACCTTTCTTTTCATGTACTGTTCTTCCTCATGTTATATTTCTTCTTGGATATATTTTCCAAAGGTAGTAATTCTTTAAAATATTTCTCATAAGCACCCATACTCTAATTTTTCCCTTTCTCCATTAACATTTGCTAATTTATATCTAACTAGAATGTCTTTCACATTTGTAAATCAGATACCACTAACTCAGTAAACTGAAGAAATTAAGGAAACAATATAATTTTATGATACTATATCATCAGTGGTAATTAAACGGAGATGTGGGACTTTGTAGACCCGGATTCTATTTCTTGATCTACTGTTGATGTCTTCCATGACCTCTGGCAAGTGATTTAATTTTTAAAGGTATTTAAGCTTTTAGCATATTGAAATCACTGAGCCTCAGTTCCATCACTGTAAAATGGGGATAAGAGTACTTTTATACTTTATAAGGATAAATACATTAAAGACTGTGGAATCTCCATTCTTGAAACTTTAAAGAGAGGATTAGACAGATACTTGGCTGGGATGGTTTAGTCAGGGATGATCGTGCCTTGAGCAGGAGGCTGGACTAGATGAATTTGTGAGGTCTCTTCCAGCCCTACTTTTCTATGCTCCTGTGACTGTAAGGTGCTCAGGTACAATGGTAGAATGGGCTGTGTAAGTACCTGAGAGGGCAAAATGAGACAGGATATAGAATACAATGTTATACAGTCACAGAAAAGAGGGTTGGAAGGGAACTCAGGAGGTCATCTAGTCTAACCCCTTGCTCAAAGAAGTCCCACCCCCAATTAGATCATCCCAGCCAAGGCTTTGTTTAGCCAAATCTTAAAAACCTCCAAGGATGGAGATTCAACAACCATTCGCTAACCTGTTCCAGTGCTTCACTACCCTCCTAGTCGGAACATTTTTCCTAATATCTAACCTAAATAACCTTTGGTGTAACTTGAGACCATTGCTCCTAGTTCTGTAATCTGCTACCACTGAGACCAGTCTAGATCCATCCTCTTTGGAACCACCCTTCACTTCAGGCAGTTGAAGACTGCTATTAAATCCCCTCTTGGTCTTCTCTTCTCCAGCCTAAATAAGCCCAGTTAGGGGTCATTTGCCCCAGACCCCTAACCATTTTTGTTGCCTTTTGGTGGACTCTCTCCAATTTGTCCGCATTCTTTCCATAGTGGAGGACACAAAACTGGACACAGTACTCCAGATATGGCCACGCCAGTGAATAATTACTTCCACAGTCTGCTGGCAATGCTCCTATTAATGAGGCCAGAATGTTGTTAGGTTTCTTTGCAACAAGGGCTTACTGTCAGCTCATATTCAGCTTATTGAAAGTTCTAACCCCTGGGTCCTTTTCTGCAGAGCTGCTGTTTAGCCAGTCAGTCCCCAGCCTGTACCAGTGCATGGGATTCTTTCATCATAAGTGGAAGACTTTGTACTTGTCCTTATTGAACCTCATGAGATTTCTTTTGGTTCAATCCTCCAATTTCTCTAGGTCTTTCTGAATCATAGTCCTGCCTTCCAGTGAATCTACTACACTCCCTAGCTTTGTCATCTGGAAACTTGCTGAGGATGCATTCCATCTCATCTACCAGGTTATTGATAAAGATATTGAACAAAACCACACCCAGAACTGACCCCTGGAGCACTCCATTTGATACCAGCTGCCAGCTAGACACTGAGCCATTGATTGCTACCATTTGAGGTTGACAATCCAGCCAATTTCGAATTCACCTTATAGTCCATTCATGCAACCCGTACTTCTTTAGCTTGTTTGCAAGAATGTTGTGGGAGACCACATCAAAAGCCTTGCTAATGTCAAGGCCTACTTGTCTCTTCACATCCACAGTGCCAATCATCTCTTCATAGAAGGCAACAGGTTGATCAGGCATGACTTACCCTTGGTGAATCCTTGCTGACTGTTCCTAATGTATCTTCTCCTCAAAGTGCTTAGAAGTGAATTCCTTAAGGACCTACTCCGTGATTTTTCCAGGGACTGAAGTGGATTTTCCTCCTTCTCTTTCTTAAAGATAAGCACTATGTTTGCCCTTTTTCAATTCTCCAGGACCTATCCTAATTGCCACTAATTTTCAAAGATAATGGCTAGCAGCTCTGTGGTCACATCTACCAACTCCTTCAGCACCCTTGGGTGCATCATAACATCTGGCTCCATGGACTTGTATACATCCAGCTTTTCTGAACAGTCTCTAACCTGTTCTTTTGCCACTGTTGGCTGCTCACCTCCTCCCCAAACTGTGCTGCCTGGTGCAGTATTCTGGGAGCTGACCTTGCCTGTGAAGACTGAGGTGAAAAAGGCATTGAGTACTTCAGCCTCTCCTCCTAATCTGCCATTAGGTTGCTTCCCCCCATTCAGTAAGGGATGCACACTGTCCCTGATCATCTTCTTGTTGCTGTCATACTTGTAGAAACCCTTGTTACCCTTCACATCCCTTGCTAGCTGCAATACCAATTGTGCTTTGGGCATCCACAGATGAAATCTGGGAGGCTAAGTAATTCTCTTACATTCCTCCCCAGTAGTTTGTCTGAGTTTCCACTTCTTGTAAGCTTTTTTTTGTGGGGGTTTTTTTTGTGTGTGTTTTAGCTCACTAACCCAAGGTGTCCTTATGCCATACTTGCTAGTCCTTATGCCATACTTGCTAGTCTTTCTATGCATCATGATGGTTCGTTCCTGCACCCTCGTTCAATTACAACCAACTCTCCTGGGCTCCTTTCCCCCTCAGGCAGACATCCCAGGGGATCCTGCACATTCATTTCCTGAGTGAATTGAAATCTGCTCTTCTGATTCAAGGGTTCTTACTCTGCTGATCTTCTTCCTTTCTTTCCTCAAGATCCTGAACTCAATCATCTTGTAGGTGCTGCTGCCCAAGCTTTGATCCACTTCTACATTCCCCACCAATTCCTCACTGGGTATGAACAGCAGGTCAAGAAGAGCATGGTTCCTAGTTGGTCACTGTAACAGAGACCCCTAGCCCTGTTACTAGGAGTCAGGGTGGCCCCTTTAAAACCAGAGTCTTTAGGAACACCAAGTACAAGGAGGGCAGGGTTTAAAAGCCCAACCACACAAGACAGTCCGCTGACTGGAAGAAGATGGGATTCTGGGCACATATAAGCCCCAGGGCCAAGGCTGGCAGGAGCTAGTTCTCTGGCAAGCTGCCAGGGGAAGGAGCTCCTGCAGGGAAGAACTACCCAGGAACACTGTGGATACCAGATAGACTGTTTACATGGCTAATGAGGCTCCAGGAGTCTACACAGTACCCAGGGCTGGGAGGCACTCAGTACTCAAGGAACAGATTGGGGTTTTAAAGAGGCGGAGCTGGACTCATATTTATGTTGTTGTTTTAATGGGTGGACCAGACTAAGGCTATTGGGGAGCCCTAGTGCTAGAGAGGGTGTGGAGACAGGGCTGTGGGGAGCCCAGCACCAGAGAGGGTGTGGAGACAGGGCTGCGGTGAGCCCGAGGCTGCTCAAGGCCAAATCAGAATTAAAAGTGCTAGTCATTACATACAATCTGCGAGGCATGGACCACCATGTAGGGGAAGTTTGAACCAGTGGATAGAGACCCCTGGTGTCGGGGCAGTAAATGGGCAGCCTCCTGCTTGAGTAACATCGTAATTATTGTTCCATCAAAGTGTGGCAAATGAGAAAGGTGAGTGGTTAGCCCAGAAACAGAGAGTCGAGCCAACATTGGACAGGCCCAGGGATGACTCCCTGTCACAGTCACTGTAGCACTTACACCACCCATTGCTTCTTGGTGGCAGTGGTCTTTAACCTTCCAGCCTTGGAGATGCCTGGTTTTTCTTCTTTTACCAAGGGAACATGCTTCTACTTCTCTGTTGCTATGGCTCCAGACCCTAACCATTTATAATATAAATGTATTTCTATATAATAGAATATAATCTGTTCTCTAGGCAATCCACTGCAGGTGGAGATGAAGTCTTCTGCTTGCTGCCAGAGTTCAGAAACTTATAGCTTCCACACTCCTGGGAGTCCACATCCTCTTTCTTCTCTGGTGCTACCTCTGGCAGTCCTTCATTTGCAGTCCCAGAGGTCTCCTTCAGCATCAAATCAATGAAGTCCTTGCGGCAAATGATGCTTTGGAGCCCTACCGCTTCCTCCTTTAGCTCTCTTGCCTGCTTCCTGAAGGACACCACCAGGAGGCGCTGCTCACATTGCGGGCATTCCTCACTTGGTTGTCACTGGAAGGAACCTGCAAACTGCAGTCTCCACAGCATGAAACCAGGACTTGGCTGGAAGTGGGTTGCAAGGGTAGCCATACCCATTGACAGGTGCCCCACCCCTTGATTGCCATCTTGAGACCACAAGTCCCAGTCTTAACTGCTGACCTTTGCCAACAGAAATCCCTCCCCTTCCCCCAAGAAGTACTTCTTTTTCGGGGGGGGAGGAGGGGGAGAGGTTGCCATTTTGGAGCTGGAAAAACAAAAACAAATCATATGCTAAAAATCAAACATCTACGATAGCATAATTTTATTTCATAAAATATTTTGTCCTGATTTACATGTGTTTGCATAGTGAATATGGAGCCTCAAAAATAAAGTCTTACTCTTGTATAGTGTGTGCGGGGTATATGTAGGGGAGTGGGTGTGTAAGTGGTGGATATGGGGTATGTGCATGTTGGGGTGTAGGGTTTGGGGAGGTTTGTGGAGGGTTGTGGCTGTGTGGGGGGGGTGTGGGCATGTTGTGGGGCATGATTCAGTTGTAGGTGTGTGGGGTGGTGTGAGAGAGGGTGTAGGCAAGGGAGGGTGTGCCTCCCTGTGGCGCATAGTCCCCAGCAGCAGCAGCAGCCAATGGCAGACACTCAGGGCACTTGTGGCCTGTGCAGATGGAGCCCCCTGGGGGTGCACAGCTGTATCTACTTCCCAGAGCTGCACATGGTGGCGAGGAGTGGGAATAGGCCACCCTGTTTCCATTGTGCGGGGCTCCCTACATCTTACATGCAGCCCCCAGGACCAGCCAGAGCCACATGCCATGAAGGGGAGCCCTGTACAATGGAGCCAGTGGCCTTGCCCTGCTCTCTGCTGCCACATGCAGCTCCTGGGACTCTGGTGGGAAGCAGATAGTGGGGCCAAGCCAGTCTGCTTCCATTACATGGGGCTCCCTGCCACTTCTGTCCAGAATCCTAGGAGCTGTAAATGGTGGCAGGGAGCAGGAAAGGCTGCTGGCTGTATCACGTGGGGCTTTCCCCCAGTGGTGTGCAAGTCCTGGGAGCTGCATGTGAGCTTTGAGGAGCCCTGCATGATGGAACCAGGTTAATCCAGGCTCTGCACTTCCACTACCCCTTGGAGCTTTCCTACATGCTACCTGAAACAGTAGCTGGGTGGGAGCACAGAGCCCAGGTAGGCTTGGTTCCATCATTTGAGGCTCCCCATGGCTCACATGCCACTCATGGGACTTACGTGTCACCAGGGAGAAGCCCCATGCAATAGAGCCAGCAGCTTTTGCTGCTCCCTGCCACCACTTGCAGCTCCAAGGACTCCACCAGAAGTGGTGAGGAGGAGCAGGAGAAACCAAGCAGTTACTCTGGCAGCAGCAACCCTGCTCAGTAAGCTCTGGGGCTCTCCACACCACGAGAATGGGAGTGCAGTGCACTTCCCTGAAGGGAGTGGGTGGGGCTCAGGCCTCATGAGAGAGCTGCAAGGGCAGCTTCCAGCTGGGGAGGGGAGATACAATTAATTGGAGGGTGCCTTCCCATGAGCCCGCAGGCTATTTTTTGACCCTCCCTGTTTTATACTCTTCTGGCTTGAACTGGCTCCTCCCCCTTGTTAGGGTTTTTGTCAGATACAGGCAACAAACACCCAGCAATGACTTAGGTAACAACACGCTTAGCTGCTCAAATGCACAGCCCAGCACACAAACACTCAGCAAGCCCAACATGCAGGCAGCCCAGACTTGTTCACCTTTCCCGGAGCAGAATCTGGTGCCTGTCTCCTCTTCCTCTTCCACTTCCTCCTCTTGCTCCCAGCAAACTTCCCTGTTTGCTGTCCCTAGTCACTCACGTATATTATTTATTTATATGTTATTCCTGTTGTTTATCAATATTACATTTTGTACTTTAACACTGTATTATGTGTTCAAATGTATAGATAATTTGTCAGACTTTTGGCTGAGAAAGTATGGCTTTTCAAAAGTTATCAAAGCCTCTCTCTGTCCTACAGAGCAATTTTAGTAGGCATAAAATTAATATATCTGATTAGTCTTCTTTATTGTCCTTCTGCAATTTGAAGCTGTATGAAACTTGGACTTGGCTTGGCAGTACCTGTACCCCTGAGACTTGTTCAGAGGTTAAATCAAGCTTAGCCCTAACCTTAGTGTTTCTCCTAACTTTGGGAGAGGCAGTACATGCCTGCTTGTGTTTGGCATGATTTCATTTAAAAACACTAAATTCAAGTTGCTTGAAGCCAAGCCTAAAATATCAATGAATCTAGTCTACATTTTTGTTTTTTGTTTCAAGTCTTATGAGAAAGCTGTAGTAATACCAGATGCAGAACATGTATACTAACCTTAAAAAGGAATGTTTGCCTTAGAGGAGAAGATGAGATGACTTCTCTTTACCTAAAATTTGAGCAAGCCTGAAGGAATAAGATTTTGACTATGACAGTTGTTGAACATCCGCAAGTCCTAGTCAAGTCAGAGACAGCACCAGGTATTTGGCATCTCCCAATTGCATAGAAAAGTTTGATTGTGGAGATGGGTACTGTTCAGGGAATTACTTTGATGCTCTGACGGGTTACGTATCTGTCCAACCTGATGAGATGGTATTAGACAAAGTAGTCCAGAAAAATACAGAGCAGATATTTATTCACAATTATTTAACCAGCTGTTTTCTTGTGTTCAGCCACTGAGTTTTACATTAAAGTCTGGGGTAATATTGAGATGTAAAGCATGAGTCACACACATTAATTGTTGGGCTGAAAACCATAAAAAATAAATCTTGCCTGTGAATTATTACTAAACTAGGATATGGTTTAATTCTAGGAGCACACGTGTACAATCTTTTTTTTTCTTCATATAGTTCAGCATCTGCCACTTAAGCTCTCTGCTTTGTCTAGTAAGGCTGAAAGGGCCACTGACCTTGCAATGAGATTGCTTAAGAGCCAGAATCGCCATAGAGATTTGGTATTACTCAGGTTACTCCAGCTATGAAAGCTGCTGAACAGAAGCTATGAGGTCCGGCCCATCACACAACGTTAGGTAAATTTGCTGATCAGTACAGTATATCAGTCAGCTAAGAACCCTGCACTCTGTGCTCCATAACGAGGCACTGACCCAGCTTTATCCTCCTGTAGGACCAGCTAGCATTTTTTTTGTATTATTACTGCACATCCACTGCAAAGGGAAACTGTGACAGCACTACCTGGATGGTTGATTTTATTTATTCATGGCCTGTGGAACAATGAAGTCAGAGGTAGGTGAATGATGCAGTGCAGGAAGTTACTGCAGCACTAGCTTCTGCTGGTGAGATGATGATTTAATGTACCAGTCTAACGGCAGAGGAAAATGTTAATAAAATGTGTTTGTTGTGCATGCATTGAACAGGAGTAAGATAGTGATTCCAAGGCAGAGCTTTCTAGGTGCAGTACTGTATGTACATTTTCTCATTATGCTGCTTTCTGTTATGTTTAAAGTAGTGCCATAGAGAAAAGGTTTTAATTTCCTTAAAATTGTGAACGAGTGGTATTTTCAAGGGAACTGGTTAGAATTAATAGCATATTACAGTTTGTTTTTGTGAACTAAAATGAGCTCCTAGCAAGAAATAAACATGCCTATTATCGCATCTGATGCACTGTGTTATGTAGATTGTTAGCATTGATTCTAGACTATAGGTTCAGGCTTCTTATTTGCACTTAGTCAATTAAAGGTATGCCCACCCTGAATTACTTCTGGTGAGTTTCTATTGATTTATTGTATTGCTTGAGGTTTGTTTATTTTTTCAGCTTATCAGTTTTAAAAGAAACCATCGGCATAAAACAACAGCTCTTCTGTATGTCAGCAGAGGCAGCAGCAAATTAAAGCAAGGAAGCAAAATAATTGTATTTTATAAAACCACACAAAATCTGGCCAATTGCTAAAATGAACTGTATAATCTAGACTGTGAACATGTTGTTATGAGGGCATTCTCTTCATCCATGCACATTAGTCATGTGGGTTCAGCAGATGAAACTGTAAATAGATGGTTAACATAGTTTGTAAACCACATTTCAGATACTGGGTTATGTCTATAGGTACTTTGTTATATAATAACAAGAATATGTACTTAAAGTGAGTGTAAGTTAGATATTGTATTAAACTAATGTAGTTTTTTAAACCTTGATCATAGTCATTCATGTTTGTTTTTTATTGTGCTTATTGAAGGATTACCCCGTTCAATTGTTACCCATGTCATTGGGTTTGGTAGGTTTTTAAAAAAGTGCCAAATGTATTTATTTATGTATTTATTTATTTTTACGTACAGCTGTTACTTTAAATGGTTTTGAACTTGGTTTGACTGCGCTGTCAGAATTGATATATGCTTGGAACAAATGAACTAGAAATCTGACACACCACTGTCAGCTGGCATGAGGAAAAACACAATATTTGATGCAGCAACTTGCTAGACAAAAGGGGAAAAAAATGAGGGGTGCACCAGCAAAGATTTTTTAGCTGATACTGGTGGCCAATTTATTAACCAGCCATATTGGTTGATATTGCTCCAATAGCTGATATGCAGCTTGAAGAGCATCACCCAGACAGTGAGTCTATGGAGGGGAAGGAGTGTGAAGTGGGGAAATCAGGGCCTCCACAGTATGGGAAGGAATGGGGCTAGGGCAGGTGCTACCCAGCCAGGATGGGGTGGGGAATGGGATTGAGCCACGGGTGGCTCATCCACAGGGCAA
Source organism: Crocodylus porosus (assembly GCF_001723895.1). Taxonomy (NCBI): domain Eukaryota; kingdom Metazoa; phylum Chordata; order Crocodylia; family Crocodylidae; genus Crocodylus; species Crocodylus porosus. The sequence continues at coordinate 28,803,007 of NW_017728917.1, forward strand.
GGAGGGGGGCAGATCCCCACTGCTGCACACACCCCCAGGGCAGGCATGGGGGGTATGTACCTGCCCCCTCCCAGATTTGTGTACAGGGTGGGGGCAGGCTGACTGCCTCAGGCTTGGGGCCAAGAGCTGTGCCAGCCTCTTCCTGGCAAGAAATAGTGTAGGCTACGGGCTGGGCTGGGACTGCACTTGGAGAAGAACAGGCAGTGGTGCTGAGAGGGGGTGCTATAGGTGCAGCTATTGTGAATTTTGGGATGGCTGTAGCCCACCCTGTAGCTCCCAGTACTGCTGCTTGCTCCAAGCACAGCCCTGGCCCCAAGCCCAAAGCAGGCAGCCCACCCCCACCCCACAGACAAATCCGGGGGGCACATGCCCCCATGTCTCCTCCAGGAGTGCATGCAGTGGCAGGAGCCCACCCCCTTTACATTCCCTGGACAAGCTGCCCACAGCTGTATCCCACAGCCCAGCCTGCCACAGCTGGGCAGTGCCTGCCCCAGCCCTACTCCCTCCCTCACCATGGGTGCCTCAATCTACCCCCCACATGCCCCTTCCCCTCCACAGACTTATTGGCCAGATGCTGCTCTACATGCTGCTGGGCTGCATTCCTGGCCAAGTTCATGCTGCCACTGTGTGCATACACACAGCATTTATCACTGAAATTATTGGCTATACTGTCCAAAAACAGCTGATTACCAAAAATATCAGTTTTCCTTTTATTGGTGCCAATATGATACAAACCAATATATTGGTACACCTCTAAAAATAATAATAATAAAATCATAAATAAAATTTGTCAAGAAGATAGTATTCAGGTACAGACATTACACTTTTATCGATATGAGTAATTGGAAACGGGTCTGTACCCATAACAGAAGTTCAGCACACAGACTGGTTTAAAACTGGTAGAACCCAGTCTAAGCTTTGCACCCCCTCTTCCCCCTTCAAAGGTCTGTTCTGTTCACTACTGATCTAAACTATACTGCTTACAGAAAACTGCATAACTTAAATCAATTCCGCCTTGGGCTGTTTGAATGTTTGTACCTAGCCCGTGTACTTAATAGATACTGGGTTGATATTTACCTTGTGTTTTATAGGTGCTTTAATGTGTACAACTATAATGGCTTTGTTACATCAAAGTCCTGACACAGATTTAGTTGCAAATCATAGGCAGATTAATGTTTTATGAGAAATGAGTAAACAGAATAGAAATACACTGAATTTTCACATGCTTACTACTATAAATGTAAAAAATGTTTATGCATTATAGAATTGAGAGATGAAGTCAAGCCAAACCATTTTAGTCCAGGTTTTGAACAGTTTTACAATTCAGTTGTACTGAGATTTCATGTTGTGTGTTCATCTCTGAATATGGAATTTCTTAAGTAGAGAAATGCCAGTACTGTTACATCACCTGATTAAAGGGTATTTGGGGTGAAAGGACATGTAATTATGAGATGGTCACACACCCAGAAGCTCAGTTCAGTTTCCTTGATAAATAAAACAGCTGTCCCTTCCCCTGCTTTATCATTTTGTGGCCTACAGTGCAGTGCAGCATGAAGATAAATGTTTGCTTGCATTTCTTTTCACCATTTAGATCAGAAAAATGGGAAGTGGCTGTTTTGGGAAGTGGCTGTCAATGTCCCAGTTGAGATTGTGAATAATTTAATGGTGATCTTACAGCAAGTTCATGTTTGACATCCATAGACCCAGAAAACAAATTTAGCAACTCTGTTAAAGTGTATTATGGAACATAAACTATAAGAAAGTAATTACTAGGAATTACATTTTTTCTTTCACCAAATTATCAATATGAATTAAACTCAGATATTGGACATATATATATATATTAGCAGAATCTGTACTGGTAGCAATTTTATGTGACTAATTTGGGATTTCTTTGGAAATGTTACTGTAGAGTATATCCATTCCCATTGTTGGGGTAACCTTTTTCCTGTAGTTTAAAAATTGATTTAGACCTTACTCCTGCAGAAATGCATATTGACATTAAAAGGACAGCTAACCTTCTAAAGTTACTGTACATGCTTACATCTGAAGAACTAAAGCCTTTGACAATGTACATATGTATTGTAGTATAGATCTATAGAAAATGAAATTATAACTTTATTGCATCTTTGCAGGAGAGCTCAGAGTGAACCTGAAAGTTTCTCTTCTTTAATAGTCAAATCAAGAAGAGCTAAACATTATCAGTTCTGCATGATAAAAGCATTATTTTAGATGGGATAGAGGGATAAGATGTTCCTTATATTATTACTATTCAAGTCACATTCTTTATGCAAAGGAACTCCAGTAAAAAATGAATGTCTCCCATGCTGAAAAGCAGCTAACTAATAAAAACCTTAATTTCCATATGCACAGTTCTGTGTTTGGGACTATATTGGTGAAGGACAAATATACTACATCAGCAATCTGAGTGAAATTCAGGTGCCAAGCAAAAAATTAGAATTTGTAGGCGTACTCGCTACTTATGCCAGTGGTTCGCAACATTTTTAGGTTCAAGGCACCCCTTGTTAGACTTGAGGCACCCCTCAGAAAATGCCAGCTCTTAGTTTTCACTCATTTTTTAACTACAGAAAACTAATAGAGAAAATCTTCTTTTGCAAAGAACTTGGAAATACCACAACAGTTCAGAATGTTTTTAACACCATGGATTTCTATTTGAAATCACTGGGTTTATCTTGTGAAATATGTTTGCACATTTAAGTGCAATCATTGTGTGACACTGATAGCCTTGAAAGGATCTCAAGGTACCCCAATGTGCTGCAACACCCTGATTGAGAATCACTGGCTTTATTTATTGTCAGTCCAGGGATACTACAGTTAATGATCACATCCCTGATTTGTAAGCTAAAGAAGCTAATCTCATTTTGCTGTTTGGGACTCTTTTAACTCAGCTTTATTGAGAAAGAAGTTCTTCTTTATGTCCAGCCTGAATTGGTTGCAGTGGAGTTTGTGACCATTCAATCTTGTCATCCCTTGGGGCGCTCTGGTGAACAATCGTTCCCCCAGATCCTGGTGGTCACCCCTGATAAACTTACAGGTGGCCATCAGATCATCCCTGAGCCTGCGCTTTTCCAAGCTGAAGAGTCCAAGCTCAGCCTGTCATCATAAGGTCTGTTTTCGTGATCTCTGATCATGCGCGTTGCTCTCCTCTGGACTCTCTCAAGCTTCTCCACATCCTTTTTGAATTGTGGAGCCCAAAACTGGATGCACTACTCCATCTTCACCAAGGCCGAACTTCTTTACTGCCCAAGCCCCCAAGGTTTGGAATAGACTACCACCAGAGGTGGTTCAAGCACCCACTTTGAACACCTTCAAGACATGTTTGGATGCTTATCTTGCTGGGATCCTATGATCTCTGCTGCCTTCCTGCCCCTGGGGCAGGGGGCTGGACTGGATGATCCTCTGGGGTCCCTTCCAGCCTGAATGAATGTCTATGTCTATTTCTCCAAACAGCTTCTGTACAACCAGTGAAGAAGGCAGTAGTGTCATGGTTGCACCCATAATATAGTTCTGGTAATCACATTTATGGTATCTATAGTGTAGCCCTGGCTCAAGGGTGTTTTCCATCATGCCAGTCAGTCCCCAGTGGTGAATTACAAGTGTGAAGTTAGGGTGGATAAACTTTAAACACTTCTCTTAATGTCACTACTTGCAAACATGAAAATTCTCAAATAACCACCTGAAGTAAACTCCTTCAATTCATTCAAGGCAAAGAGAAACTGAGGGAATGGGGGAGCCTAGCATATTAAATAAATAAGCTATGCAACAGTGAGGTTGCATGCTTCTGTCTTCCAATTTGATGTCATCAGCAACACAAGCACTTCCAGACTGGTGTATTATTTATTTACTTTTTTGATTTATGTGCTACCCTTCCTCCCCTTCCCCCCCCCAAAAAATGCTCACTGTGGCATACAATAAAGGGCAAAAACATTATAGAAACAAAATCATATAAAGTTTGAAGATTATTCTTTTCAATAACCATCAGCCAATTAATTTCAATCATTTTCTATAGCTTTACATCACATACAGATATTTATATATAGTGTTTTATGTATTTGTAATACAAGGGTGTTTCAGAAATTAATGGCAAGTTTGAAATAAAACTGATTTGTATACAGTTATCATATAGTGGGTCACATTACTTCTCTGTGTCGTAAATGATAGGTGTGTTCAACACTGCTGCTATTGTGTTCCCCGCTGCTGTGTATTTTTCCCACTTCGTTGCAGTTATACATTGCAGGCAGCCATATTGCCAGTTTTTTCTGAAATACCACTGTATATTAGAAATATGTAAAGACATGCATTTTTAAGCCTTGCTGTGTAAAATAAAATGAAAAATAAATGACACCATGTAAATACAATAGCAAACAGTGCGATTCTCTAGAGCAGTGGTCTCCAAACTTTTTGATTGCTCACCCCTATCAGTAAAAAAATGTTTGAGCATGCACCCCCAATATATTTATTTATTTAGAAATTATATACATGTACTACTGTACTAATATATTATGTACATTATAAAACATACACAAAAAGTAGAAATTAAAAAAGGATGAGATAAAAAATTAATATAAATAGAAGTTCTAATATTTTTTCCCACACCCCAGTAGATCGTCTTGTACACCCCCTGGGGTGCACACACTCCACTTTGGAGACCACTGCTCTAAAGCATTTACAGCTGTCAGAAATTGATCTGTATGTATCCCAGGTGAAAACTATTAAAAATACAAGTAATGTACGCGCCTTCAGTTCAGATGTAGAATTTGGAGAAAGCATGATGCTCCCATCAGTGGAGAAGTTTCTGGTCCGCCCAGATGAGAATGTTCTGGGTTCATTACTCATTTATAAACTGGAGTGTGACAGCATGGGGACAATTTGCAAGCTAGCCAAGGAGAAACCATGGTGATGTCAGCCACTTTCTTAGTGTACGGGATAGAAACAAGGTGCAGGAATCCATTAAAGTATGAAGAAGGAGATGAAAACAACAGTAGCAAGCCCGTCTTTTAACACCCATCTTCAAATGTAACAGAATAATAAATATATAATATTAGCAGCTAACAGTAAAAAAAAAAAAATACAGTAATAGTCTTTCAAAACAGGTTTCTGGCCAAACCAAAAGATATCTGTAAATATCAAAGGTACCTAAGGTCCCCAAATCCCATTGAAATTCAAATGGATTTCAGCTCCTGATGCCCACGTATTACATGCAGAGAATGAATGGCATGCATTTTAGGAAAACTTGTAAGCTGATTGCTGATAAAATGGCATGTATTTTAGGAAAATATGTAAAGGCTAATTTTAGGGTTTTTTTTAAAGCAGAACATTTCTAGTGATCTACAACGCATGATGTTAGCAATTGTTTTGTAAGGGGACAATTTTAAACCTAGCCCATAATAATGTTCCAGTAACAGTTGCTACAAATTTTGGATTTTATAACATTTATGTGATAGGGTTAATATTGGTATTTATCAAGTCCCTGCAGTGCCAGCTCTGGTCCTGTGAGTACTTCCCCAATCTCTGAGTCGTGCTTCCCACACTCATCTGCCATTTCTTGATGGAAATTTACTTCAAGGAGAATTTCAGTGGTGTTGTCACAAGCTCGGTGATGGTAGTACTCACGTTACCGGCATGGCTGATCCTGGGGCCTCCCCTACACCCCAGTCCACTTGCCAACCATACAGGTCAGGGTACTGCATCCCACAGCTGCTGCCTCAGGCCTCCTGACAAGCTTCCTCGTCAGGGCCCAATACAGTGGGAGGCTCAGACTTAAGGCTCCAGTCTGCCTCCCTCAGTTGTAGCTGCCTCAGCTTCAGTCCTCCAAAGAGCAAGAAGTGACCATGCAAAAAGAAGGAAGCAAGAAAAGAAAGAAAGTGGCAAAAAAATCCCACAAAACCAACAAAGCCTTGGCTTGGGGTTGCTCCTGCCGCGGGGCTCTCTTGGCTTCTTTGCGCCACCCCACTTCGACTTCCATGGGCTCAGCACACTGGGGTACATCCTGCAGCCAGGGCATTCCAAGGCTACCCTGAGCTTGGTCCCCAGTCGCCCTCCCCCTTGCCCTGCATTAGCCTGGGTTTTTAAACGTCCCGTCATCAACCAGGCACTGCCAATCTTGACTGACCATGGTTCAAAAGCCAGTGCAGCATTGGCATGCGCCACTCCTTCTGTGGCTTCTGACTACACCCCAGTAAGTCACCAATCTGCCCTGGGGTCCTGTGCCCATATTCGGGAGTGCTGGCTCTTGTGAGCGCCTCCAGCCGCCACAGTAGTTCACTCAGGCTTTGATGGGGATTGAAATGTTAGTTTTATTTTACTATCCTCCCATCATCTGATGGATATTTATTTGTGTCAAGGTGAGAAGAACATGGCATATTTATGACATGGACACACAAAGTCTGATCCAAAGCCACTGAAGTTTAATTAAATGGGCTTTGAGTCAGGACCCTAAGAAAGTTTTTTTTATATGAAAATGTAAATATAAACAAATATGTAAAATTATAGAAGTCTTTGTCCTCAAAAGATTCTTTAGGCATTTGCTGATTTATGTTCTCAACATATCCTTCTGAGAGAAGAAAACAAGTATTTTTCAGTTTTACAGAGTGAGACTGAAGCAAAAGAGTGACTTGTGTAGATTAAAAAAAAAAAAAAATCAGTTAATATCTATGCAATACACTTGTATAATAATAATAGTAATAGTAATAATACCCTCTACCCCTAGTAATTTTTCTTAGCAATGTGTTATAGATGGTGAAACATTCAAGCTCATAGTTGAAAGTATAATACTGATGATGCGGATTCTAACTGTATTCTGCTAAGATTTAAGCCCAGAAAAGAATCAATTGATACAGTCCTCAAGGCAGCAATCAACAGAAAAAAAAAGCAAGGATCAAAGAGTATGGTTTGAGAAGGAGGCCATCATGCCACTGTGTATTTCTGATGTTATTTGGAGTATGTAATAGAAGGAGTTTCTTCGGCTGCATGCCCCATCCACTTAGTTTCATCCAAAGAATATTACTGGGTGTTGTTACAAAAGGGAAAAATAACACTCTTTTTCAGACACTAGTCTCTCTTTTTGCCTGTTCGATAGCTGCTGCCAAATTGTGCTGGCTTCAGAGGTGTTTTTTTTCCAGTACAGGACACTGAAAACATTTCCTGTTAGCAAGACTATACTGGTTGGATACTATCAATTATGGTCTGGGGAGGTATTAATGTAATTGGGATAGATTGCAAGACAGTTCTATATTTCCTGTTTAGGATAATGAAGAAGCTAATGGAAAAAATGAAATTCCACTTGTTTATCAGCCAGAACTGATGTAATGGAGAAAAAATCTACCTGTACTAAACCATTCAGAACTCATTTGATACCACAGGTTATCCATGTCTTTACATTTTTAAATCAGTGAGTTTCAAAAACATTGCTTAAGGTTGGAATCACAGAGCATGTCTACACATACAATTAATGTGACTGAATATACTCTGGCTCAACTTGAGCTGGGGTAAACTAATCCTGACATCACTATTTACATGTGCATTTATGCTCAGTAATTTATTGTGCTGCTGTATACCACCTGTATTTGACAGGCCTATCCGGCGTCATAGTGAATTAGTTTACTGAGCCCTATGTGCCATGCACATGTAGACAGTGATAGTTTACTGTGCAACAAATTAGTCTGCTGAGCAGTAAAGCATCTTGTGTAGATGTGCCTACACACACAAATTCATATATGCACACACAAACAAAGGCACATACTCAGAAAGCATAAAAGGTTGAGTTCAAGGAAACAGGCCAATGAAAATAATTACATGGCTGAATTTTCACTCGGCTACCCTTGCTTCCTTCCCTCCCTGTTTGTGTTTGTTTGAGCTCTGTTGTTATGGGACTAATCTGTAATACCATTTGTTTTGTCATTTCATCCCACCCCAGGCCCCGCTCAGCTGAACTTTAGAGCTTTCCAATACTGCTTGCTTGGCTGCTTCATTAATCTCTCCACACCATACCATGCTTCAGAAACTCCTATTCTTTTCACTAGGCAAAAACATACAGCTACAACTCGATATGCAAGTCCTACTATCCAAATAATGAGATTGTTTGTTTTCATTCAGTCCCCAGTAACTCCCTCACTCAAACCTTAGCAGCAACTGTCAGCTTTGTTGATAACCTTAGCAGAAGGTGCCGGGACTGAATATGTAATGCATGTTGGAGACTGAGCTACCCTTCGAACCCAGAAACGAGGGTAAGGAACACTTATGTAGTAGACTGAGGAATTTCTGAGTCTAACTACAGTAACAGAATATATAGATACTTGAGGTCACTTTTAAACAACCTAGCTTCCACAGCAGTAGCAGAAAGCTCAGCAAGGAATACTTTAGCCTGCTGCTTGGTGTGACTGTGCTATACTTGCTCTGTCAATCCATCAACTCTTTTGAGTACAGAATTTTAATCTATAGCATTTAAGGTAGAAAGAAGGGAGTGCATACAGAGGATCACTTTCCTCAGCAAGGTTTGATTAGAGAGAGAGTTAGACATGTTGGTCTGAAGTCAAGCAGAAAACAGGATAGATGTATACCACAGACTTTAAGGTGCCCATCTACCCTGCCAAGATGTTGATTCTTATGTTTGCCAAAATAAATGACCTCCAAAAGGCAGTGCTTTTCAGGAAGGATTTTTCTGCACATTTTCTTCCAGCTGAAAGTATACTTTCGAAGGCCTGGTGCAGTGACTACTTACCTTTTCCTGGTAGAAGAGCACTTAACAGGAGTACCTTTAGAGCTTATCTGTACTGCCCATTAATTGAATAGGGCAGTTGCTGTTGACCAGTGGAGTTCCTTGTTCATAGAAGCTGCCTGTGATACCTCTACAACAGAGGTGGCCAACTTACAGCTGTGGAGTGGCTCTTCAGAAGTTAATATGCATCTCCTTGAATCTTTGCACAAGCACACCATTGGGAAGATGGTCACTGTGTGCTTGTTAACTTCTGAAGGGCTGCATGTGGCTCTGGAGCCACAGGTTGGCCACCCCTGCTCTACAACACTCCCAGCCTCTCAGGGTCAAGACTAAGGGACTCAAACCTTTACCTCCCACCATCAGAAACTGTACTAATTTCTTCTGCTGGTCCTAAATTAAGGATTTCAGTTTGCTCATCTTCATTAAACAAGGTTGGTAGTGTTAGGCTTTCTAAAGGGTCCTTTCAGCCTTCTTGCTAGAAGTGAACCCAATCCTGCTTCCAGTAACTGCTAGGGGACTTTGAGTGTGGTGTGCCAATGTTCCTGTTGGGATTTAAACCTGGAGGGTCCTAGCTAGCGGATCTTGCCTCTTCGCTCAGGGTCAGGCCATATATGGGGTCAGGAAGGACTTTTACCCCATTGTCAGATTGGTATGGACTCTGAGCGGTTTTGCCTCCTTCTGTAGCAGGGTGCGTGGCCCTCTTCCTGGGATCTCTTGAGCATATTTTAACAACTTTTGCAGCAGTAGGATGGTCACCAGCTGTACCTATGGCTGATTAGGGTGTTATGTTTTGTGTTGCATCTGGGTGGACTGTGTAGTTTTGCTAGGAGGTTGGATAATAGATTTACATAGGATGGTTTGGGTAGGGGATGATCCTGCCTCTGTGAGATGGTTGGACTGGATAATCTGTGAAGATCCCTTTCCAGCTCTGCTTCTTTATGATTCTCTGGCCGCCTCTACATTTGCAGGTAAAGGCGCAAGGTGATCTAATGCATAGTTCACACAATTGTGCCTTGTGCCATGCCACATGTGCATGGCAGGAGCCATGATTGTGGGATCACACATTAGATCCCGTTTTGGCTTATTGCCAGTGCCTGGAGAGCCTGGGATCAGGTTCCCCCCTGCACCAAGAAGAAGCAAGCTCTTATGTCTAGGAGCCCCCACAGCTGAGGGGTTCTCAGCCACAAGGGCACCCCACACACTGCTACAGTGATCTCCCTGCCCCTGGCTTTCATGACCCCCTGGAGGGGAGATTGTAGCCACACCCTGCAGCTGTTGGGATACAGCTGTTGCATGTGAAAATTAAAGTTCAAGAACGACCAGCTATAAAGTTAGCACACATTTTCGAGGTCTGCCTTTTTCACTGGTTGGAGCTTTTTATTGTATGATAAGTACTTTGCACGTGTAGCTGGTCTCAAGGTAATTGTGGGATACCTGTAACATGTAAAGAAAACTCTGATGCTTTGTCTGCAGTAAGCTGCACCAAAAACCCAGAAACAAAATGTTCCTTAATTTTTAATTTGGGCCCCATTCTACCTCTAGTTTTATCCACCCCTTTTTAAAGGATAGTGACCAATTGCGTAGAATAGACCTGAGCACAGCTACAATATCTTTTGTTTCATTCCCAGAGCTCAGAAGCCAGCAGTCATTATGAAATAGCTGTCAGCTGCAAAATGATGCTGGATATTAGTATGCAAGAAAGCATGGAGCAAGCAGCCCACTTTGCAAGTGAGGATCCTGCATCCAGGACAAGCTGTTTGTTGGGATAGTGTCAGATCTAGGAGGGTCTGAGGCAAATAAGCTGCGTGGTATGCATTTTTGCATATCAATGCTAGAATGGTTTTCTAGCTCACAGCTGCCTGATAACAGGACTGGTTCATGAGCTTTGTAAACATGTTACATTTTTGGATGCATGTGAATATGCTGGGAGTTTCATGGTTGCTCTGTTAGCTGTATTGCAGAAAGCTTTCCCCATTTCAGCTCCCATTCACTAGTTTGTAGTCATACCTTATGCAAAACTTCACACTACCAAGTCAGGTTGCTGCACTGTCCCAGTGGATCTTCACAAGAGGATACAGATCTATTCTGAAGTAGCTAGTGCAGATGACTTGTTTGTTGCAAAAGCTTTCCTTTTTTTGGATTTTTTTTGGGGGAGTGGGGGAGGAGGGGGTATCATGATCCTGCAAAGGTTTGCATATGGGCTTGATTTTAAACATGTGAGTAGTTCCCTTCAATTGAAAAAGTAGATTTACAAATGCCTAATTGAGGGACTGAATGACTCAGTAGATGGCATGTTTCATCTTTGTATTATTTTGTCAAAGCCATTTCTTAAAACCTGAGTGTAGCTACTCTGATATATTTTATTCAATGGTATATATGCAAAAAAGTAGTGATCTCAGTTTGTACTGCACTGCAGTTCATATTTCAGAAACCATTAGGACTGAATTAATTGCCGGTGTGGCTGGTTGTATGAAAACAGTGTGCAAAAAGTATAAACCACCACTCCAATCCAGGAAGGAAAATCTGAAAGTACAGCCGAAGTATATTGGTAGGCAAACTGTGTGAAATGCTGACAGCTAAGTTGTATTCTTTCTTGTAAAGACCGAGCAGAGAGACAAAAGACAAGGGTTATTTAGAATGAGATTGAAAAAATGTTGAAATATGAAAACCTACTGTAAGCTTTTGAAAGATTTGAACTTAATATTTGTTAAGTGCAAAACAAATCAAGATGAACAGGGTTGAGAACATCATGCATTCACTTAACCGGTATAGGAAAGCAATGCCACTATTGGTTTAAGTGCTTTATTTATAGCTGGATTTCCTGGTTATTTATGTCTGCAGCTCAAGAAAGGAATTTTCCAAACCATTTAGAAACTTTAGCTAACACAGATCTCGGTGAATAAGGTGAGAAGTTGCATTCTTTGACCTAGAATTGGGCTGAATAGTGTGTTAGCTAAATAATATAAATCATAGATGGTTCCATTTTGATCAAATAACCTATCATGCTATATTTACTTGAATACAAGACTATCTGAATTTAAAACCACCCCCAGTAATTAGATTTCATACACAGAAAGCATATACGTTTATTATAATTTTCCATTATGGAATCTAATTATTGGAGGAGGATCATCTTAAATTCATCCCCCCCATCAGGTGCAGGGGAGAAGAGATGAGGTGGGGAGTAGTAATGGGGCAGGCAGTGGGGGAACAGACAGTAGGGGAGGCAATATGGGGGGCAGGTGGTGGGAGGGTGGGAGACAGCAGTAGGGGGCACATCGTAGAGCAGATGATTTGGAGCTGTAAGGAGGCTGGTGGTAGTTAAGCAAGTGGTGGGGGCAGGAAGTGTGCAGATAGTAGGGCAGGCAGCTTGCCCCCAACTGCCTGTCTCCCCCACTCCCCCCCCATTGTATCTGTCCACCTTCCAGCCTGAGGCTGCTCCAGTCCCCCTTCTCCTGCCCTTCTTTCTCCTTCTACACCACTTCTGCCCACCATGGGCTCAGGTCCCCTCCCACCCCTTCTTTCAATCTCCCCCCAACTTGTCCCTCCACATCCCCCACCCCCCCCACGCTTTGCTCCATGTTGGCAGGCTCTGCCTTTGCTACAGCCTAGGGCACAGAGCATGGCTTCAGTCATACTTTAAAAGTATTTGAATGTCTCTAAATCTGAATTATTCTACGATGGCATTCCATATTCTTTTAATGATTTCCAGATCCCAAATATTTTTGTGTACAATAAAGTATTTCCTGAGATTACAGGCATACCTTGGAGATATTGCGGGTTCGGTTCCAGACCACTGCAATAAAGCGAATATCGCAATAAAGCAAATCACACGAATTTTTTGGTTTCCCAGTGCATGTAAAAGTTATGTTTACACTATACTGTAGTCTATTAAGTGTGCAATAGCATTATGTCTAAAAAAGCAATGTACATACCTTAATTAAAAAATACTTTATTGCTAAAAAATGCAAAGCGAGCAAATGCTGTTGGAAAAATGGCACTGATAGACTTGCTTGACGCAGGGTTGCCACAAACCTTGAATTTGTAAAAAAAACCACAATATCTGCGAAGCGCAATGAAGCGAAACGCAATAAAACGAGGTATGCCTATAATCTTAATTTATGTGCCTGAAAAATTCATATGTAAATCCTCATTAAATTTCTGACGTATTCTGCTTGCAAAGTATACCCTTCTACATAACATAACTTAGTTGCTTGAGGTACTTAGCAAGTAGCAAAGAAATAAAATACTAAGTGAAATATGGGAAAACTATCTGACAATGCTATCTTAAATCATTGCGGAATTAATTAAGTATATGCCCACAACTAATTTCACTCTAAGTGTAATTTTCCATTTATTATTTAATATGTAGTAAGCTCTTAGAGGGGAGAAAGAGAGACGGGGTTGTTTTCCTTCATTAAATAGACTTTGTTATAAGGATAAAAAAAAATATTTGGCATACCAAAAAAAAAAAAAAAAAAAGAGAATTTGTGACACAATATCCCAAAGCAAAAATATCTCAATTCAAAAATTGTGTATAAGTTCATTCAATAAAACTAACTGGTAGGTAGATGTGTCTGAGTTACTGAGTCAGCTGTGCATCTCATCTGCTTAAGAGACTCATTGTCAGGGCCAGACCTCTACTTGGGATTTTGTCCTCAGAAAGGTGATCATCATCTTTCTGTTCTGGGTTGCAGACTCCTGAAACACACTGCAGTCATCTCAGCAGGTGCATCCTGAGTTCAGCACCTGTGATTCTGTGCCCCCAGGGACAAGGCTTTACCAGTGACCAACCACTTTTCATAAACTTTAGTACCATTTGTTCAGAATGAAAGCATTTTAGATCATGCATCTGAGAAACAATAATGAAACAACAATAAATACACAAATTTAGCTTACTAGATAGATTCCTCTGTCACACATGGAGAACCTGATAGATGGGTCATAGTCCCACCCTGTCAAGACTTGGTTTGGAAATTATTTTCTTTCTCCTTTTTCTCTCCTCAGGTCTGAGCTGTCAGTCTATATTAACTTCAAGTGCTTTTTCATCTTGGCCTTTTTGATTACTCATACTATTTTGTTTTCTCATGAAGAGGGATCTGAGGCCCTGGCCCTGTAGCCCTGGCAGCTCAGGACGCCCTTCAGCAGGTCTGGGTGGGGCAGGGGACTGCCGGTCATGAGTGAGAGGTGCCAGTAGGACTGGGGGTTGGGGGGCTGTGGGTCAAGAGTGACAGGCACCAGCAGGGCCAGGGGCTGTGGGTGGGGAGCGAGGGGCACTGGCAAGGTCAGAGGGTAGGAAGTGAGGGACTCTGGCAGGGCTCAGGGGGCTATGGGTGGGGAGTGAGGGGCACCGGCATATCAGGGCTGCTCAATGTCACAAAGTGAAGCGGGGGGGCAGCTGCAGTTGGACCCAGATTCTGATGAGCAAAGGGGGCAAGGGGAGCTCTGATTTTCTGTGGTAAAAACCTCAAAATCAAACCTCAAAGTATACAGGTATTTAGAATGTATTTTATTGTAATTATTGAAGCACTGGTAGACATCCAAATTGCTTTAAGATTGTAAATATATCAATAAAACACTGTGTTTACCTCTCTCTCTCTCGTGTGTGGGGAGAGAGAGAGGCATTTCATTTAATCCTATTAACTCACCACCTCCTTGCTTCATGTTCCTGCTCTCACAGCCCTGTAGTGGCAAGTCATAACTGTGCAGGGAACAGTCAGAGCCTTAAGGTGCAAATGCTCCAAACCTGAGCTAGCACTGACACTGATCAATATATAAGTGCAAGGTGTAACAAGGGCCTTACAGAAGTGTCAATGTTTGGGATTTCAAAAAGCACTTAACTTGTGCCTTACTGTGTCCCGACTGAAATTAGTAGGAGTGTAACCAGTGACTATAGTAGGAGCAGTTAGAGAACCCTTCTGAAAATCTTAACCAAGGTCACACTGAGTTTTCTCAGATTTATAAGAGCTTATTCACAAGAACCCAGCTTAACTCAGAATTACAGTTCTGAAGTAAACCACCTTCTTCACTAGGTAGAGACCGCATCAGTTCCTGGTTTTGTTATCGAAGTAGCAGCAAGCTACCACACTTGGTATGAGCATCATGATATTACTACTCCACTACCAATCCTCTGAAAGTTCAGAAGTCACTCTTCCTAAGAGAGCCATGTCTCACCCCAGCTCTTAGCACTGAAGAAGAAAACCTATCCTCCAAGAGAGCAGCTACCCCTGCTGCTTCATCCCCACTCCAGCCTTGTGTGCTGATAAGTTTTCTCCTACTTGTTTAGTACACCAGAGCTATTTCTTAAGCAGGATGGGCAGTAAGAGTGGAGAAGGGAGAGAAGAGAGCAGATAAAGATTCCAGCTACAATATCTGAGTCGTCTTCCAAAAAAATTCTTAAAAAATACAGACTGGCCTGAAATGGAGCATACATTGCTGTAACAAATATGCGTGCACTGAGCAAATCACATCTGTTAGTATTAGTCATGTCCCTCCTGCTGAGTTAACAAAAGGATAGGCATAAAAAGAGAGTCAGATGTTTATGCAGAAGACCCTGCTACCTCTGTTGCTGAGTACAAATATCACTAGGTTCTATGCATCTGGGGCCTGAGGCAGCACCCACTGAGATCAGTGGAAATCTCCATTGGCTGCTTTGTAGTTTGGATTGGACTTAGTCAGTTGTCATTTTTTTTTGCCTCTGTTGCAAGCTGGATTTGAAATGACACCAAAGGTGACGCTGGTACCTGCACCATCTCCGCAGTTACAGATACCAAACACATAAACAGAGTATAAATCATCCAAGATTAGCAATATTGGGAATGCTTATGAAAGTGCATGAAGATACAATTGGATTTCCTTTTATAATTTTTGTTAAACAGGCAGCCTAAGACCCTGACTTGGCACATTGTACAAAGAGTTGATCAGTACAGTCTAACAATGTTGACTTTCACTGAATTTCTCTACATTACAAGGACATTACTGTACACCAGATAAACTTGTCGAGAGTACAATGCGTTTCTCTATTTATCAGTTGAATGGGGGCACGTATACCATATTTCCAGCATCATAATGGCAGAGGCATTAAAAGAACAAAAACATATAAGAAATCCTAACAATATAAGCTGTCCTGTACATGCTGAAAAACTGATGTGTACGGGTTGTCAGGAAAGAGAAAACTTAAGGTTTTTACAGCATGGCAAACACAGATATGCTGTACATCATCCAGGTATGTTTATGGTGTATATTTTATGCCCAGGAGTTTTCAACCTTTTTTAGTCTAAGTACTCCCAACGCCCTGATGCCAAGCAGGGACAGGGAGGGTAGTGCACAGCCAGATACAGAACAGGGAGGCAGGGGCAGAGTGCCGCCACCTCCCAGGATCAGAGGCAGGGCAGGGAAGCTCACTGGGCTGGATGAAGGCAGCAGCTACCCTCTGCAGGGAGGAGAAACTCACCAGACTGGTGTGTGTGGCAGCGGTGACCACCGTGCAAGCTTACCTGCCCTGCAGAGGGGTGCCTCTGCCCTTGCCTCACCCCAGCCCTACTCCTGGGAGGCGGTGGCAGTCTGTCTTTGCCCACCCACATGTACCCCCAGGAGTACACATACTCCCAGTTGACAATCCCTGACATAACCATGAACAGTTATATTAAGCGTTATATTTATCCAGAAATAAACACATGAGAAATGCTGTTGAGTTAATGTGGTTGGAAATCTGCTGTTACATTTTCTGTAAAAGTGCTTTTAACTGTGCTGTGCTGACTTAATATGATTAACTATTAAGATTTATGCATCTCAGTTAATTTTTATATTTGTTTTGTCCTAGCATTTAAAATGACCCAATTAGATTTGGAAGTTTATTACGAGTCAGATCACCTCGCTCATACTGTTTGTCCAAGCCCTGTTTAGTTAGCAGTGGACAAAGTGAGCAGCTAAATTGTGACCTTTGTGTTTTGACACTGTAGAAAGGAAGACCTATTATTACTGGTAACTGAGTCTCTCCTTCTCTTCCCTCCCCACACCTCCTTCCCACAAATATAAGTTTATACTGATATTGCACATATAACAGTTTTAATAAAGAAAAAGGAAGAAAGGACAATATTCCAGCTGTTCTCAAGGACTGTATTGCCTTTGGCTTGGTATAGATTGGGATGGGCAACTGTTTGGGCCCGTGGGCCATGTAGGCCATTCTGGGGAGCTGTCACGGGCTAGTGAGCACCTCCCCAACCCCCAGCGCACCTCATGGCTCCTCCTCTCCACGACCAACAGCACACGGCCCTAGCCCCAGTCCCAGCCCTGGCCCACCTCATGCCTGCTTCAGACTTGCCATGGCTGGAGCAGACCAGCTGGAACTCACTCGCACAGCCCTGACCCCAGCCCGCCTTGTGCCTGCTCCAGACTGCTTCTGCATACTAAGCAGTGGTGGTGGTCAGGCAGAAGCTGCTTCTCTATGTGGAAGAAAAGCAGCTCCTCCCCCACACTGCTGCCAGGCCCTAATTGCTGCAGCCACCTGG
The DNA here is from genome assembly GCF_001723895.1 of Crocodylus porosus. Taxonomy (NCBI): domain Eukaryota; kingdom Metazoa; phylum Chordata; order Crocodylia; family Crocodylidae; genus Crocodylus; species Crocodylus porosus. Next base: position 28,820,254 of record NW_017728917.1, read on the forward strand.
AGCCCACGCCTGGGCTGCCCTGTGGCTCCTCTGCCACTGTCACTGCTGCTTCTGAGCTGCCCATCAGGCCACTGGTGGCAGTGCAGAAGAGGTACAGGGCAGCCAGGACATGGGCTCTGGGTGGCTGCAGCAAGAAGAGCCCAGCAGTACCAAAGAGGAGGGGCTGCTTTTCCCCTGAGCCAAGCAACAGCTTCTGCCTGGTGGCTGCTGCTGCTACTGCTGTTCAGTGTGGACGGATGATTCTGGAGCAGGTGCATGGCAGGCTGGGTTTGGGGCTGTGGGTGCAAGTTCTGGCTGGTCCAGAAATGCTCCACTCTACCAGGCTGAGTCCAGAGTGGGCACAGGGCAGGCCATGATAGGGGCTGTTCACATAGGTCTCCTCCAGTACCACAGGGCTGGGGCCAGTGTAAGTGGCAGCTGGAAAGAGCCGCAACTACCTGGGCTACCTAGAAAAGCAGTCCAGTTGTGGAGCTGTCCTAGACCCACTTGCATGCATAGGGGGTGGCAGGATGCGCAGTGCCTGGGCCAGGTGGGACTGAGGGACCCACTTTGGGCTGGACAAAGTCCCTTCAGAAGCTGTCTTCTGCCCACCCCTGGCATTTTTGATCTGCAAGTATTTCAGAGACTAGATCTAATAGTAATGAAGTATCTCTGAAGTCTGCTGCACTGTAGATTTATTAAGGAGAAAAATTTAGCTTTTGCAAAAGGTCCTGTCCCCCCAAACAGCTATAGACAAAGGAATAATGGAACAGATCTTGGGAAACTTCTGATGCATATAAATGATGTCTTTGTGTTGTCTGTTTTGAATGGTTGTCTTGTGTCTACTGAGGTCTTACAATCCTATGGTTTAATAACTGGTGCGCAACTTTGAAAGAATATGCTGCTTAGTAGGGCTATGCCAAGCTTCAGGTGCTGGTTCCATTTGGAGGAGATTTGGCCCAATTCAGTGGGCGAATCTCCAGATCTGAATCGAATCAGGGGACCAATAAAAAGGTCCAAATCAATTTGAAGCTCTCCAGAAGATTCGGAGAGCTTTCATAATTTGGGCAGTCCCTGCCCACTGCAGCAGGGAGCTGGAGCTGGGTTCCTTGCCAGTAAGTGGGGGGGGAGGGCTGAAGGAGGAAGTGGGAATCATGGGGGGGGACCCCTGCAAGGCCCCATCCCCTGCCTGCTCCCCCAGCTCCCCTGAGAGCCCCCTGACCCCCACCCACTCCCGCAGCCCCCCCCCAGCTCCAGGTGCTTTAAAAAAAAAGCCTCCACTAACCAGGTGCTGCCAGGCAGGGGGCAATCCCTGCTGCCCCCCACTGTCCCATGCTGCATGGGGGGGCTCTTTCATGAGCCCCCCAACCTGCTTCCCCCAACGGCTGCCCCACCTGCTGCAGCTCTGGCCCTTTAATAAAAAAAAAAAAACCTCCAAAAACCCCTGGACTCAACAGCTCCTGCAGTGGCCTCGAGGCTTCAGGGAGCTCATGCAGAGCACCCCATGTGGTGGGGGGCAGCGGGGATTGCCCCCTGCCAGGCAGGAACCAGTGAGTTCAGGGTTTTGTTTTGTTTAGTTTTTCCTTCAAGGGCCAGAGCTGGGGAGGGTGGGGCAGCCTTGGGGAGGGCTGGGACAGCGGGGGTCTCCCGAATCATCAGTGTCCCCCAAATCATCCGAATCCAAAGTGAATACTAGCCACTTTGCACAGGCCTACTGCTTAGGAGCTGAGTAATATTAGAAAAAAATGTTCCTCTGTTGATGGAGGACCTTTCTGATCCAGAAATACTGAAAGGAGAGGTACGTTTTTACCTAAATATCAGAATGGGACAGGGCAAACTGCATGCAAGCAACTTTTAAATAAGGATCCATCTCCATGGTTGTATAAGCAGAAGACCAGGCAGAATCTTCATGGATTAGTGACTGCCTTCTGTCAAAGAGGGGCTTTAATTGTACTAATATGCAATGTCTTTCAAAATTAAATACTTCAGTGCTCTTTTATAAAGCACAGTTGTTATCGCACTAAACCAGGCTAATACTCATGGAGGGAAACAGAATGAGTAGTGGGAGTTCAACAAACTGAAGTGGGGACTACAAGGAAAAAGGAACTGCTAATATTCAGATAGCAAGGAATGATATATTGTTTTACATGAGTGCAAGCTGTCAATATGATTTCATCTCAGAGCTGGCTCAATGCTCAGCAATTCATCTTAAACAAAGGTTGCCCGAAAAAAGAAAATGAGATAGTAATGCTGCCCACTCTGGAAGGGTGGAACACTTGACTTTTCCGTAAAATGTAAATTTTCAGCTGTTGGCCTCTCGTTTGTTAGGCACCCTTGCTTTCCTCATTTCAGCAAAGTCCCTGACCCAGGAAAGCAGTTAAAATATTACAAAATTTAAGAATGACGTCGTAAAAATTAAAGAATGAACAGATCATGCCATCTAGCTGTCTGGGCACTGAATATTACTTCTGAATAGATTCTCCCATTCTTAGAGGGAACTTTTTAATAAAAGACTTATTTGTGGTCATTTTCTCATTGGGGTCTCCTGCAGAATGCCTTCAGAGAGGCAGATTTGGACCCCCATAGGCAGTACCCAAGCTTTGCAAGTCCTCAAAGGGATCTGGTACATGTTGTTCTCATTCTTTATTTCCTGTTTTTATGTTTGTAGAAAGGAGGGGAAAACAGCAAACAGCAAGAAATGTAAATTGTCAAGATCTGTAATATGCTTCGATTAAACTGAATACTCAGAGCCATGCTTGCCAGAACAGGGTGGAGGGAGTCTTATACTATAGCTTAGATCATTGTCACCTACACCTCTAATGGTGACCCCTTGACATGAGGTGTTATCCAATGGTATGATCTCATGTCCATTTTTTTCAGTCCATAAATATCAGACACAAGCCTCAAAATAATGTTTCTCCACAGTGCCTACCAGTCAGTTTTCCCTGATTAAAAGTGTATGAAAGCATCCACAGTTCATAAATTTTTATTTCCATCAGGTCTTCAAGACTTTGTGACTAGCTGGATTTCTAGACTTCTGAACTTTGTTCCAAGTGCATTGTAATCATTCCTGTGATTAATACAAATTACTTCATGTACTTAGTTAACTTTTTCTTTGCAGTATTGCATAGAAACAAAAAAGGACTACATTTTAAAGGGACTGTGATCATTCTCTGATCTTAGGGTTTATATATGGAGCATGTTCAAGTATTTTAAATCTGACATATGATCCTTCACATCTTGAGATGTTTTTTCAAGTTTCATGACAATTGAACACAAAATGTTTTGCTTGATGCACTTACCCTTAACAGAACAGAGGAGCTGACGATTTCCAGCCTCTGAGGAAATGAGGTGGTCAGAAAGTTTATGTATTTGGTTGACTTTTGGCAGCAGATTTTTCTTGTCAGCAAATCTGAGGAATGCCTTTAGCACACACTTTCTTGGCAAGATTTAAGCACAAAATGTCCAACAAAACAAGACTAATCTTCAAGACCAAACTGAATGAACTATTTGTAGCCCTGTTGCATAACTAGTTCGTAGAAGACTGGCTGGCTCTAAGGATTCCTTTCAAATTACTTTCCAAAAGTTGCTCTTCTAATAGATTGCTTAGGCTATTGGCCTGTCTTTTTAGTAAGGTTATATAAAATGACTCAAGAAAGACGTGTGTTCAGTTTGAAGGTGCTGCAGTGGATTTAACATGTTTGGTTTTGCTTTAGAAACAATGCCAGGTGTTCTCAATTGCTACTGATTCGTATTAGCCTAACTATTTAGATCATTATTCCTTCAATGCAGCGTGAATTCAACTTTTTGTTCCTAATTCTTAAAATTATTGCAAGCTCTGTGGAACAGAAATAAGCTTCTCTGGCTACTCTTATTGCAGACGAGCTACAAGCTATACAGGTCCGACACAGCACTTAAATATTACAAGGGGGGAGTATTTCCTCCTGAATGGTAGGCTGGTAATGCTGATTTAGAAATTATGAATCTGCCCATATCTACTTCTCAAAGGAGATATTCCAGATCAGTGGTTCTCAACCTTTTTAGACTCAAGGTCCCCCCTCAGAAAATGCCATCTTTCAGCTTTCACTCATTTTTGACTACAGAAAAATAACAGCAATCTTTTTGTTGTGAGGATCTTGGGAAGATCACAACAGGTCATAATGTTTTTTTATGCTGTGGATTCCTATTTGAAATCTCTGAATTTATCTAGTGAATAATGTGCAAGTGTTTGCACACCTAACAGTGCTAATACTGCACCCTTATAAGGATCTCACAGTACCCCAGGGTCACTGCTGTAGATACTCTGGTTCACGACAGAAAGCTGGAAGCTTTCCTATTCTTCTCATGGTGTAGACAAAAAGCAAGAACCACAAAACTGACCTGTTGAGGACAATGGTGTGAGTAATTGGGGAGATAGAATTGGTGTAGTTGAACACCAACATGCTCTGATTATAGGAAGGGTAATAAATGTGCTGTGTATATGTACACAGGTATAGTAGAACAGACTATGATCACCTAGGTGCCTGGTAAGAATACCCCATAGACCTTCCTCGAGTGTGACTTGAAGGGGAGGGCATGTAGAATAAATTAGAATTCGTGGCAGGTAGTTATTTTTAGAATTATTTGCATCTATCCCATGTTTTTTCTTATTATAACAGTTTTCACACTGTAAATGAGCCATGTACTTGCTCTGGAGTTTTGGGCATGTACTGAAATGAAAATTCAAGAGTAAATAAGATTTTTCCTTTGGAATTTATTAAACAAAAGTTTTTCAGTTTTTATAAGCTATATCAGATTTTAATATGCCACTTCATGACTGTAATATGACTATCACAGATCAATGGAACCACGATGTACTGATTTACAGATGATGAACAGCACTTACAAACAAATACCACACCATGGGGTTCTGCAGGGCTCGGTCCTCAGGCCTGCACTATTCAACATCTTCATCAGTGATTTGGAGGCGGGGGTAAAAAGCACCCTGTTCAAATTTGCTGATGACACTAAGATGTGGGGGGATGTGGGCACACTGGAAGGAAGCA
>NW_017728917.1:28825908-28889609 GCF_001723895.1 Crocodylus porosus
AGGATCTGGAACCAACTTCCAAGAGAAGTGGTGCAGGCTCCTACCCTGGGGGTTGACCCCAGTACTCTTTCCTGCCATGGCAGGGGGTCAGACTAGATGATCTACTCAGGTCCCTTCCGACCCTAGAAGCTATGAAACTATAAAGGGTCCCAAGTACACTTTATTTTAACATAGTCAAAACAGGAGTCCCTGCTCTGCTTGAGGGTGCAAGCATGGTGGGATATGGCTTTGTCAACAAGAAAACTTTAACCTCAGTTACAATATATCCCTCAGTCATAGAACTTTCATGCAAGGAGATTTTTTTTTTCTTATAGTTCCTGGTCTCCACTGCCTCAGCAGTATTCAAATCCTTACATATTTTGGACTGAAAATAATGGAGCTCACATAATCCAGCCTCAGAACAAGTCACCAAAAATAACTGAATTCAGAGCTCCAGAGTTGTAACTTAATTTTGGCACCTTCCATGACAGAAAAGGCAGGGCAGGGAACAAGCATTTACCTCTTTGTGCAGAGGCTGCTGCTGCAGTTTTGCCAGCAGCACAGGCTCCCTGCAGTTGCCATTCTGGTGTCACCTCAGAATTGGGGCCGAGGCCTGGTGCTCTGCTCAGCCCCCAGGTGATGCTATTAACTGAATCTCTGTACAGGGTTCAGGGTCTGACATCAAATAGGTTCATTGCAAGGTCTCTTAAGTCCTGTGCAGCATCCTGCAAATTGCAGTAATGCTTTTTAATAAGGTGACAATTTTTGGGGCTGTACATTCATAATTTCAGTAAAAGTCAACAGGAGCTTTGAATACACCTTATGCTTGTTCCTGTGTAGAACTGCCCCTTTAAGAGCTTCTGGTATGAACCAATTGGAGCTGGTTGTTAAATTATACAGAGACATATTTATGTAATATGGATTAATTAGATCAGAAACAGTGAAGGTCAATCTCGATCAGATTCTCATCCTTATTTAGTACTCTTAAATTACAAAACTGAACCACCAAACCTGGGTTTTCACCTGCTGATATTATTTCAAAAGGAAACTGAAAATAAGAATGCTTGCAGGAGTAGAAATTGACGTCAGTCATTTGCAGATATTTGTGGGTTTTTTCTATCAGTTTCTTAATAAAACTGAATATGATTTGGATGCCGGAAACTGTTGCTGTTTCATGAAAAATGGTGCTGAGCATATTTACAATGGGAAACAATGCTCACAAACAGCTGAGTCAGTGATGTCACAGGAGGTTGTCCCACAGTGTTGAGGTAATGATTTCAATTGGACACAGACTACATACTTAGAGGGGTCACCTTCAAATCCCAAAAGAAAAGAAAATATGGGATGTGGAATCAGCCATTTGACTAAGGAGGTATCAGACAGTCAACAACCACAATAGGCTGAGACAGCCAATCATGAAAGCATGGCATAATCAGAATCGATGCCCATGCTGCTACCTGACCAGGGGGATTTATAGATTAAAATTAAGTATTTGAAGTTCCATGTGTTAATATTTGTTGTTAATGGTCACTATTTTTGGCTGAGAAAGGAGGATGTGGGGAACACTCTTTTTGAGCAGTTGGCATGCACCTATCAGAAGATGTTATATTATGCAGAGGCAACATTAGTAAGTTAAAATTCAGTCTCTGAATCAGAAAGATCTGTCAGGTGTCTCGGCTCTGAAACTGTAAATAGACATCTCATTTGTGGTGAGCCTGATTGTCCCAGGGTCTGACCCAGATCAAAACAGATGTAACTCAGTCATTTATATATGTGACACTTGCAACTTGCATTGCTCCTCTGTCAGTAGGCAATGACAGAGTACACAGTTTGGCCCTGGCCCAAAAATAGGTTTCAGTAGTCATACAGATGCCCTGGAAAACACAGCACATTTTATACCACATAGTTCAGAGGGCCCTAAAGTGGGACAATGGACTTGTACATCTATAGGATTCCAGGACAGAAGGCTTTCTCCCAGTCCACATGCAACATTTGTTTACTGCCTGACTAGTTGCTAAACAACACAGGCCCATGCAAAGTGGATTGTTAGGTTCTTATTATGTTGTAGCCAGCTAGGATTCAGCTGGTCCAGGAGGGGAGAAAAAGGTTGGAGGAAATGGAAAAACCCAAGTACAAATGGTGTCTGATTCTAAGAACAGTCTAAGGCAAGGGTAGGCAACCCTATTCCCTGTGGGCCAGATCCAGTCTGTGGAGCCATTGCATCCAGCCCACGGAGCTGGGGTACTTTGACAACATCTGACATCAGGGGCTTTGTCCACAGCCCACCACTCCATGCCTGGGAGCTGGGAACTTTACCCATGCAGTGCCATGGCAGGGCAGTAGGGAGAAGTAGTAGCATTCAGGCCCTAGTGCAGGCCTGTGTCAAATCTGAGCTGGGTCATTTTAGCCACCATGACAAAACATCTCTGACTGCTAGTCTAAGGGCACATGCACAAAACTAGTTACCATAAGGTAAAAGTGATTAAGAATTTATACTGCATCTGCTATGCCACATTAGCTGTTTGTGTGTACCCTCTTATCTTGTGGCAGGCAAAATCTAACCTTTAATAGCTTAGACCTGAATGAGAGACAAAACAGGATTGTATCAAAGAAATAACTTTTTTCCCAGGTAGACACAATCTGTAGGACCCCAAATTTTGATGAACTGCTCGACTCGGAACTAACAGGATTATGGATGAAACACAGGCTCTAGGGAACTTCTCCTTGGCTTCACTGTCACCAGGAGTACCTATACATGTGCTCAAAGCCCGCTCCAGTGCATGCTAATTAGTTAACTAATTAGCTAACTCAGTCTTATGGAGTATTCAGCATCCCCATGCTTCAAAATGGCAGTGGGGGTGCTTTAACTAAAGCTTGTCAAACAAGTACGTGTAAAGAAGCCCCAGGACTTTACTTTGTGTGCATGTAAAGTTGTATATATTTATAAGTGTGGGTATTATAACGTGTGCATTTATATGCACACACCTACACATCTTATGTCAACATACTCCTTAATGTAGTAACAAAAATATTAGGACTGTTCAACTGATAAAGGGTTACCTAGTGTATGAAACTTTCAGCTTAATGCCACTGGCAATTCAGGTCAGTAAGACTCAGCATGACACTCGGGCATCCACAGTTTTGCATTGTGTTGCAGACCCCAGGGTGAACACTGGTATTTTGTGTTATAACAAAATGGCTAAATGCAAAGCACTCAGTTGGATTATGAAGGATGAATAATATATTGTCTACTATATATAGTCTTAAACTGCATATTGTAAAAATATCTGTCCTGTCCATATAAGCCATGTTCATTTCATTTCTCCTATTTATTAAAATAAATAAATAAAACAGAAGAAATGCTAACATGCCCTTTTTAAAATGAGTGGGACCTGTAAGGCAACATTTATATTATTGTGTTATTTTGGTGGCACATTAACCTTAAGTGAGAAGCAGAAGGGACAGGGACTCGTCTCTAGAGTTTTTAGCTTGCAGTAAACATAATACTGACATTTCAGTTGAGGTTCCCTTGCTAAACTAGTTTCTTCAGGTTCCTGTTCATGTCAGGAAGCTAGTGTCCAGCTGGATTCCAGTTTGAGGGAAGAAAAATATTGTATTTACTCAAATATAAGATGACCCCCAAATAATTAGATTCTATAAATGGAAAAATTATGAATTTGTTATAATTCTCCAGATATTGGGGGTTTACCCTGAATGCATCCCCCTTCCCACTGTTACATCAAGGAAAATAAATCTGGGGGTTTGCCCCTTGCCCTCTGCCTCCCCCTCTTTTTTCCCCCTGAATCCTTTTCCCCTTTTCCATACTGTCAGATCCTGCTCTCCCTGAGCATGTGGAAGCAAGGGGCAACTTTGAAAATGCTGTCCTTGAAATAACATATAGGGAAATTGATATGGGTACCCATAGACTTAGTTCATCCAGAATTAATGCATTTTACCCTTTTTGAAACTGCTACAACTTTTAGCACAGGTACTTCATAAACAATAAAACTTGCAAATATGACAAAGGGCTTTTCAACCCCATGCTGATTGGTGGAAGGGCGGGGGACACCTCATCTTAGTATTTGAGTAAATATGGTAGGCTTTTAGAGTAAAGGCTGTGTTAACTGGTATGAATGGGGAACACAGCGTGCCAGTTATATAAAAATCCCGGTTACCTGAGGAAGGGGTTTTCAGCCAGATGCGGAGCTGGGGAGAGTGGGAAGGGAGGGTGTGCCGGCAGCGGCTGGTGCATGCAAGTTGTTTCCCAATCGTGGCCGGCCAGACGGCTGGCTGGAAATTCCAGTTAATAGAAATGCCGGTTACTAAAATGCTGGTTAACACAGTTTTTACTGTATTTAGGATCTAAACCAGGATAGTTCTAAATAATTTGGGGACTGTAATGGATATCAAGAACCAGTTTAGAAGAAGTGAGGAGGTCTTTACATAAGAATAAGGATGCCGTTTTCTCCTGGTTAATATAGTTTCAGTGGTTTTTGTAGATATGAAAATTACTGTACAGCCCCACTGAATTAATAACATATAGCTCTCAATAGTTTTTTTATGCTGTAAAGTTTCCTTTCTTTCTCTCTTAATTGTGTTTGTGACATTCTTACAGTGGTCAATTGTATACAGTGGTCAATTGAATTTGTATAGGTAACATTACATATTTTATCTATGCTGATTATTTAATGTCCTTGAATAAATATGATTCTTATAATGAATATAAAAACCTAAATTAATGGTGGTGCATCACATTTTACTACACATATTAAAAGAACTAAAATAATATAAAATCAACATGTGGTTTGTTTGCTAGCCTATGTAAATTAACTGATTTCAATTACTCATTTTGATTAGCTCAGTAGAAATGAGTAAATAATATAATAATATAGTCCTTCTTTATTGCATGTACTCAATCATCTCAAAATATAAAGGGTCAGATTCTCAGCTGGTATTAATCAGCACAACCTTTTTGGCTTTGATTGAATTATTGAATATACCAATGTATGCCAAAATTCTGTTTTGAACCAAAATAGCTGAAAATATTTAATTCTTCTATATACCAGTGTTTCTCTCCTTTCTGTCTTTGCTCAAACTTCACATATCCGCTTCAGTCAGTGAGTGGCCTGATCATTTTTCATTATTTGAATGTAAATTGGGATTTATATTAGTGTAAAAAATACCCAAATAATTTCCATAATGTTTAGATATTCAAAGACTTGCTATTCTTATACCAAATATTAATACTGTTTACTCTGTTTATCTGCCCAGAAGATTTTGCATTAGAACCTACAGTTCAAGGGATATTATTAGCTAAAGAGCTACAGCAATATTTCAGCAAGCCAATTTTAATAAATTTTCCCTAAAAAGTTGCTTTACTGTTTATAGGTTTGACACGTTTTTAATTTTGGCCTTTGTAAAATGTCATTAAGCAACCATTAAGCACCATTGCGAGGACCTTAGCACTGTGATTGGCATTACTAAGATTATCAGTACATGAAAGAGAAAGAAAAACTTCTTCTAGAACTAAATTTTGCCTGTTGAAGATTTACGTATACTTCATTTTAATGTTGCATCTCATATGAGCTTAAATACTCTCACATGTGAAAAATGACATATTAATCAAAGGACAAGCAGAAAAATAAATAATTAAAGACAAAATGCTAACACAAGGAAGGCTCTGACTTTTGATGCAAACTGACTTATATGCTCAGTAACAGTGTCAGATAAATCAAATAGGCTGGATATGATTTTAAGGATTTTGATCTTTAAATAAAATGTCAGTTTTATGTGAAGAGGAAGAAGCAAAGATACATATTGTGCAGGCAAATTTACTTTTGATTTCATTAAACAAAGCTTGTTTAACAGTGGCATTATCACTGGTGGAATACTTTGATAAGAGCTGTATATAAATACTTAGCTATCTCAATAGAGATTTTTTAGTACCCATCTCTTTTTCTCAAAGGTTATTCTGCTCTTAGCATTATTATTATGACATTAGCAATACACATCCAGATAATTGTTTGGTTTTTATTTTTTCTGTTAATATGACAGGCCAAATGCTGGGCAAGGGGGGGTGGTACCAATTATGACTATGCCTGCAAGATCCAAGTGTGTTTCTTAGTGTGTTCATTATTAAATGTGTATATGATACAGAGATGATGCTATTTTTGTGCTTGTTTTGAAGTTAAATCTAAAATATACCTACCAATGTTTTAGATATTTGAAGATCTAGAGGCATCTCTCAGATATAAGTTATTGAATCTATCTAAGCATAATTTATTAAAAAATTGTTTATGGGTGATTTATTAAGTGTGTAAATACAGCTTGGTCAATAACCAGAAGGAACATCCCCTAATGCTATTAGATAGTTTCCTAGATAACCTATACTTTTTAAAAGCTGTAAACGTAAAGCTATAAGAAATCAGCAAGATTTCTTCATGGATTCAAGTGTGACAGCAGCCTGTGTAGACACACCTGGACAAGGGACAGAAGTTACACATAAACTGGTTTAAGTGATGCAAAACTAGTTTAAGCCTGTAACAGAACAGAAATTCAGTGCAAAGTGCACATAAATCCGTAAGTGACACATAGGGGGTAGCGGGGGGGGGGCACATCCCCCCCCCAAGATTGCCTGCTACTGATGCTACTGCTGGCATCTGCAGGTGGTCACTGCTTGCCACCCCCTCGCTGCTGACACTGCTGCAGCCACCCGTGGGCAGTCCCTGCTCGGCCCACCCTTGCCACCGATGTCACAGGCCGCCTGTGGGTGGTCCCCACTTGGCCCGCTCTCGCCACCCACGTCACTGCAGCTGCCTGTGGGTGGTCCCTGCTCACTGCCATCATGCCCCCACTGCTGCTGCCTGCAAGTGCTTGCCGTGCCCCCCCCCAGCCTCAGGAGGCATGAGTAGTTCATGCAATTGCTTTCAAAATGGCCAAAATTGGTTTAAAATAAACCTGGAGATTGTGTGGTATCAGACTTAACGGATTTAGGTTAAACCAGTTTATGGAACTTTTGTCCCACTTTCCTTCCCAATTCAAATTAATTTGCAGCCCCCCAGCATCCCAGAATGCTGTGCTGTTTGCTTCAGCGCACAGGGCTGGCTTCTCCCCCCAGCTGTCACAGATCTGAGGCACTAAAGCCTCTGCTCCCTGCCAGCACCTGTCAGCCTACTGGGATGGATGGGGAGGGAAGGGAACAGACCCTCTAGCCCTCATCTTTACAGGAGAAGGAGAAAGAAAGCCCCAGCAGTGGGGACTTTTTGCTCCTGAGTCCCTCCTCCCCCCAGCTTGTAAGGGGGTCGGGGGTGGAATGGAGGGAATGCACAGGCTTGGCCCTGATGCCTCCCCAGCCAGGGTCTGCCCAGCACAGAGAGGCCCCACCAGGAGCTTTTTGATCCCCCCACAGCCCAGTGAGACGGGCTGGGATTGGTTCAGATCTGCCCCCTCCCCAGCCCCCCTCCTGTGTGAGAGGAGGGTAAGAGAAGTGGGGAGGCACATAGGCCCAGCCTGGTACCAGGTTCCCACAGCCAGTATCTGCCAGGCATAGTGGGGAGAGGGGAATCACACCTGGGGCTTTTAGCTCCCCTGAAGCCTGGCTCACTAAGTTGGGATCAGCTCAGCCCCACCCCCTCCCAGCACCCCATTTCCAAGAGGGGTGAACACACCAGTTGGGCACTGCCCCCCCCAGCCAGAGTATGCCTGGTGCAGGGGTGGAGAAAGGCCCCACTGGGGGCTTTTCACTCCCCTGCAGCCTGGCTTGCTAGGCTGGGATCTGCTCAGTCTTGGCCCCTCTCCAGGAGGGAACTGAACTGATCCCCACCTGGCTTACCAGGCTGTGCGGTTACAGAAAACTCCCAGTGGGAGCTTTTACTGCCCTGTGCCAGGTAGTCCCTGGTTGGGGGAGAGTAGTGTTTTCTCCTCCCCAGCCCTCCACCTCTCACAGGTAGGGTGCTGGAGATGGGTGGGGCTGAACCCATGCCAGTCAGGCGAATTGGGCTGTAGGGCAACAAAAAGCCTCCAATGGGGACTTTCCCACCCCTGCAACACCATGCAGACACCAGCCTGCCAGTGTCTGGCTGGGTCGGGGCATTGCTGCCCCAGCTCTCCACCTCTCCAAGATTGGGGCTGGGGAGAGGATGGGGCTGACCTGATCCCAGCCTGGCAAGTTGGGCTGCAGGAGAGTGAAAAACCTCCAGTGGGGTCTTTCCTCAACTCCAGGCAAACCCTTGCAGGGGGCGGGGGGCAGTGTTGGGCCAGTTGTGTGTGTTCCCCCCTCCCCACAGGTGTGGGGCTGGGGGGAGGGGGCAGGGCTGAGCCAATTGGAGCCCTGCTGGTCATGCTGCAGAAATGGGGTAAAAAGCTCCAGGCAGACCCTAGCTGGGGGGCCAGGGCCAAGTGGTACATTCCCCCTCTCCACCCCCCATCAGAGGTGGCAGCTCTTCCAGCTGACACTGGTAGGGGGAAGGGGGTGACCTGTAGCCAGCAGCCAAACAGGCTAGGGCTGCCACTGAGCTGGCCATGAGCGGTGGTGCGCATGAGTTGCCCCAGGTTCCTGGCCTGGGCCACTGCAGGCTTCTGCCTGTCTTGGCCACCCAAACACTGAACATCAGTTTATTTTATTATTGGTTCAAGCTACAAAGCTTAGACTAATCTGCAGAGATTGAACTGATTCTGTCTCTGGCTTTTTGAGCCTCTGTACTTAAACCTAGGTCAGTTAGCAGTAGTAGTCTAGTCATGGCAACATGGAGCAAAATATTCCAGTACTTATTTTCTAGGGAGGTTTTTGCAGTCTATACTTAACCTTATACTACTGTGGTTATGTTGTTACTAGCCTGCAAACTAACTAGTTCAAAGCTAGCTGCAGTATGCACATGAGATACAGTTATTACAGTGTAGGCATACTTTTTCTCTGTAATCCAGAAATACTGCTAGAGACTGATATTACCACCACTATACACAAGTGGTTCTAAGAGCCTCAGTGATATTAGTGATGTGACTACAGTTTGGACTCTTGAAATTTCAATATTATTCCTAAACTAAATCAGGAGTATGCAGATCTGTTTACAGCTCAGGTGAATTTAACCTGTTTTTCTAACATGAAGAAAATGAAATCATTGGATTCCTCAACAGCAAGCCTTGGGTTATTTGAGTAGTTGCACAGAAGTGGGGCTGAGATGGGAGCAAGAGAACCATGCAGTGAGCCCAGAAGCAGTTGGATCATAGCTGCACAAGTGAGATCTTACTAATAATAATAATATCATATGTATTAAAGCTTTTGGAAGCATATCACATGTTTCCATACAGGGAAGAAGCAGCGAAAGCATGAACTTCTGTGTCACACTCAGAATATGTGCAGACATTATACTTAGATCAACATAACTAAGATTAAGTCAATCTACATGCCGAACTGTGCATACATTCAGGGAGTTAAGTTTGGGCACAAAAAATGGCCAGCTTAACGTAACTTAATTGACTTAAGGAAGTGCACAACATAGACTAACTATGGTATTTTTAGCCCTGTGATGCTCCCCCACCCCCTGATAGACAACTCTCCCATCATAGTTTCATAGTTGGTAGGGTCAGAAGGGATCTGCACAGATCATCAAGTCCGACCACATGCCATGGCAGGAAAGAGTACTGGAGTCAAACGACCCCAGCAAGGTGTACATCTAGCCTCCTCTTAAAGACCCCCAGGGAAGGAGCCAGCACCACTTCTCTTGGAAGTTGGTTCCAGATCTTAGCCACCCTGACAGTGAAGTAGCACCTCCTGATGTCTAGTCTGAATTTACCCTCTGCCAGCTTGTAACCATTATTTCTAGTCATTCCTGGTAGCACTCAAGGGAACAGGGACTCCCCCAGTGCCTGCTGGTCCCCCCTGAGTAGTTTGTAAATGGCCTCTAGATTCCCCCCCCCAGCCTTCTCTTGTGGAGGCGGAACAGGTTCAGGTCCCATAGCCTCTCCTCATAGGGCCTATGCTGCTGCCCCTGATCATGCGAGGGGCCCTCCTCTGGACCCTCTCCATGTTGTCCACATCCCTCTTGAAGTGCGGCACCCAGAACTGGATGCAGTACTCCAACTGCAGCCTGACCAGTGTCGCATAGAGAGGGAGGATCACCTCCTTGGACCTGCTCAAGATGCATCTGTGGATGCATGACAAGGTGCGGTTGGCCTTCCTGACCGCGTCCCCACAGTATTGGCCCATGTTCATTTTGGCATCAATAATGACTCCAAGATCCTTTTCTGCCTCTGCACTGATGAGAGGGGAGTTCCCCAGCCTGTAGGTATGCTGCTGGTTCTTCCTCCCCAGGTGCATCACCTTGCACTTGTTGGTGTTGAATCCTGTCCTGTTCTCATCTGCCCACCCCTGTAACCTGTCTAGGTCCGATTCTAGCCTATTCCTCCCTTCTAGCATGCACACATCCCCCCACATCTTAGTGTCATCAGCAAATTTGAACAGGGTGCTTTTCACCCCCTCGTCCAAGTCACTGATGAAGAAGTTGAACAGTGCAGGCCCAAGGACTGAGCCCTGCGGGACCCCACTGCCCACATCCCTCCAGGTCAAATAAGACCCATCCACCACCACTTTCCTGGTGCGGTCCTCCAGCCAGTTAGCAACCCATTTGACTGTGTAGGTGTCAACACCACAGTCCCCCAGTTTTTTAATGAGAATGGGGTGAGAGACAGTGTTGAAGGCCTTCCCAAAGTCCAGAAAGACTACGTCCACTGCTACCCCTGCGTCTAAGGATTTGGTGACCTGGTCATAGAAGGCCACCAGGTTGGTCTGACAGGACCTGCCTCTAATGAACCCCTTAAACATAATTTCCCCTGCTGCTCCCTCACACACGTGTGCCAGGATAATTCTCTCAAAAAGCTTACTCAGGATCGAGGCAAGACTAACTGGCCTATAGCTTCCTAGGTCCTCCTTCCTCCCTTTTTTTGAAAATGAGAACCACATTGGCCCTTTTCCAGTCCTCTGGCACCACACCAGAACACCATGAGCGCTCATAAAGCCGTGCCAGGCATCCCACAATGATCTCTGCTAATTCTCTCAGCCGTCTGGGGTGGAGATCGTCAGGACCAGCTGATTTAAATGTGTCCAGTCCCTCCAGAAGTTCCCTGATTCCACTAAACCCCCCCTGGACTCACCAACCCCCTGCCCTACCATGTCCCCCTACACTGACTTACTTAGATTGCATTCCCAAAACATCTCTCAGCACCAGATAATATGTGCACAAGAGAGGACCCAGTCTATGATGACACAACTTAAAACAAGCTATGTGATCATAGATTGGATACTGCGGACATGCATGTGTCCTCGGCCTTTGTTTAGGTCCTTATTAAAGTGCAGGCTGGCTCACTATTTATAGAAGGTAGTCAGAATTAGATGCTTTTGTACCTTTTCCCCTCCCTTCTGGGAACGTTGTGCTACTTCAGTGAGTTGATTAATCCCTGATTTTGGATGATACAGTCTTTGAACAATCAGTTCAAAGACTGATGTTTCTTACAGTAGAAGCTAAACTGATTCAGGTGCTGGCCTCCATCTTGGGATTTAGCTAAACTCCCTCATTATGGCAGCACTATATAAGACAGTATCTATGATTGTTTCATCCTTCTGCACATATGGTTTTACCAGGCATCCAGAAAGCCTTACAGACTGGACTCTGTCTGGATACCTACACATCTTGCTTTCTCAGGATAAAAAAGTGTAAACCTTATTTTTTGTTTTATGTGGCACATGCGTAACTTTATAACAGTGTAATATAGAAATACTTCTCCATAGGTAACAGTGCATATATGCACCTGTCTATTTTCGCTACATTTCAGAATGCATAAATAGAGATATTTGGTCAACAATATTGGTCAACATTGTTTTAAGAAGTATAGATTCCCAAATTTCATATTGATCATTTTGCCACGTATTGTCTAGTTTTTCTCTCTTTCTCCCAACACCCACAATACTGAGCTGTGTGTTCTAAGAAAAAAAAGTAGACTATGAGTATAAAAATTCAGACTTAAAATTAGAATTTGCATGACCAAGTGATGCAGTTTTTATGCAGTAATTTACTGCATAAAATCCTTACAGAACTAGATGATACAATGAAAGCCATTGTGCCAAAATACCTTTTGAAACGTGGCTCCTGTAATATTTCTGACAAGCCCAGAGACAAGTGGCAATTGCGTTCAATACTGGTTTCCATAGGGTTGCAGTGGGGATCAATGACCGTACAACAGTATACCAGTGTTGTTAAATGACATGCAGGTCTGAGCTATGCCGGATGCAAATGACACAGAGACAGGCTTATTTGTATTTTATACATTACACGTTTGTGTGTGTATGTGAGAAGAACAGCACCTCTAGACTGGAAGCAAGGCCCAAGACTGGAATCAGGCCATATTACTTGATGAGGTTTCTGCAGATTTATTGTTGGACTTTGGGCAAGTTCTAGCATGTTGGCTGGCCAGTGAGGGGAAGCTTGTGGTACCATTGTGTGTTCTGTTGCTAAATAAGTTCTTTTGTTTCTGTTTGCTATTAGCTCTGCTCTTTTTCATTAGCATTTGATGAATTAAACATCTGATATAAATAGTATGTACAGTTAACAATAACTTGCTTTGATATGACACCATTTAAACGGTTTATCTGTTTCATCTTCCTTCTTGAATGCAGATTAATATGTGAGGCAAAAACCAGGAGCTTTTACCAAACCTGGCAGTGCAGGAGAAAACCCATAACCATAAGGGCTGCAAGGGACGCCCAACACAGGAAGCAGTAGAATTTCATCCATCTCTGTCAATGAGTTTACAATAGTCTATTGCTGCAGTATGTGAATGCCTGCGTAGAAATAGCTTTCCTCAGCCACTCTGCATGCTTCATAAGATTCCTAGAGGCTAGTATTCATCTGGGTGATGTTCATGTTGGAAGGGTAAATTCAGGACTTGGATGGATCCAGAAGGAAGGCCTGGAGTGGGCAATCGCACTCCCTTCAGCTGTGCATGCATGTGCAGTGAGCTTTCCAAACACAACGTCTTGTCTGTGTGGCTCTGGAACTCAGAGGATGCTTGCTGCTGCCCCTCACCCCCTATCCTCTGGCCTGCCACTGAATTTGGCAGCTGGTGAAAACAGGTGGCAGTGATTTCTAACTGTTCACCCTGTGGGTTCTGGAGCCTGCCGGTGCAGCAGTTCCAGTAGGTGCAAATGGCAGGCCTGTGAACTCAGAGAGCTCACTGGGCATGCACTGCACAGCTGAAGGGGAGAGGGTGCAGCTGCATCCCCCTGTCCCCTCCTGGACTGTCCCCTGGTTGTAGATGGTCCCCCTGTAACCTCCATGTTGACAAGGCAAGTTCAAACTCCAAAACTTAAAGGCTAAGTGTAGACAGTCAAAAATCCTGAGGCTGAATCAATTCAAATTAGGCAGCTTCCTCTAAGCTGTGGAGGTTGAACCAAAAACCAACTGAACTGACATTTGGTTTTTAATTGGAAAGGCAGGGGGAGGTCTGCAGTGACCCAGGTTCAGGAGCCCCCTGTCTGGGTGCTGGCCCAACTTGGGAGAGCCTCCTTCTCAGTAGGTTCTCAGTAGTCCCCCCTCCACCCCTTCACAACTGCTGATTGCTTCAGCTGCTGTTGCAGGAGTCAGGGAGAAGGAGTCCTTCTGGCCAGGTGCCTGCCCTGCAGCCCAGTATGGGGGCACCAGGGAGTTCCCCCACCCCAGACCAGGATCCCCCAGCTCTGGGTATCCCCAGGAACTGAAAGAAATTCTTCTTAACCCAGACATTTGCCTTGGGTGCTAGAGTCTCAGAGAGCCCAGGGAGCAGAGGGAAATTCCTCTGCTCCCCTGCATTAGTTTCGCCTCAGTCTCGCAGCAGCTAAGGCAAAATGGGCTGTGGAGGAGCAAGCGAATTTCCCTCTGCTCCCTCAAGCTGCCTGAGACTCACAAGGACTGAGGCAAAGTTCTTAGGAGAGGAAGATTCCCCTCAGTGCCTGGGGCTGCAGGACCCTGGACTAGGGTGGGGAGAAGCCTCCCAAGGCAGGGAGGGGTTCCCTGCTACCCCCATGCTCCGCTGCAGGGGCAGGCACCCAGCTGGGAGGACTTCTCCTCCCTCCATCCTGTAGTAGCAGCTGAAGCAATCAGCGGCTGGGAAGAGGGAGGAGGGAGGACTGCCAGGGTCTGAAAAGCCCCTACCACAGGGGTTTCCCTCCCCCCATGTGCTGTGTAGACCCTGGCTGGGGGAGTGGGGGGTCTGTTCCCCTGTCCCTCCCCTCCATCCCTCTGGGCTGACAGATGCAGGCAGGAAGCAGGCTAAGGAGCAGAGGGGAGCAGGCAGCATAGCCCAGGGCTGCAAAGAATCCTGGGATGCTGGGGGGCTGAGTTAACATGAACCAGGAAGGGATCTGGGACAGAAGTTCCATAAACCACTTTGACTCAAATCTGTTAAGTCTGATACTACATCCAGCCAAGTTTATCTTAAACTGATTTGGTCATTTTGAAAGTGGTTTATGTGCACTGAACTTCTGTTCTGTTACAGATTTAAACCAGTTTCCAATCACTTAAACCAGTCTATGTGTAACATCTGTCCCTAGCCATAGGGACCAAAAGAGGCAGTGAGATGCTCACTTTCAATGGGAGCTATGATTTGGGCACCTGGTTCAACAGCAGTGGTTGAATCATACAATGATAGATTTGAAAGGGACCTAAAGGGTCATCTGGTCCAGCCACTTGCATAAATGCAGGAATGATACAATAATATCTATAGTACATTCTGGTTGCTAAAAATATTCCCTGGCACTTGAGAGCTACTATTTCTGAATACAGCCTTATTTTAATAATGCTTTTCATATGTAAAGCAGCCTATAAAAAAACGTTGTAACTGAATTTCAGGGAGTCAAGGGCTCTGTTGTCTCCATAAATCAGGTTGCTATAAGTTTTTAGTTAAAGATCTGGAATATATTGTGAGAGAAGAATTGTTGTGTAATGGATAACAAAAGACAAGGACTACTGTATATATGACATAAGAAAATTATTGATAGTGTTGTGCAAGAAAAAGTGGTGAATTCTAAGTAGATTACAGAAAATATTTTGCTGGGATTTATTTGTATGTATTATAGGGACATTGAAAGATTTTGCTGGCAACAGTGAGATTATACCTCCTATGGAGGAGTCAGTATAGAGAGTTGCAAAATAGTTATCAATAATTTTATCTCTGATACATGAGCAAAAAGAAAAAGTAAATCTGATAAGGACAGTTGATGCAGTAAAATCTGGGAAAAGCTGCTGTATTAATTCTTTCTAAACTGTTGCTGAATTATCCTTGATTGTTAATTACTTGCAATTCAAAATTTAAACGAGAGGTGGCATAATAGTCACACTGGTGACCCAACAAAATAAACTAGAAGAGTTCTAAATATTGTTTTGGAGGTTAGTTGTAGCTATCTTCTCTATTCCTCTCTCTTGTTTGGGTAACCATTTTTTTTGCCTGTTTTGTCACCCTTCAATGGAGGTCCAAGCTGACCTTCAATTTTAGATGTAGGCATATGTTTCATTATGGATCAAGAATGTCTCTGCTTTTGTCTCCCGAAGGATACAGAAAAAATTATAACACTGGCTCTATAGAATATTTATATGGTACTCAGCTTGCAAGCAGTCATCTACTTATGGTTCCAAAAGACAGGCTAGCTTTATAGTAATACATTTTTATAAATATGTAAGTTTCACAGAAAACTCTGCAGTGCATCATGGACAGGGAAGGGAGCTAAAGCATCAATGGGCAGTGAGATTCGCTTGTCCATTGATCACAGCAGACCAAATTCCTCTCTTAAATTCAATAATACCTTTGGAAATACCTGGGATATATTAATTAACTTTAGCAGATTTCATCTTGGACTTTGAGAATATAGTTTGGCCTGCTATGTTTGTAAAAGAGGAGAAAAATGTGCTGATGAACATTGACATTATTTTTGTCACTAAATGTATGAGATAAGTTGTGCCGCAACAATTTTCCTTTCAGTAGAAACTGCCTTGACAATCAGCTATGATATGTCAGATATCTGCTTGATTTGTATTGTGAGTATGTGCGGTGGTACTGTGGCTTAACTATATCTTCCTAAATATAATAGTAGGTAGTAGCAGATCATCTGGGTTTTCAAGTTCCCAGACACATACCATGTTCATCAGATAGAAGCACTATGTCCAGCCACTTTGATGTGCAAATTGGGATTTTCCCCAAGTTCACTGAAGATATTGTTATTTGTAACCTCAGCATTACACTTCTGATATGTATCAACAACAAGTGGTACCATGTTACAGTTAATTGGCCATATTCTGCCCTCAGTTACTACTGTGCAATCCAGCTGATTAAATAAAAGGCCCTTGCAGAAGAATTAATGTAGTTTTCTAGGTTATAGACGAATGGAGCATCCTGAGATAAATTCAGCCCTAGAGGATGAGGAAGGATCTCTATTGTGTTAACTGTTGAAGGATACAAATCAGTAAAATTGCCAGGGTTCTTTACATTGTTTTAAAACAAGAATTTGCACACCCCCATTAGGTCCATAATATCTATCTCCCATTTTAATGAAGGTAGATTATGCCAATATAACCAGTTTACCTGAAGTTATTAAGAGTGCCAAATATATTATTACTTGTTGGATTACCAGGGTTTGTATCCAGACTTCAAGTGGATTAGAGAACCAAGAAAAGGAAAACATGTTTTTCTCCTTGTAGTAAACTGAGTGGTGTGACATGTTTGCTTGGAATGGTTGCAAATCGTTGAAATGGAGCAACCTAATAAAGTAAGTATGTTTTAGGAGAAAACTCTCGCCTGAAAGGAAACAAGTTTGTCAAGAAGGCATGTAACATGCTAAACTGTTTGAATATGCATACGCTTGTGTTTTAACTGCACTTCGTAATTTTTAAGTTAAATATGTGATACCACCCTAACAAATTTAATTTACTTTGCTGGTTACTTCATATTTCAATCTCCAAGTCACTGATGAGCATTTTGTCACTGAACCTGGAAGTTTTTATCAAATAAGCTAACTTCCTGCATTTAAAAGGCACCTACTATTAAGTATACCAAGTAGCTAATTAGCATAATAGGTTTCCATTTTATTTTTATCTCAGGTTTCCACAGGTTGTGATTCAATGACTATATTCAGAGATAGAACAAGAAGTTAATTGAATGCTAAAAGTTTCTCCCACACAGATTGTGTGTCAAAGTGGTCCTTTCCTTCTGCGAGCCAAAAGTTATTTATATTACCTTGTTTCCAAGCTGAAAACAGTGCACGTTTGTGCATATTGTAGTTCCCTCTCTTTTCCTGTATACATGTGAATGAAATGGAGCTGTCCCAAAGAAGGACCTCTGTTGTGTGGTCAAAAGTGTAATCAAAGGAAAGATTTATTACACGCAAACTCTTCAATTACAGACTAAGCAATAATGCTCACTGGTTGGAGTTCGTTCATTTATTTTTTACAGAGGAAAATCCAGTAATTTTAACAGTTTGATCAGTTATTAACACCAGAAACCATTTATTATTTCTTTATTCTGATCAGTGTAGTGCTGCACCCAAATATAATCCATGTACAGTAAATTAAATAGTTAGTCCTGGCCTCTAAAAAGAAGTGAGCAAATAAAATATATTTAATTATTTAATTAATTATGTAATTACTAAAGAGGCACACTCTTGTGTGATACATATATGAAATATCTGTGATTAAACAGATATTTCATAGATTAAAATATATGCATCATTCCACCATCCTTTTTCAAGTACTTCTGAATCTTTTATTACTGTATTTACTTGAATGAAAGATAAATATTTCTCCCATTCAACCTGCGGAGAAAAGCCTCTTGTCTTGGATTTTTGTACTGGGGGGACAGGCAGTTGCTGTGACCCTGGCCCTTGCCCGAGTTGTAGTCACAGGCACTGCCCTGTCTGCCCCCTGTCACCCCTGAGCCTTGGCCCTGCACTGCCTCTGCCCCGCACCATCTCTGTTCCCTCACCTGCCCTCACTTTTTCTACCTCCCTGCTGCCTGTGTCCTGCACTGCCCTGTCACTCCACCTACCCTGCACCATATCTGCCCCATATTGCTTATGCCCCTGCCACCTGCTTCCCTTTCCCTCTCCCCTCACCCCTTGCTGCTGCTTACTCTGAGTCTTGTGACTCCAGGTCTAGCCCTGCTCCTGCCCCAAACCCCACGCAGACCTGCGGTTGTGGTGGTGGCAGTGGCAGCTCTGGCCTCATCTCCGGCTCCAACTGAGTATATACAATGTATAAAATGTGTAGAGTCTAATTATTATGGGGTTGTCTTAAATTTGAAGTCATCTTTGATTTTGGTAAAAATAGTCTAGTGTAGGCCTATTTAAAGGCCGTGTTCTATTCTGTATGCAGATGTAGAGCAGGGCTCCTGCTTTTAGTGTATCTGATTGAATGGAAAGGATGCAGACATGTACCCTGGCCTTCCAAAAGAATAATGGCAAATATAGTTGTTTGGCTATGTGCAGTTTGGGAGCAGGATATTCACTTCATAGCAGTTTGTATTCAAGAGCTGGAGAGATATTGTGTTGGTCACCTTTGCACCTGCAAGACATGGTGTCATTCAGAACTAGAACTACTTTTAAGGTTTTATTTTCTGGTGGCATTATTTTACTACATAGCCTACTACTAGGTGAGTAAATACAGTTCAGTGATGACATTGGAGTGCAATGGCCATTAATTAGCTTAATGCATTTTTATCCTTTTATCATTTTTATTACAGTAACTCATTCTGATACAAGCATTGTATTCTGTGCCATTGTTCTCAGATTGATGGGCAGATGTGAGTATTACAGGGTGTTTGTAAACAGATATGATGTAACGCAGTATTAAAATCTCTTTATGTGTTAGTTAATTGTTATTCATTAGTTCTGTATACCCCAGTTGCTACATCCCAATGCATTGGAGAAAAGCTTCATATAATTTCATTTGATATCTCCTTGTTATCTTGCTTTTTCATTGGTTTAATAATGTTTAACATATGATTGGATATTTTCCCACACTCTTGCATATTTTCTCCTATGAAATAGCATGTTTGGAGTCCTATTTGTAAGGTAACTAGCCCTTTAAGAGACTTGTATGAATGTAATTGTGTGGGTTGTATTGAATTGGCCAAGAGCAGTTGGTTAGAAGTAAGGACTCTTAGCAGTGTTATGTTAGAGTTGCCTCTTGGTAATATCCCTCCCCTTTAGCTTATTTATAAATAAATTTCACCTGTTCCTGAAAGTTGACTGGAGCTCCACTGCTAAACCCACAAACAAAACACTGTTCCCTCGTTATGGCAAAACAGCTATGTTTCATTTCCGTTTCGGTTTCAGCCATTTTGGAGGACAGTGATTCATTTCAGTGTTTTGGCTCACTGTTCCGTTTTGATTTGGCCGAATCTGTTTTGGCGTTTCGACGCTGTTTCGGTGATTCAGCCATTTGCTATAATGGGGAATCACTGAAATGCCTGTCATTTTGTCATTTCTTGCCTAATTTGGATGCAGATTGTAGGGGTGGTAGCCCCTTCCGAGGGCATGAAGTCTGTCAAGTTTCAAGGAGATAGGTGTAGGGCTTTCTGTGAAACTGTACCTCAAACTATTGAAAGCAAAACTTGTGATGTGTGACTTCTTGTGTGTGTGTTAAGGCACAGAGGGATGAAACCAGCAGGGATGGTAGCCTGTAACAGGGGGCCTTCCTGGTGCTGGTTAGATATCCTCCCACCCACCTGTTCCTGAGCCAACCACCTGCCCCTCTTTTTCCTGCTGCGCCTTGATGGAAAATTGATTCAGATGTTTCCCAGGTGGGAGGCTGCCCATTTAGGTATCTTTGGGTGACATCTGTTCCGCAGCTCCGTATCTCCTCTAACACTGTGACCCATGCCTTGCACATTGCATCTTTCACCCCCTCCAGCTGTGGTCCCCTCTCTGGGACCTTTGGCTCCCCCTTAGGCCCTGGCCCCAACTTCAGGCCAGTTGGAATCCTGAGCCTCTTGCTCTGGGCATTTATTGCGGTGGGCCCCTGGCCCTCTGACCCCATTTGGGTCCTGGCCCCAGCACAGACCAGTCGAAAGTACTTCTGACATCTTTTATTAGACCAACTGAATAGTTGGAGAAATATATCTTAGCAAGCTTTTGGGTTTAAATACCCTTTGTCAGGTTGAGGAAGCATCTAGTTGGTGCGTGTGTATGCTCTTTCTGGATGGAATGAATAGCGATGAAGGCAAAGACTGGCATGCAATGCAGGCAAGAAAGCCAGGCAGTCAAAATGTAAATTGAGGTGTCGGAGGTTAGGGACAGGCTAGGAAAGCGGGGGGAGGGGGGGTGGAATGCAGGAGGTAAAAGTGGAGAGGTACCTGGAGAGTCAGATATCAGGCAGGTTATAGTGTGTCATAAATCCAATGTCTATATTGAGTCCATGAGTTCTTGTATCCAGGTGGTTGATGAAGTGAAGTTCATAGGCTCATCTGTGAAAAGTGGTTTGTAAATTCAAACAAGCACTGAACCTCGCTAACCTAATCACCAGAAGCAAACTTCCTATGGCCCCAAATGTACTGAATGGATCCAGACCATGCCATGACAAGAAATGCAAAACCTGCCAACATACTAATCCAGTCTATTACAGACAAGAATACCCAGCTACCTGTGGGGGCACATTTCTCACAAGAAAGCCATTCTGTCTCCAGTCTCTCCTGATCCTCAAAGGGAATATACAAACCACTTCTCACAGACAAGCCTATGAACGTCTCTTCATCACCCTCCTAGATTCAGAAACTCATGGACTCAATATAGACATTGGATTTATGACTGCCTGACATCTGACTCCTCAGGTACCTCTCCACTTCTAACTTGCTACATTGCCCTTCCCTCCCCCCCCAGCCTGTCCCTCACCCCCTTACACCTCAATTTCCATTTTCACTGACTGGCTTTCTTGCCTGCATTGCATGCCAGCCTCTAGCTTCTTCACTATTCATTCCATCCAGGAAGAGCAGGGGGCCTTCCCAGTGTGGGTAAGATCTTGGCCTGCCCACCTGTTTCTGAGCCAACTGCCCACTCCTCTTTCTCTTGCCATGCCTTGATGGAAAACTAATTCAGATGTTTCCCAGGTGGGAGGCTGCCTATTTAGACTCCTGATGTCCAGGGGTGACATCCACGCCGTAGCTCCATACCTTCCCTAACACTGTGGCCCATGCCTTGCTAATAACATCCCAGGCAGCTAAGGCTCACAACTCCACTGTAACCAGAAAGCCTCAGGCCTCCTAAAGATCTTACAGGTCTGGACTTTCCCCAGCCAGAACTGTGTATGCATGTGGTGGCTGGTCATAAGGTGCCTCCTACCTACCTTTCACCAGGGAGGTTTGCGGTCCTGGTGTTTCTTGGGGGCTGCCACAACACTGGCAGTCCCACCAAGCTTCCTGACCTGGCAGGTGCAGTTTTAGGTCATACCCAGGACCTGGGGCCGCCTCCTTCCCCATAGCCCCAGCCTATACCTCCAAGTTTGTCCTGGCATGGGAGCTCAGCGGGGAGATGTTCTTCCCCTGCTGGCTGGTGATATAGTGAGTACTGCCTCCAGCTCTGAGAGTGGGGCATTAAATGGTTTTAAAAAAAATAAATAAAAAGGAAATAGGTGTGGATGGAGTGAGGAGGGCACTCACGCCATCTGCATGTGGAGCTTGGGGGACCCCAGCAGTGGGAGGTTCACCTTGAGGAACACCAGCTGCTCCACCAAACCAGGATCCAAAGAGGTGTGGTGTGTGTCAACATCCCCAGCAATGCTGAACACCTGCTCACTCAGAACACTGGTTGATGGACAGGACAACTGTTCCCAGGCAACCATGGCCAGATCCTTCCACATCTGGCTATGGCTTGCCCAGTAGGACAGGGGGTTGCACAGCAGTGGCTTCACCTCCTTGATGAGATAAGTAGGCACCAAGACTTCGGCACTACCTGCCCAATGCTGGGGTCTGGTGCCTCTGGACCCCACCATGGAAGCCATGGCCCACACTGGCAGCACCTGTGGTGGAGGAGGAGACTGCCTAGTGGATGGCATGCTGGCATGGGACAGTGGATCCCCTTCTTCCATGTCCTCCCGCCTCTGCCCTTCTGCCTCCCTGACCCTGTCCACCAGCATCTCCAATCAGTGATGCAGGGTTTTGCTGGCAAACATGCTCCCCTTCACCCTTGGGTTGCACATGCCCGCCAGCACATGGGCCGTACTGGACCACAATTGATCCAGCCATTTCTTGATGCCCTCCTTCAGCTGCTTCACCAGTGACTGCACCTCTGGTGACAGCAGCTTGTCCTAGCCAGGAACATTGATCCCCTGGAACTTCTCCATTTGGTTCTGAAGCTCTGTCACTATGGAGATCACCTGGCTAAAGAGGGCATTGCCAGTGCTGAGGCTCTTGGTGGCCTTGAGGAATGGCTTGAGGACCACCAAGGTCTGGGAGATGGTATCCCACTCTGTTTTGTTAAGAGGGCCCTGTTTTGTTAAGAGGGCCGCTGATCCCAGTCTCCTCGACCAAGACCATCTCATGTATGGCCTTCTGTTGCTCAGTCAGCCTTTCAAGTATCAGTTATATAGAGTTCAACCCAGTCTCCACGTGACTTTTTGCTGCGGTATGCTTAGCTCTGTCTTTTTGTCCCACAACATCTTGCTCCCCTTTATGCTCCGGTGGAAGTATCTCGCCACCTTCCTGCATTTTGAAATGAGCTGGCTGGTTGTGACGGTGCCCTCACCAGCAGCCTTGTGCCCCTCCAAGGTGTCCCTGACTATGAGGTGGAACTTGTGTGCCACACACTGGATGCCAACAAAGTTGACTTCATGGATCACCTTGGCCATATTGGCCCCATTGTCAGTGACCATGAACCTGTGGGTGAGCTTGCCCTGCCCTACCTTACCCTGCCCATCTCTGTACCATGCGGTTCATTGCCCCCGTGATCCCTGTTTCCATGTGGGACTCATCCATCACCTCCTCTTGAAGGAGAACCCACCGATGGCCTGACTGATCACATCAGTGCTCTGTGAGGGAGAGGTAGGCATGATCTTCACCCTGGCTGCTCCCGTTGTCTGAGATGAAGTTTAAGGCCACCTGCAGACCTGCCTTGTGTATCTCCCCCACCAAGTACTCCTGGCATGCTTCATACAGGGAGGGCACCACTGTCCTGCTGAAGGTGCTGCATGTGGGCACGCAGTATAATGGAGCCACAAGCACCATGAGCAACCTGAACCCTGGCTGCTCAACTAAGGAGAAGAGCTGGCCATCCAGGGCAAGCATCTCCTCAGTGCTCTGGGTGATCTTGCTTGCCTTGCCCTGCTTTGCTTTGTGTCTGCCTTTCCCCTACTGGTCCAGGGTGGCCTGCCTCTGCTTCTGGGGGTGGGGGCTTTGGAGTGAGAGGGGGACTTCCCTTTGGGCACAGTCCCACTGGTGCCAGGCTGAGGAGAAGCAAGGGCAAGGGGTGGTGACTCCTAATATGCATCAGCATCCCTGTGGTGCTGAGATGTTTCTCATCCTTGACCCAGCTGGTCTTGTATCAGCAGTGCAGGCAGATAGCATACTTGGGATCATCTGCCACCTCAAAATGATCCCACACTACACTACCCCATCGCTTCTGGGGTGTGGAGCCTGCCTTATCCCCCTCCTCAGCAGCCAGAGGCACAACAGCCCCTTAGCCACCTGCCCCTACAACCTCCTTCACAGTGCCTTCTGGAGAAGGAAACTTGGCTCTAAGGGAACTCTGAGTGCTGTGGAGCAGAAACGCATATTCCCCCTCCTTTCCCAGAATTTCCCTGGCTATGGCACTGAGTTCCCCTGGTTCCAGACCCAGCTTCTCCTCTGGCACTGGGAACTGAAATTGGGGTGCTGGAGACTGCCATGTTGGTGCTTGTCATGCTGGTGGTGCTGGGGGTTATGATTACTGCTGGTGTTAGTGGAGGTAGGACAGGTGCAGACACTGCTCCTACCTCCTTGCTGCCACTAGCAGCAGAAGCCTCATGCCTGCCTGGGAGGAGGGTGCATCTAAATCTGGGGGGGGGGAGGAGGAACTTACAGTTCTCCCTCTGCCCCCTCTCCCTCCCATAACTCTTAGGCACAGCAGACAAGATGGGAAGCAAGACATTCTTATCCTAGCCTAGATTATACTTTTTTCTTTGGTTACCTAGGGTCACCATGTATCTGGGTTAACTCCCTCCCTGCCAGAAGACCTGGCACCTGCCTTTCCAGCATGCTTCATAATGTTTTCTGTACTGGAATGTGTGTGTGTGTGTGTGTGTGTGTGTGTGTGTGTGTGTGTGTGTAATATATCTTGTATGTTTTTAATGGGTGTGTGTAATATATCTTCTATCTGTAATATACTGGAAAGCAGTATATCCAATCCTTTCCAAAAAGAGAGACTAGCAAGAAACTGACTAGGAAGCCAGTCACTGCAGCCAGCCAGTATCTTTCACATGCTGTTGCTTCCAGACAGACAGCTCAGAAAAGGGACAGAAAGGTTTCACACAGGGCCTTATATGCCGTTTCTCAATCCCTCCCCCAGAGCACTGAGACTGGAAGGGATCTCAGGGACAGATCACAGACACTGGCCAGCTACAGATGTCAGTATCAGAGCAGCCCTCCCCTGCTTCCCTTCCCTCTTCTGAGTTTCTGTTTCCCCACAAGCCTGCCTCCAAAACATTCCAAAACATCTGAAATGTTTCAGCTCGTTCCGTTTAGTTTTGGAGCTGTTTCAGAGCTTTCTGTTTCATTTCAGATTTGGTGTTTCAGGCGCCAGCATGGGCCAAAACACCTCAGAAATGAAACAGCTGCCAAAATTTCTCACGACTCTAGTTAGCATCACACCAAACTACTTAGAGTAAGCACTAAGTGCTGCTTAAGCATGCTCCACCGTTTGAGGGTGAGTCCATAACATAACAGTTGCTAGAAATTACCTAATAAAAATACACCTTTTTTCCAGCTGTTTAAGGCAGAAGACAGGCCAGGGTGCACCTTAAAGGACTAACTCATTTAGAAAGGCATAAGCTTTCATAGGCTATTGCCCACCTTGTCAGGTGTTATGGATGGACTTGCCAATGGCCAGGGTACTAAATAGAGTGAAGTGAAGTAAGGTGCCCTCCTGCCCTGTATTCCACCTGGCTTCAGTCAAACTAGGCTAACCACTTCTCTCTCTCCTAGTCAGACCTACTCTGTGGTTGTGTGGGACAGTTCTATTCTGAGCTGTGTATTTAATCTTGTGTATCTGCTTTTTTTTTTTTTACATGCGTTTGAAAAGAAAATAACTTTGAAAATATCTAGCTAGATGTAGAAATGACCTAGGGTTACTATATTTTCAGTTCCAAAAACCAGGACACCTGTTGGGGGAGACACCTCACTCCCAACCCATAGCCCCCCATCTCTGCTGGTGCCCCTCACTCCTGAGACGCAGATCCCTATCCCTGATGGTGCCCCTCACTCCTGACCCACAGTCACCCACCTCCCCAAGCCATTCTGGTGCACCCTCAGCACCCTGTCCCTGCTGATGCCCCTCACTCCTGACCCACATCCCCTTGCTCCCCCCAGCCCTGCTGGAGGGGGCCCACAGCTGCCCCTGTCCTGACTGGGCTGGAGTAAGGTAACTCTGTTTCATATGGGTGGTGGCGAAGCAAGTCCAACCACAGTGCAGGTGGGGAAGAAGAGGAGGGGAGGCCTGTGGGATCCCCTGCCTTGGGCTGGGGCTCCTGTGCTGCACTAGGTGGTCTGGCTACAGCTCCCCTTCCCTAGGCAGCATCTCTTGGCCGCCCTGCCCATGAGAATGGGCACTGGCCCCAGTGCCTCCAGCCTGGCTCCTACCACCCCCAAAGGGCCCCCCTTTCCTCACTGGAGGGGCGGGCACTGCCTCTCTGCTCCTCCTGCCCTGCTGCAGCCCCAGAGCCACCCCCAGTTCCCAGGCAGCTTCCACCAGTGCCACCAGGCATTGCCCCCCCCACACACACCCCCTGCTCCACACACACCGGACAGTTCCAAAGCCCTGGCCCTGCAACCCTGCTCCCCGTAGTCTTACCTGCATCCAAGGCTGTTTCCACCCCTCTAGCTGCATGCCAGCCATCTGCATGTGCATGAGGTGCCCCCTGCCTCCAATTGCCTTCAACTTGCTCCTACCAGCAGAGCAGAATCCTGGACATTGGTTCAGATTTCAAAACACCACCCCAGATGAAGACTGGAGGATCCAAAAAGGGGACATATGTGGGAAAACCCAGATATATGGTAACCCTAAGTAACCAAGGAAAAAAGTGTAATCCAGGCTAGGATAAGAATGTCTTGCTTCTCATCTTGTCTGCTGTGCCTAAGAGTTTTATGAATTACTGAATGCAACTAAAGGACTTTATCAATTAGTAGAGGCTTATCCTTTGCTGCCATATTCTACCTCAGCTGTTTGCCAGGCTTAAATGTGGAAAAATACAAATACAGTCACTCAGATTCTGCTGTGTGGTCACTGCTACAACTGTTACACTTTTACATGGCTGGTATTAGTCACAATTGGTGTAAAACAAGTCAAACGCCTGCAATCTTCTCTGCTTGTGTGAAATTTTTGGTCTATACAGTGTAGCTTGCACCCTCAGGACCCTGCTAAAAACTATACAGTCTTCCTCCAAATGCATGTATTGTGTGTGTGTGTGGAGGGGTATGTATATGTATAATACATATATTATATGAATTCCATCAAATTAGTGAGTCTTTAATACAGTATTTCTCCATATTGATGCATTCAGCAAGTGCATCAGGCTTTAGATTGTTATTTTCTTCATTAATGAATGCAGAAACTATTCAAATATGTTAGTTTAAAAAAATTCTAAGTATCATTTCATTGTGACAATAACCTTAAGAAATTATTAACATTTTATTGCGTTAACGTGAACAAAAAAGTGAGCTTTGATTTGTTTACATTACTACTATAACTTTAAAAAAAGTTTTATTTATATAGGCATTTCAGTGATGCTCATCATTTTAGTATTATGATTAGTACAGTGATTACTGTCAAAATAAAAACTGCACTGCAACATAAGCTTTTAATAGAAGAATTACAGTATTCAGAATGTATACTGCAGTGAGGTGTGTTATGGAAAATATTTATGTATCAAATGCATACTATTCACATGACTCCTCATAATACCACATTATATATAGTCCAAGATGGATCACAGAAAAGCTAATATAAGGGATGTTTCCATAAGTCTCATGCTATGTGGAAGTTATTTTAAAATCCATCAGTAATTCATTTTAAAAGCTGCCAGGAACAGCCCTATTAGGATTTCTGTTTTGTGATTGAGAAAATTATGTAAAAGAGTGCAGTTACAAATTTTGCAAAGTATGAAGAAAGTAATAAAGCCATGTTGCTAAAAGCATTCATATATTCATGCACGGTATGTCTGGAGGCCACATGCAACATAAACAATGAACATATATGCACGTGTATTTAATTCCCAATAATTTGGACTATATTAAACTGAGGGGGAAAAAATTAAAGTGTAAAATAAGCCAATAGCAACTGAGATACAGGACTTCTCTCGGGATATATAACTACTTAGGTGCAGTTGGTGACATGAAGTAAAGCAACGGACCATTAATTTAACCTGACCATTAACCCCAAGCAAATCATTTGCATTGAAAGGCCATTATTACTGCCATAAGATGAAAATGGAAAAAAAAAAAAGCAATAGGTGTATAATTTTTTTATGGGTGATGAAGTGCAATTCATATATACATCTCAAAAAATTAATACCCTGAACAGTAGTCAATCAGAATGTATGAATCATCCCAACATCCTATTCCTCTTCCATCCCAATTAAGATATATTTAGTAAAAGTACTGCTTATTTTTTAACAAATTGTAGTATAGAAGAACCCTTATTTCTCCCTTTCTGTGGATTAATTGTGGCTGTTCAGTGTTTGTCCGTAGTAATTCTGGAAGTCAAGAATAATAATATAAAACTCTTATTATCTGTTAAACTCTTGGTTCTGGAGGTACTACCTCAAAGCAGAAAATCTGTTTGAAATGTTTTTCTTGTATGCCATGAGTACATATACTATATGTCTTATCAACAGTAGTTGGTATTAAAAGTTTAACTTGGACATAAATATCTAATTTCACGATACTATTATGGCAGTGTGTCCTTCCAAATTGAACTCCAACCTGTTTTGACTGGCTCTAAACACCAAAATCTTTTCTCTTCTAGTACTCCAGTGGCTGGACATTAATTGGTCTCTGATTCTTGCTCTGGATTTCTCAGGCACCTTTCCTCTTGCAAACCCTGATGTCTGCCATCCTTCTTGGACACTGAGGCTCTGTAATCCAGCCGCAGTGACTTCAGAACCACCCATGTCAAGGCCCTCCAGATTTTGGATACGTTTTCCTGGGCATTCACCTGTCCATGGGAGTTCTGAATTTTTCAGAGAAACATGGCCAAGAAATGAGAAAGAACAGGAATTTTAGATGTACATACTGTACTTTTAAAAATCACAAGAGTATTGTTCTTTTTAGGTCTACAGCTAACTTCTAAACATAATCCTATCCCTCAGCAATCTTAGCAGCCTTACCGGGGGTCCACAGGGCCTCTGGGGGCTGCAGCCATGGCAGTTCAGCAGCAGGGAGCCTGGGCGGCAATTGGAGTGCGTTTCCATGAGGTGTGTGCATGCTGCCATCACATGTGCCTCCCTGTTTTTTTTTAAGGCATGGGGTTTTTTGAGACCAGGATCTCCCCATGTCAAGAAAAACAAACAAACAAACCCTGTGCTGCAAATTAGCCGCATGGGGAATGCCTGTTTGTGGGGCATGTGTGGCATGTGGCACTGCAGATGGATCTGCAGCACCTCCTACTGCATGTCCATGCTCATCTGGATGCACCCCTAAGTTTCTCCTTGCATGCCCATGCAATATTCTTATATCCTTCCCTAACACTATGACCAAGTTTCCACTTTTTATTGGATTCCCTTTTGAGTTTCTTCTCCTTGAATAAATTGCTGTCTAGCCAGACTGATCTTCTGTTGCACTTCCCAGTCTTCTATGTCATCAGGATAGCTTGCTCCTTTGGCCTTAAAAGGACCTCCTTAAAGTACAGACATCTCTCCTGGACTCCTTTTTGCCTCAGACTTGACTTCCAAGTGATCCTGCCCACAAGGTCCCCTGAGTTGGTTAAAATCTACTTTTCTGAAGTCTGTCCTTACTCTGCTGCTGTCCTTCCTTCCTCCCCTTTAGATCTTGAATTCTATTATTTCATGGTCATAGCCACCCAAGTTACCTTCCACCTTTATGTTATCAACAAGCTCCTCCCAGTTTGTGAGCTGTAAGTCTGGAAGAGCTTTACCCCACTCCCAGTTGGCTTCTTTACCAGCTGTGTCACTCCAGGAGTTTTCTGGGCTACTTCTGCATTACTGTATTTTCCTTGCAGCAGATGTCCCAATAATTAAAATCCCCTATGAGAACCAAGTCCTGTAATTTGGATGTTTCTGTCTGTTGTTTTAAGATCTTATCCTTCTCCTGGTCTGGAGGCCTATAGCAATCATTCACCACAATATCCCCCATGCTGCTGTCTCTTCTGACCTTTACCCAGAGGACTTCTACCTCGTACTGCACCTCTGAACATGTGCACATTGCTTTTATATATAGGGAATGGTATTCTTAACCTGACATAGATATATTTCCTTTTTCTTTTTTTTTTTTTTTGCAGTTGCATTCTAGGAGAAAATCTTTTCTGCCTTACTAGTATTATTGCAGCTTTGTCTTAGTATTATTGCAATGAGATACAGCTTTCCTTTCTAATTATAAACAATTACAGTGGAACTTCAAATGTGTTTTAGCTGGAATTTGCACCATCAGCTACCCTTAAAAAGATGAGCCATGGTGAGAGAGGAGGCAAAGTTAAAATCATAAACAGCATGACAGTTTTAGTTATTTGAAACTTCAGTGAGAAGATCATAGGACAATAGTTCTTGGAGTGAAAGCTGTCCTTACTTTTACTGCAAACTCTTATTAATGAGCAGAATTTTCAATCACTGAAGTACCCCCAAAAATGTCAATCAGAAAAGTTCCCCAGGTAAGAGTTCCAAATGCAAGCAAAGGTTTGTAGGGTCAGTTGTTTACTCTGGAAGGAAAAAAATTGGATAGAGAATTTCTGAATGGAGACTCCTACATTTTATTTCTGGCTTTGCTACTGTCTTAAGGAATAACTGAGAACAACTTATTTAACCTCTCTGTGCCACCTTCTCCTTCTGTCAAGCTGCTTGCTTATCTCATGGCAGTTTTTGCAACCCTTTTTCACTTCCTATGGCTATTGTCTGGTTTACATGCTTCTAGCTTGGGGGAATGAAATCCAGGACAACCAGTAGATATCTTAAACATTTCTGAGCATCTTCACACACTCACCTCATGCCTGAGAAAACTTTCACTTTACTTCAAAATAAGATTCACTTATCTCCAAATCTCTTCCTGGTGGAAAGGCTAGAGGGGAGGGGAAGGAGGGTTCTTTGCTTCTACTCTCAAAAGGATGACAGATTCCTATTCAAGGGTACAGGCCGATCATTTTTTCTCCTCTGTCTCTCTCCAGATAAATTAATGTCCTGTTTTATAGGAGGCAGTGTGGTTCTGGTAACGAGGAAGCTTAGGTTCTAAGCCTGGTTCTGACACTGATCTCCAGAAATGTTCACTTCAGACACCCTCTCTTTGGGTGGGATTAGTGCTACTTTCCTTCTGCCATAAAGTACTATGACATATGGAGATGAAAAGTGCTGTAGGACCCTGTTCCATTGATATCAGTACTTTTGGATCAGCCCTTTCAAGAGCAGAGTGTATACAATGTCTACAGGGATCCAGTGTTATGTAGACCCACATAGCAACAGGCGTGTCTTTAATACATAACTAAAGGAATTTAGGCTTTTATTCAAGCCTCTGATATTTTTGCTGGATCTGTTGGCTGCGTCCAGACCATAATTTCAGTTGTTCTCTGTGGTGCAAAGGAACACTGCAGAGCTATCCAGGGGTCAAAAAAACCCATGGAAAAAAGTGGAGCAGTGCACAGAGACAGTGTGTGTCAACCAGAGCCAGAGCCAGGCTCCTGCATGGCAGGATCACTGCTGTTGCAGTCAGTGGAGGCTCCCAGGATCCCAGGTAAGGCTGCTGGGACCAGCCCAGTGCTCCCCAACCCCACCCAGGGTAACTTGCTGCGCACCAGAGTGGCACAGGAGTTCCCCGGGGATAACTAGTGGCGGCAGAAGGTACACCGCTGCTAGTTGTCCCCAGGGAACCAAACTTCCACACATGTCTGGACACGGCCGTTGAGTGCATTCTAACAATCCATGTAGCAGCAGGACACTAACAGCTTTTGTCCCTCTGTTTTACCTGTGGCAGGTTAGGGTGCTGTTATAACTTTGGGCAACATGCATTGTAGTTGTGTGACAGTGTTGATTGTGTTGGTTTAGGAACAGGTTAGAAAAAGACTTGTATGGGATTGCTTGAATAGGGATTATCCAACCTTGAATAGGAGGTTGGACTAGTAGGTCATCACCTTTGAGGTCATTCTCTTTTTGGGAAGACAAAAGTACAGTAGACATTGTAAACATTAATTCATAAGGAACAGCCTTGGTTTGGATTTGAAAATCTATATTGAGCATTTAATCCTATATGAAAGCTTATTGTTGCATGTTGCGTTCTCTTACAGGTAAAGAATCAAGCAATGTTTGTTGATAATCTGTCTTACCAAATTACAGTCTTCAAGAGATGCTATCCCATGTGTAATTCATAGCGAAAGGGCCAGAGTTAGTTTCCTATTCCCTAGTAATAAATATAAATTGATGTGGAGTATTCTTTATCTTCATTACAGTCTCCCTTTTTTGAGTATGCCTGACCCAAATACAAGTCATTGCAGGTATAATGAATAATCTGTACTTCTTGGTGGCACTTGTTCAATAACATTCAATACTCTATTTCACTTAATTTTTCATCTGAGCATGACCAAAATATAGCTATGACAAGAAACACATAACCAATACTCCATCTCTGTTACTACACCATGTCTGACACTATATTGACAGCAAGTGTCATGATTAGACTGTTCAGTCTTCCTGACTAATGCTAAAATGGACCCAATTTTGTTCCTACTATGGAAGTATAATTAAACCTTCATTTAAAGCACACACACTGAAATTTTGGTTTATCCAGCAATTTGCATAAATTACTGTAATTTAATGCGTTAATAGCTAAGATAGCAAGGTTTATAAACCCCCAGAGTGCCACAAATGTAATTTGTAATTACAAACACTCAGCAATTTGTATAACTTGTCACCTAAATCTACTGTAATTACTACCCTGGTTAAGAGTAATTCCAAACTTAATTACACTTAATACAGTATTATTCCTAGAGACCTAAAAGTCAGAAATGAGTAGGATTTTTCAAAATGGACTTTGAGTGAGATTTGTGCTCCTAAGTCACTTCAGCAATTTTACAAATTCCACTGTACTATCAGTAGCTTTGAAGCCCATGTTTCCTATGTTCTTCATGCACCTGTCAGCAATAGTGGTAGAATGTCTACCAGTGTTACCTGGGGATATATGACTACTTTTCTTCCCATACTGTGGACTGTGCTTCAGCCAAACCCAGCTGTCTCTATCTGAGAGGTGAAGCATGTATTCCCTCCAATGATTAAAATACAACATGAGTTTTGAATATGGTTAGGTAGTACTCAAGGGTAGTGGTAGTATTCGTAGTAAAAAACAGTATTAGGTTCTCTTGGCTTACATGCTATATAGCCATCTACACAGTGCAATCAAAATTAGTTTTTTAATATTTAATTTCCCCCTAAGACATGTAACACATGAGAGAAATCATATCATAAATACCTGGAGGATTTTGATATTTGATCTCTGTTTTGGATTTCAATGGAAGGAATTACATTTTAAAACCTTTTAAAAGTGATTTACTGGTACTCGTAGAAGAATGGGGTATAATGCTGAATTGAGATTTTGGGGTGCTTTAAATTGTGGGGATAGGGAAAAGTAGCTGAGGCAGTTGTTCAGATTATTTCTGTTTCAACAAAATCCTCACTTGTGTATTCTTCAATTTTTTTATGTAAGTGAATGAGTTTTTCACATTTGTGCCTCAAATATATCTACTTAAAAAATTCAAGAAAACATCCTACTTTAGGAAGCATCGAGGTTATGTGCTTATTTCCTAGCAAAGTCTAGTTAAGCACATGCTTAAATGCTTAAACGCTTTCCTGAATCAGTACCGTACTCTTTTGCCTCAGTGTAAATTGCTCAGTCTGTAGGACTGTAAGCCCCATCTTCCTGGGATCTTGCAAGTCTGTGGCATGAGGGGTAGATTCAGGAGCACCACGGTTCCTACCTCAGATAGTCTTCCCTCACCTGGAACTCAAATTTTCAATGAGAGCTGGAGTTGGTGGCTTGGCAACAATCTTGAAAAAACCCATCAGGAAGTTTTCTTATGGGGATCCTCTGCTCCTTAATACCCCACCCTCACCCTACCACATCCAACAAGCTGGTACAGATTCCTGGCTTTTTAGGCCCACACTGCCATCTTCTTTTCTCATTTGGGTATTTTAGGATGTTGCTGAAATGGTTACACCAAAGACGGTTGCTATATTGACAAAGTCTCTACACCACTGTCAGGCATCAGTTTTTCTGCACAGAGTTCAGTCGCTAATGCATATGGCCACACTTTTGGGTCATTGTCTATAATTAACTCAATTCTATGCTAAAGGATTCAGCTGGGACTCTTCCTTGAAATCCACCAACAATTTCCCAGCTCCTTGCAGCTCTGGAGCAAAATAGAGAGTCTGAGCCAGGTTTTCTGGCTCTCTGTGCCACTGGCCCCTTTAAAGCTATGCAAGTCTACTCTGGGCCAGGGCACAACTCGAGTCCATGTAAAGGTAGCATTACGATCCCAGAGCAGAAAATCAAAAGAAAAAATCACTGCCTCTTTCTCCTGGTGTCTCTGGACTCACCCATCCCTGTGCCACACCACTCCTCAGTCTGTCCAGGTCAGGTTAGTTCCTTGATGGTCAGGTCTTGCTTCTTCTTGGTTGCCCAGAGAGCCTTCAGGTCCAAAACAAGGCTGCTTCTTCTCTCTGGAATGGTGGCCCTCACTCTGCGGGGCTCTTCCCCTCCTGCTGACTGGAGGACATGTCCTTCCAGCTTCCACAAAGCCCAGAAGTAGTTTTTGCACTCTGCCCACTGAACTGCCCCTTTCCAAGGCTTGAGGTAGCCAAGCCTGAGCTGCTCCCTCCAATCTGGAGGGAGAGCTGGCTTTTAAAATACCGCACTTATATGAAGAACGGCTTGTAATTCCCTGGACCACGGTGTAAGTGGCTGTTCTCTCATGGTTTCCTGCCCATCCTGCCAACTCCCTTTGGCTCCTTCACACTCAACTAAATAATCGCCCATATAAAAGAAAACTATTATCTAATACAGTTCTATATTCCAATAATGGTCTGGTAGCAGTCTCTGGTAGATTTTGAAAATAAATTGGGTCAAAACTCTTAATTAGTGCTGGTCAGAAACTCTCATTTTTGTTTCTTGAAATTTCTACTTGTTTCCATAATGTTGAAGAGTTTCATTTTAATAATGTCAAAACAATGTACAATATGAAATATATTGTTATAAATGCAAAAGTATAAATAATGCATTAAAATGAATAGTCAAGGAGTAAAGAACTTAAATGTATGAAGTAAACTGGAACATTTTAACTTTATTGAAACAAAACCCTTCACTAGCTAGATGAAATTAATGATTTACTTTCATTATATTGTTTTGACTTTTTCCTATTGAAAAATTCCTTAAAATCAATATGTTCCTGAAGAGGGTTTTGATTTTGATGAAACTGCATTTTTCAATAGAAAACTTTGGACATTTTTAAAACCACTGTACTCTGTATCACATTCTCAGTTGTGAATTTTTCCCCACCAAAATTCCATGTAAACATGTATTATTTTCAAGCATCTAGAGAGTATACGGTTAAAAGCTGCTTTGACTTTTTACTAGTAGGAAAGATCATATCAGCTCTTGCTATATTTATCATTATATGTATAAGGAATGTTGTAGCTGCTCAAACCAGTCATGCCATATCCATTTGTAAAAATGAAAAAGAAATGCATTTTATGGGTGAAACAGTATATATGACATTTTACATTTGTTTTATTTGAATGACAATTTCAGTCTGTGACTAAATCTCTGAGTTTATCAAAGCCACACTCATCAACCAGTATTTCTTCCATGTTTATGTATTCATTCTCAAAAAGAAGGAAAAATAAAATCACTCAGCTTCTCATTAATGTAGTCCAAATGACTTGTGAATAAGGCATTTTGTAATAAGCTTTAAAAAAAATCAAGAATGTTTCCTACATTTCTAAAAGTAGCATCCAGTTCTTCAGAACTGGCAACTTATCGTAAATGAGGAATGGCTATGCTTAAGCAATTCTATTACAGAGACTTGATGCTTATTCTGAGGAAATTATTGTTATTTGGAGAGGAAACTATTGACACTCCTTTGGAATATTTTCATAGGCAGCTTATAAAATCACCATTTTCTGGTATTATTACAGAACTTTAATTATCTTGTGATTTTTTTTTTTTTTTAATTCAATGCACCATGACTTGATTGTACCTGTAGGCTGTTCCAGTTGTCAGCTGGTTTTATGGTGGAGCTTATGGTGGAGAGTTTTTTTCTTCTTTTTTTCCCAACCCATAGGCCAGGTACAGACATTACATATAAACAAGTATAAGTGATCAGAAACTGGGCTAAACCTGTAACAGAACAGAAGTTCAGCGCACATAGACTAGTTTAAAAGTGATGGAATGCCATCTAAGATAGACTTGGATGGATATAGTATCAGACTTAATTCATTTAGGTTAGACCAGTCCATTGAACTTCTGTACATATCCTTCCAAGTCAAGGTAGGTTGCAGTCCATTGGTATCCCAGGATGCTTTGCAGAGCTCCCTGCTCCCCACCCTCGCATGGAGGTTTGCTGGAACTTGGCTGCTCCTAGATGTCAACCTTGGGGGGGCAGGAGGAAGCGTCTGTAGCTCTGTATTTTTCTCTCTTTTCGCAATATCCCTAGGCAGGGGTGGGGCTCTGCAGAAAGATGGATTGGGCCCCTTGGAGCTCCAGCCAACAGCAGGCACCTGGTGTCAGGGCAAGGAAGGCGGAATGAGTAAGCGGTGGTTGTGCCTTGTGTGCACGGGGCCATGGCATGGCAGAGTGGGGAGTGGACTGCAGCTGCTGGCCGTTACTGCTGCTGGTGCTCAGGGGGGGGGTTGTGCGCACGCGCACGCTGTGGAGTAGGGTTCCCTGGCAGGGTGTGGTGATTGCTGCTAGTGCTGCTCTGCGGGGAGAGTAATGTGCCGGACTCCTTCCCTGACTGCTGGCATTACAGACTCTGCAGAGTGCAGGTCACCCCGGAAAAGGGCTGGTGTTGAAGCCCATCACTTGTCTCATTGCCCTGGGGAACCATGGTGCCTCCGTTTTGGGGCCAGCAAGGTGGGAAGGAGCAGGTTAGGGAGGGTGGAGCAGTAGCTTTGTCCCCTTCTGCATCTGATCCCAGATCCCAGGTGGTGGATCCCAGGCCCTGGCTTCCCTCTGCATTTAAGGCTTAGAGCAGCCTTTGTGGAACAGCAGCAGGAGGGCTACCCTGCTCCCAGCTGGGGCTCCCAGCTGCCTTCCCTTCGGGAGCCCCAGGGGTTTGAGCCAGGGCTAAGGGCAGTCTCATGTAGAGTTTAGAGCAGCAGTTCCCAAACTCTGAGGTGCAACCCCAAGTGGAGTTGCAACATCAGCAGATGGGGTTGTGGGGGTGGGGGCTGTGGGTTGGGAGTGAAGGGCCGTGCTGAGAAAATGGGGCCGTAAGTTGGGTTATGCTGAGAAAAAGGTTGGGAGGCACTGGTTTAGAGTCTGAGTTTGTATGGGATGGTTTGGATAGGGCTGAACCTGCCTCAATGACTCAGTGTCCTCTGGAGGTCCCCTCCAGCCCTGCTTCTCTGTGATTCCTGTCAGAGCAGGGGAGGGGAGTGGAGGAGGGGGAAGTCTGTCCATTCGGCTGTGCTTACTGGCAGCCCAGGGAGCCAGTGGGGCACACCAGGAGGCATGTAAGAGTATACCTGACCTGCTGGACTCAGCCAACGCAGGCAGCCTCCCTGCCCTCCCAAAGGGCAAATGTGTGTTCTGTTCCCTCCCGAACTAACCTAGGGTGCTTAAAGTACAAAACTCTTGCTTCTGCCTCAGGCTTTTTGAATGTCTGAATCTAGCCATGATATTACAGATATTTTGGGACTAGTCCCTCTGTCCAAGAGGAAGCCTTTCTCTTCAAGTAATAAATAATACTACGTATGATTTTGATCAGTAAAAGACCACATGCGCTGTTTAAATAGGAATGGGTGCCTGACAGGATGATCACCCATTAGTCATCAACTCTGTAATGGTGGAAATCGGGGCTTAGCTCATACAGTTCTGTGTTATAGTTGAGGAAGTAGGTCACCTGATGACCCATGTGTGAAGTTATGCGCCCACTTTGACATGATCCTCCTCAACCCCCACCTTCCCTAAGACGGCGAGTGCAGAGAAGTGCTGTGAGCAGAGCTCTGCACTGCCGTGGGCAGAAGCCCTTTAAGAGACCCTGGGAGGGCAGAGCTCAGTGAGTGTGAGGCACGTGTCTGAAGCATGAGGGTGTGACTGGAGCGGTTTTGAGGGAAAGAGAGAAACTGAGAGAGGTTGTGCGTGTCTGTGAGAGACTGGGGGACAGAGTAAACTGGACTGAAGTGTCTGAGGACAGAATGCCTAGAGAGCGCGAAAGGGGAGAGAAGACAACTCAGGAGTGACTGGGGCCAGAGCGTGAAGTGCAGGACACCTGTGGCCTGAGGGACACCCGGCCAGGGAACAGATTGCCCCAAAACTCTCCTGGCCTCAACTTGGAACAGGCAGGAGTCCCTCAGGTGTGCTGCAGCACTTTTGCAGCAGCTCCCCTGTTTCTTTGTAAGTATTCCCTCTAACCAAAAGCAGGGTGTTGTGGGATACCTACCTCCACAGAAGAGATCTGTGAAAGATCATCTCTGGACGAGTCAAATAAAGCTCTCCTCTCTTATTAATACTGTTTCTCCTTAGACCTTTTTGGGATTTTAGGACTGTTTAGGATTTTTATGTGGTCATTGTGGGTGTTCATGGCTTGTTTGGTGTTGTTTCATTAAGTATTTAATTATTCCACTTGTTATTAATAATTAGAGTGTTTTAAGTGTTTAGTGTGCACTTCATAAACTAGCTGTTTGTCTGAGGACAGTTCTTAGTTACTTATTTAATACGTGCAGTAATTAGATATGCTTTGGGCAAAAAAGCACCCCACCTTTTGGAGGGTTAATCAACAAAGAGCTGCAGTATGGGTGGGCTTGAATAATTAGAGATTAAATTGATAATTAACCCCCAACAACTCTACAATTGGTCCTTCAGATATTTGATTTATTAACCCTGCAGATATGTTGTAGAATTTATCTCTTATGAATAGCTGGGAAAGAAATCTTAGAAAAAACACAGCTGAAGCATGATATGTAGTTGTTATATAATAGGATCATGATTATTATAAAAGGTAAAATGTATTATGAGTGGACATTATTGCTTTGTTTTAATGTCTGTCTTTTTGAAGATGTGTATACTTACTAAAAAAATGTGTACTTGAAATAATGCAATTAATGAATGAACTTCCTGCAAAGCTGAGAGATGTGGTTTCTTTTATGGGTTACAGCACGCTTTCTTTGATTCAGATGTGTTGTTATATATTTAATTTATTATACTATAAATTTGTTTCCAGATACTTTGTAAGAATCTTGTACTACAAAGGTATCTGATGAAGTTAGGTGTACAGAGTGGGGCTGGATAAATGGAGGTTCACATTCTTTATATGCTGTAGAAAGGTTGTTGCATGTTCTTCAATTGGTTGTTGCATGAAAGGTTGCTGCATGTTCT
Source organism: Crocodylus porosus (assembly GCF_001723895.1). NCBI lineage: Eukaryota > Metazoa > Chordata > Crocodylia > Crocodylidae > Crocodylus > Crocodylus porosus. The sequence goes on from NW_017728917.1 coordinate 28,864,885, forward strand.
TCAGTGCTTCATTGACTGATCAGCATCAGATGGAGAAATTGGATTGTGAGCTTCCACTTCTGAGGCTAGCGCCTAGATGCTTTCCAGCTCTGAGAACATTTTTAATGGCCCATTATTATTACTGTTTTCTGTAATGGAAATACTTGGCCTCGTAACTGAACCACAGTTTAAGGGGTTTCATACCAGTTTGGTTCCATTGTAAAAATATGCTTGTAGGCTGAAAAGTTTTGATATTCTTATAGAAAAAGGGTATAGTTATTTTTAAATAGAGGGCCCAGGACTATTTTTAATCAAAAGTGACTGATGTGGAGAGCGTGAATGGAATGTAGACTAGTCAGTGCAGGGACTTGGAGTGAGTCGCCATCAGGAATCTATTCCCAGCTCTGCAAGTGATTGCTGATGTTACTTGGAAGACTCAATTAATCTCCTTCTGATTCAATTTATTAATCTGTGAAACTGGGATAATATTTATTATTTCCATCATCAGCATTAGCTTTATCAAAATATCCAACGGGTTTTGAAGTGATGGGGGAGTGCTGTTTTCTTCCTTTTCCTAACCACAAATGCTGAAACCTGTGGGGAGGGGCTTTTACACGGCATGCTGTGAGGCTGTTAAGTAACATTGTAGAATATATGCTCCTTCCTGGCCTGGATTCAGTAGTGGAAAAAGGAGAATGTATCCCTAAAACAGTATTTGTGATCATTAGTAGCTTAAACTACAGCTTTCTATTAGTAAATCAGCAACTGAGGGGGATCTGTGGTGTTGCATTCCTTCTTATGTATTGCAATATGCAGATCATCACTCTACCAGGAATGCATCCTCCTTCCTTTTCCCTCATTGCCTTTTTTATACTAAAAAGAAAATTTGAAGATTTGTGCAAAATGAAATAATTGCATATTATGTAGGAGATGCATTATATATAGAAAATAATCAATGTTTGAATCAGTGTTCCTGTAATTATATATTGCAGTAATGTTCAGAACCAAAAAAGGGAAATTAGACTTAATTTTGAATGGCCACAAGATTACTCATAATTCCCTAGTCACTTATCTGGAATAAGTGGAATTTTTGTGTCACCAGTCCTTTATACTATGGCTGTCACTATTTTATGTTGTAAGAAAGCAGCTGATTTTTTTCCCTGTTCTTATTCTAGTGCATTTAAAATATTTTTAGCCTTGCTATTTCAAGTCATTCTGTACTGGGACCATTTCATGGAAGCGTATATGTAGCTGGTTGGAAACTCCCAAAACATCCAACCCCACCCTTTATCTTGATCAGAAGAAGCCTGTTCTCCTCTTAAAAGCTGCATTTGTTTAAGTGCTTTTTTAAAAGAGAGATTCAAAAGAGTTTAAAAGATAATTGAAGATGCCTTTTTTAAAGTAAGTGTATGGGGAGCAGGGCATGGAAGTCTAGGGGACTATCTTGAGGGCTGGGGCAAGGGGTCAGGTGGGTGTGTGCATGCACACTGGGGATGGTGGCCAGAGGTGGCACTGCAGCAGGGCAGGAGTAGTGGGGGGAGAAGGTGCCTGGTTCTCGAGCAGGGGAAGGAGGTGTGGGAGGTTCTTTGTAGTGGGGAAATGTTTGCCTGTGCCATTGGTCCTGGACTGGTGCCCATACATGCAGGGACCTGCCCTTGCTGCTTGGGGGATGGGATGGGGCAGCATTTGCTGCTTGGGCCCAAGTAGGACGGAGTGGCTGGGGGCCCTCTCTGGCAGGGCTGCGGGCTGTGGCTTGGGTTGAAGGGCACCAGAAGGGCAGGGGGTGGAAGGGGAGAGGGTGCAGAGGACTGTGGGTCAGGCACTGGCAGGACCAGGGGGATGTGGGTCTGGGCAAGCCATCTGTCTTAGTAAAAGGAGGGTCATACAAAAAAGGTTGGGAACCATTGATTCTAGTTCAACCCTCTGGTCAAAGCAGGACCATTCCCAATTAGATCATCTCATCCGTGGCTTTGTCTAGATGGGTCTTAAAAACCTCCAAGGATGGAGAGTCCACCACCTCTCTGAATAACCTGTTCTGGTGCTTTATTCCCCTCCTAGTGAGGGAGTTTTTCCTGGTATCCAGTCTAAACTTCCCTTGCTGCAGCTTGACCCCATTGTTCCTTGTTCTGTCCTCTGCCGCCACTGAGAACAGTCAAGCTCCAGCTCCAGCTCCAGCTCCTTTTGAACCAGCCCTCAGGTAGTTAAAGGCTGCTATTAAATCCCCTCTTGTCTTCTCTTCTCCAGACTAAAGCAGCCAGCCAGCTGCCTCAGCCTTTCCTCATCAGAGGCCTGGGGACCTCACTCACATTTTCATTGCCCTCCGCTGGACTCCCTCTGGTCCAGGTCTCTGGCTTGGGTCTCATGCGAGCCTCTTTTTTAGGATTCATTTAAGCTAAAAGCCTATTGTCATTTGACCCAGGTGGAGTTTTTGAGGCGCAGGTGAGGGAGCGCCCACCTTCGCATAATGTTCCTGCTGTAATGACACGTGGAAACGTTTCCGCGCGGGGCGAGGCGCGCGGCGAGGGGTGACCGAGGCTCCGGGCAGCCCCGAGCGCCGCGGGAGAGCATGGGGCGGCCTTTCCCGGCCGCCACGCAGCTATGAATAGGGCTTCCAGAGCCTCTGCTCCTGCATCCCGGGAGGCTGGAGACGGGGAGGAGGCACCGAGCAGGCTGCTGCTGCCGCCGCTTCCTCCCCCTCCCCCCCCGTCACTGCTGCGTGCCCGGGGCTCGCCCGGCTCCGGCTCCGGTTCCGGCTCTTTCTGTGGCGGCGGCTGCCTCTTCCCCTGCCCTCCCCGCGAGCCCGGCTGCTTTGTCGTCCGCACGCGCCGGGCGCTGCGGGCCGGGAGGCGCGGAGCTCCCCGCCGGCGGGGTGGTGCCCCCGCCCCTGCGCGGGCCTGGGCGAGCCCGGGGCAGGCTATGCTAGCGGCGCGGACGGCCCCCTCGTCCGCCACTTCGCCCCGGCCATGTGGTGCCTGCACTGCAACTCGGAGAGGACTCAGTCCCTGCTGGAGCTGGAGCTTGACAGCTGGTAAGACATGGGGCGCCGCCCGGGGCTCGGGGCAGAGGCGGGCTCCGGAGCATCCCTGCCCGGGGCTGCGCTCCCCGAGCCGCCTAGTCCCGCGCCTCGCGGGCTTTTGTCTCCGTAACTCCCCGCCTCTTTCCAAGGAGCTTTCCCTGCGGCAAACAAAAGGCGTGTTCTGCTGCCGTTGCCGGCGGGCGCGGCTGTGCCGGTGGCTGTGGATGTTACCAGAGGCCCCCTCCCCTGTAAAGACAAACTTCCGACCTCGAGCATTGCTGGAGCCTGCCGGGCAGGGAGGCTTGCCCTGCTCCAGCGCACGCGTGTACAGTAGTCACCTCTGCTCGCAGCCAGAGCCGGGGCAGGTCGCGGCTGAGCCCTTCTCAAGTTTGAACCGACTGCCAGCGCCTGACACTTGCTACCAACTGTAGCTTTGTTTGTAGTCGCCCCAGCATTGCTCGGATCCTTCCCTGGGGCTTGGACTTGGTTCTAGGAGAAGCAAAAATAAACCCCTATAATTGCAATGCAGTCTGTCTCTTCACAGACGCACGCCCAAATGAATAGCACAGCCCTTAAATGTGGGATCCAAAGTTGTTGGCTTTCAACTGCAGTGTTGTTTGCTAGTGACAAATGAGGCATAAAACCACCAGAAGCCCCTTGTAAGGGGTGCTGAAAGCAGGATACCATTTGTCCCAGGTTTGTGCATTGTTACAGCAGTTTTACACACACGTGTACACATGCTTTCTCACGCTCACACGCGCACCCCTCCCACCCCCGTGTTCTAGTCAGTTTACTGTATGCTCCAAGAGGCATGTGACTTGTATCCAGTGAACCACGAGCTCTACTTCAAAGCCATTTTTATGTACTGTTCTTTGTGTTTGTGTCAAGAAACCCTCCAGGGGAACCAACCCAAGTTAATGTTGTTATTGTCAATACATTTAATGTAAATGTGCTGAAGTTAATGATGTTTCCTAGAAAAAATTGTGATCCATGACTTGCAACCTTAGGGAAAAAAAATCAGTCGCTGTTCAAAGGCTTTGATATTACATACACTGTCAAGCAACTAATTTAGGAGAAACAATACTGCCAAAATTTGTCATTTTAATATATACATAGAAATCTTTGCCTTACTGATAACCATATCATGTTTAATAGTTTAAACATTAATTGAGGTTGCCACTTGTGGAGTGCAGATATCTGTAAGTGTTAACCACTGACTGTAATGGTAGTCAGTTGTACAAACTATTATACCAAGCAGTCATTTTGCTCTTAGGTATGGTTGAGACAAGACAATAGGTGCTTTCTCATCTGTAGAAGGCACGGTTCAAAATACATCCACTGTAAAAGTTGTAATCGGAATGCTTTTTGAATTAATTTGAAATAGTGATTGATGTTTTAAAAGCTTAATTATGCCAAAACATGCAATATATGAAAATGGCACATTAAAAATACAAGAGGGTCTATGTATGGTTACAATATGTAGATGTTTTCAGTAAAAGAGAAATGGCTTCCTGAGTGAAGGGGAAGGGTTTTAAATATAAATTACTACAGTACTTAAGCACAAATATTATGAACCTGAAGCCTGTTGTCCCTCCTCAGAAATTAATTTGAGTTGGAAAGGTTCTTACATGACCATTTGAAAAAATGTTCACGTTGCTTTGAAAATTATGGACTTTATGGATGGAAATGTGGCACTTTGCCACAATTGTACACAGTAATAAATGATATTACAATTACATAATGCATAATGTGTTGCATTAATGGTAGACTGCTTACGTTTTGCCACTGGGTCATTGTTGCAGTCCTGTTGTCCATGTGCACATTGTCATGCTCTTCCTTTCAGGAAAGCTTGATTACTGCCTGATATAAGTAGTAGTGCAAAGCAGTTAGTTTACAACAGATGCGTTTAATTGTATATACCTATGCTTATAGGGTAATACCACTTGTAACAACATATTGTATATTGCTCATTAGAAAAATTGGCTGTTTGACTTTTCACTTCCCAAGCCTGTTTTTGTGGCTGCTGTCTCCCTTTCTAATCCTTGAAATTGCTGATGTTCATGATACTGTCATACAGTCGCCAGCAGTTTTCATTCTCTTTATTAAATAGGTGGCTTAATCAGTCCTGAAATTGTGCCTGTGAAGTAGGCTACAGTCCATTTTTTGATCATCTTTGTGCCATTGTTTATAAGGTTAAAGCATTTTATTTTTCACCAGATACCCAAAGCCTGAATTCTAGTAAGGCAATAATACTAACTGATGAAATGCTGAGGTTGTATTTACCTGCAGCGATGACTTTCTGTTTTCCGAGTCTGTCTCAGAATGCTGATTTAGTTAATAAATAAAACTAAGAGCTGGGCAATTTTATGAAATCATCTGCACATTTCAGGTGGGGAACCTGAAACAATAAGTGCAGTTCTTGCCCAAGAACTGCAAGTATCCAGCAAACTCTTGTGTTCTCTGTTAGCAAATGTAGCTGTGTAGATTTGAAATTGTTGGTTAATGAGTTGCACTGGGTAGGCATCTCCATCGGTCCTTTTTTGCTGGAAAATATTCACATTCAATTAAACTTGGCAGTTTGTTCTGCAACCTGCTTTGCAAATTCCAAGGGTGCGGGACAGCTGTACCTTACTTGATTTCTTAAGCCTCTATGACAGATGCAGCTTCTACAAAGTGAAAACTTTACTTGAAAAGAAATTAAATCCTATCCATTGTAGGTTCAGAAGAAAACAAGTGCCTATAACCTCAAAGGTATTTAAATGCCTAAGATTCAACTGACTTAGGCAGGCTGAAACAACAACTTAAAAATGTGGGCTCCTTCATTCATCTTGGTGGTGTCAGTTCTGAAGTATAACGATGACACTTCAAAGATCAGATTTTCAAATGAGAGAGACTGCATGGTTTATAGCTATTTTTTTCTCATAATTATTGTGGTTAGGCTTGCAGATTCTCTAGATATATGTGACCAGGAGACAAAATATAGAAATAGTTTTGATTCTAAAAGTAGACCTAGAAGTAGCCACTCAGACTTGCACAGAGTGCCAAGAGTAACTAGAAGCTTAGACCAACATTTTATTGGCCTCAGATTTAAATTGCCTCAGATACCCCAGCTGAAGGTAACTTGGACATCACAGAGTGCTTACCCCCTGAAGTTCTCATTGACTTCATTTAAAGTTATTGGTGTTCAGCACCTCTGAAACCGAGGCTCAAGAGATCTTAAACTGAGCATCTGGGAACAGAAGTGCTAATTGTCAGAGAATGCTTGAAATATGGCCTCATTTATGACATTTCTGTTAATTAAAATTTAATTTAGCCCTTGCCTCAGGGCTGTTGGTGATGGTCCTAAAGCTATACGGTCAAGCCTGTGCCAGGTCTGCACAGAGCCACTTTAAAACTACTGGAAGTCCCAGTTTCCTTGCTTCATTAACTCACATCTACCAGTTTTCCCTAATTGCCCTTACTTTTCCAAACCATCTCCTCTATATGTTCCTGACTGGTTCAGAGGAATAGGTCCCCACCTTACTTGCCATGTGCACCACTCTTCCCAGTGCATGCAAGAGAGCAAGGGAACCCACCTTGAGGAAAATAATATTCTCACTAAGAAGTGTTATGCAGAATGTGAGAACCCAGAATATTTTCCAGCAAAGGAAGACTGATCTGATTATGGAGATGCCTGCCCAGCGCAACTCATTAGCCAACTGTTTCAAATCTACACAGCCACATTTGGCTAGAAGGCTCTGCCTTCTAGAAAAAGAATTCAAATCCACATTTGGCTGGAAAGCTCTGTTTGTCTAGAAAAAGAATTCATCCCCACTTATAAGAAAACTTAGCCCAGAATAATGAATTCGCTGCACAATAAAGACAGCCATTAGGGATAGTTTTCAGTCTTGCAACTTTGGTCCAACTCTGCTCCCATTCAAATCAATGAGAGTTTTACCATTGATTTCAGTTAGAACAAACATAAGCCTTAGTGATAAATGGTACCATTTTTTAAAGTTTCTACACACACATTTTTGTTACTTTAATTCAACATTTAGATGGCTGTTGATCTCAAAAGCTGTAATTAAGATGTGGCCCCAATTGTCCTCTTTATGCTAAATGTATCTATTCCCCTCCCCCAAAAAGCATAGTTTCCATAGAATGGTAAAATCACAGACAAACAAAGTAATCATATAAAAAAAGAGGGGGATGGAATTCAACTCTGTTATTATGACAAAACTCTGTTTTTCAATGTTCTTACCATATTAAAATAGATCATGGGCAAAGGGCCAAGTTGCATTCTCAGCAGAATACATGCTTTTGTGTTGCTTGAGGCGGTTGTATGATCTGTAGTGTTCCACATTTTTGGTTTTTATTTTCAAAAAAAATTTTTGGGAATTTATCTTCCAAACATTAAAAACCAAGTTGAAATCGGGATAAAAGGAAGAAAAGAAAAAAATGATTTAAATCAGGGAAAATAATACATTTTGGGGGTGGGTGGTGAGTGCGCGTGCACACTCCAGGGTGGGAAAGTCTGCAGGAGGGAGGGGTTGGGGGGCAACCCGCCGGCTCACAGCCCAGCACTGACCCCAGCCCCACACTGCCCAGGGGGCCTGGAGTGGAGGGGCCAGGGCAGGGCCAGCCTCCGTTGCGCCACTGAGCCAGAAGGGATGGAGCCCCTGGGACCCCTGCGCCCAGCCGGGGCAGAGCAGGGTGCAGGACAGAGCTGCAGTTCGTCCAGGGAGTGGCTCCTGCCACAACACAGGTCCCAGCAGGCATAGGGGGGCACGTAAAAAATGGGTGTAAATCAGTAAAAGCTGAATAACTTCAATTTAAAAAATCAGGTAATTTGTCATTGAAATTCGGTAAAAACCAAAAATGCAGAACACTAGTGGTGTAAGAGCAGATTCTGGTCCAGAATTTGAACATTCATTTTCAACACCCTGGATATGGTCATCTCATGTCAAAACTTATTTAAATAGAGATTTTTGTGTTTAATGTATACACCCTTGCTTACACTCTCAAGCTTTTAGTGACATTTATTAATAGAAAATATTTTAATAATGTACCTGTAACATTATTTATGTCTTGCCAGATTATATAATAATTTTGTGAAATGGACAGTTGTAATTAAGGTTTAGATAGAGACTACAAATGTGTTTTGCTATGATGTGATTTGATTTCAGATGAAGGGACTTGCAGAAAGCAGTGTTTCTCTTCTATTTAGAATCCCTGCTTTCTGCAAGTCTGTTCAGTACCATATGATGAAGTAGGTTGTTGTCTATGAAAACTTATTACCTCTCTGAACTAGTTAGAAACTAAGGTGCTATTCTACCCTGCTAAGCAGATCTTTACTTCTAGTTGTTTGACATGGTGGTGGTGCTGTAGGTGTGATGGTCCAGGCATATGAGAGAAGTAAGATTTGTGAAGTGAGGTAATGTTTTTATAGGAACCAAGTTATATAGTTGGGGGAGATGAGAGCCAAGGTTTCTATCTGGAAAGATTTTGGGTTCAATTAGTATTAATAAAAGCTGATTAAAAAAAAAACAAATACCAAGCCACTGTTGTCATGCACTATACATTGTTACTTGGGCAATGCAGTGACTGTATTAAATAGTACTGTTCTGATGTGGCATCATTGTACAATCATTTTGCCTGTGCATATATGTCTGAGCAATAAGAAAAACATTTTGGCTACCCCCCTTTCTATCTAGATACTTGGGTTTAATTTTCTTGGTATTCTCATATTAGAATACAGTTAATCCATTAGTCCATATAATCTTTCAGGAGAAACAACATAGACAAGCCACTTATGTAATATGGTGGGAGAAGAAAAAAGAAAATAGAAACCACAGACCTCCCCCTAAAACCTTTCAAACTATAAACCTAGTACATTGTCTTTTCCTAGGTACACTTCAAAGTAATGAAGTGCTTATACCAAGCCCACAGGTCTAAAAACCCTCAACTGTGGGAAAGTTCAAATTTGGATCCAGAGCCAAATTGCACACTTGGGTCCCAGTTACGTAATTAGCCAACCCCCGTCTAAACCAATCTAATGCTTAGGAATCAAAATACACACTGATTGGGCTCATCTGTTGGTTTGTGTATACTTTACTTGGTATAATACAGTGCTTCTCAACTGGAGTGCTGTAATACCTCTTAGGGGTGCTGCTGCCATGGTAGTACCAAGGTGAAAATACTCTGTGCACTGGGAAGGGCTGAGGTTGCATGCACTTTTTTGCCTCATTACTTACTCTTTCATAAGCCTTAAAGTATGCAAGAGGGCAGATTTGTGTTGCAGTCTCTCCTAGCCTTCCCCACCCCCATGCTTCTACCAAAAATAGAGGCTCACAGTTTGACCTGCCCCACATGCCTCTGTTTCTGGGATACACTGTACAGGGTCAGACCGGGAAGAGCTGCAGCATGAACCGCCTCTCCTGCCTGCTTTAGGCTTATCAGAGAACCATAATGAGGCAGGAAAGCACATGTGCCGCAGTCCTTTCTGCTTTGGCTGTGCAGCAGGTGTGCAGGACACTCGCACCTGTTAATGCCCCATTCAGAATGGGTGAGGTAATTTGAGGCAGCACCAACAGTGGTTGTCAACTGGGGGTGCCAAATTCAAATATGTGGCGGGGCAGGGGGGTGACCCGATATAAAAGGTTGTGAACCATTGTTCTAGCATCTACTTTAAAGCATAGCCTGCAGCCATAATGAGTAGCTTAGTGATCCTGCTGGTACTTACCTGCTAAGCAGGGTCAGGTTCAGTGGAGACTTGCTAGGATAACTCCAGGAGAAATGACTGCAGGAAGCATAGAAAATGGGTCAGTAGCACTTAATTTCTTTGAGTTATTATGAAATCACTGACCCAGCATCATATCTGAGGTTGTTGCCATGGTGAAGAGATGCACAAATAAGATGCTTGTCAGAGTTTCTAATCGGATCCAGTAGATCTTTCTTTAAGATGTGTTCTGTTCTGCTCTGGCTTTCAGGTGACATTGAATTACTTTTCTGTGCGCCTAAATTTCCTCTGCACTTTACTTTTGTTTCTTATGCTTTTGTGTGGTATTGCAGTGTGCTGTTAACCAGCTGCTGTATTCCGCTGCATTGATCATAGATCTCTCACTTCTAACACAGTTTTTCAGAAGGGCATTGCTAGTTTTGAGGACTGGTTTTTATTTCCGTATTCCCCTTTCTTCTGAGGGTGCCAGAATATTTACAAATTACTGTTATTTATATACTCTTGCTACACTGAATTTCTTTATAGGAGACATTGCTCTTTACTGGATTGGTAAAGTTGCTAGTTTCATGTTAACTGAAGACTATTTGTGGTAAAACCAAAGTTTTTGGACAAGTGCACCTGATTTTTTTTAAAAACGTTTGTGGGAAAGGTTCTCTCTTCTAGCTGTTGAGGTTTCACTGCGGCCTCAGATCTTGTCCTTACTATTAGACTCTGATAAGAAAATATTTGAGAAGAGCAATCACAGTGAAATGTATTTCAGCCTTTTCCACCATGCTGGTACATGTGATATAACAGGCTAGGCTGATCTTGACCAGTATTTTCAGTGATAAGTCTTCATCTTACATTTGGGTTCAGTTTTGGTCTTTCAGCTCTTCATAAGTATTTCTGAGCATATCAAAAAGTGTGCTTTGGTATGATATTCTAAACATTACTTTTTTTGAGCTGATATACTTTTGTGACACCAGCTAATCTGGGCCAGATTCTCTGCTCTGCTAAATTAGCGTAAGAAGCATGTAACGGACTGCAAACCATCCAGATATTACTGCTAGAGAATTTGTCTTGTATAAAACAATGTTGGTGAGTGTAAAAATGGCAAAATGGCAAAAAATTTCCTGTGCCAGCTGCCCTCAGTGTATGGAGAGTACCTGAACACTCTGCAAAGTGGGCAGCATAGTGCTGTTTATACTTAACCAGTCTCCTTTTTGTTGCAAGATGCATCACTGGAGTTAAGGCAGGCCTGTACTGTATTCTAACTTTAGTTGAGGCTGAGTGGCCAGGATTCTGGCTCTCAATGGCTGTCACTCTTCACTGTCTGACATAACTTGAACGTGCTGGAGAAGCAGGATCTTCACATTTTAATCCGGACATTAGAATTTAACTACAGCAGGTGAGTGAGGATCCTTAGAAAGCTCTTGGCAGAGAGCACACTGTATTGCATCCCACCGCAGACCACATCTATCTTGGCTGTAGTTGCTTATTCTATCTTTTAATGTAACCAGTGAGAGGCAAGGCTAGGAGGAAAGTCTCTGTCTCCATCACAATGAGGCCTGCATTTAGTCTGCTCCAATAGAGATTAGACTAGTAAAATGGTGATTAGAATTCTGATGGATATACAAATCCCGTTTGGAAGAAACAAGCTGGAAAAAGGGAGGTGAGGCAGGAAAGGCTGAGACTGATGATAAAGCTGTTGCCAGTTCCTGCACTGACCCGAACCCCTATGGCTAGGGACAGAAATTACACATAAACTGGTGTAAGTGATCATAAAGCAGTTCAAATCTATAATGCAACAGAAGTTCAGTGAACATAAACTACTTTCAAAATGTCCAAAATGGGTTTAAGGGGGATGGATGTAGTATCAGACTTAACTGATTTAGGTTAAGTCAGTTTATTGAGCTTCTGTCCCAGATCCCCTCTAGATTCAAGTTAAATAACAGACCCCATCTATCCCAGAATACTTTGCACCTCCCCTGAAAAACCCCTCTCCCCCTTGCAGGGTAGGCAGGCTAGACTTGGCCCAAGCTGTCTGCTCCAGCCAAGCAGGGAGGCATACTCTAGTATCACCCGGCTTCTGACCTGAACCACTGCAGGCATGTGGCTGGATTTCCTGAATCAAAAGTGAATGTCTGTTCACTTGCTTATTAGTTCATTCTACGCGGTTTAGACTAACCTGCGAATATTGAATCCATTCAGCCTCAGGCTTTTTGACGGTCTGTACTTAGCCTATGTGGTCTGCTGATATCTTGTTCCAGGAGGTAAGTCTATACACAACAGTAAGACTGTGTAGATATAGCTTGTCGGAGCCTTCAGGTGCCGCCTTTGTTTGGTTAACTTTTTGTATGGTGTATGAATGCATTGCCCTGAAGACAGGCAGTGTCTGATATCTTCTCTTTTTTCCACCAGATTCCCCAAATTAAAGACTCCTTCACCCTTTCTAAATTGTTTTGCTAAAAATTCTGCATAGAGCACTTCTGTAAAAAGCCAGGGTATGTTGCAGAGGATAAATATTCGCTTTTATGAGGATGTCTGTGATTAAAGGCCATTCAGCCTTGACTTCATTCCAGTGAATTACAGCATAAAGATCTCATTCAGAACATGTACCGCACTCTGGGCCAATTCCTCAGCTCACTGTAGTCACTGGCAAACCTCCCATTGACTTCACTGGAAGTAAGAGCAGGCTCTGTATAGTAACTGGAATACGTCTATTATCCTGTTTCTTTACTCTGTCTTATCTGATCTCTGATGTATTACTGTGTGCACTAATACATCCTGAAATTATATTTTTGATGTAAAATATTGTCAATTTGATGCCAAATCCTTTCCAAGCTTAAGCAGCGTTAAGGAGTTGCACTGGCATACATACGTAACTCTAACAGAAAATAAGCAAGGTTAAACTTACTTCTGTGTGCTGACACTTGCAGTTTATCTTACTTTTGAAGCTGGCTTTCTACTTTTCCTAAGTCTCTGGCTTGTGTAACATCACAGTTATTGATTAGTTTTGGTGGAAAATAAACAGTCCCTTTCCTTCTGATTTAAATTCAGACCTTTTCTTGGATCCAAGCAGAAGGAGTGAAGCATTCAGAGGTTCTGGCTAATTCTATAACCTTCTGTATTCATCAGTCAGATTGGCCTGGAGTTATGCCTTCTTTAGTAGTTAATTTAGGATTGTGAGGAGAAAACGAAACTAAATCCTGTTTATTGTTTAAAATTGTTCGTGTCATTGATCACTCCCTAGAACATTTTCTTACTACCCAAGTGAAAACTTGAGTTTTTAAAAATCAGGTTGTGAAGCGTTATGGGACTTTATGCAAAATAAAACAGAACACCAGTTGTTTTTGTTGTCCTTGTTGCATGAGGCCCTCTGTATGTTCTTCAGTTCCTGATTAGTTCCTTAACTTCCTCCTGCCCACAAACACTGAGGTACTTGAAGGGGAAGGCTGGCCTGCTCAAAAATTGTTCCCAGCTGTGTATACTGTACCTTATTAGTAGTCATTTCAAATAGCAAAGGAGAAAAACCCTGAAACTGGTCAAGTGGTAGAATTCATCAAGGGTATTTGATTGAGGATTGCCTGCATGGAACCTCAGTGCATGAAGTATTTTTCTGACTTGGTGAATGACATTTTGTTAAGTGTGTTTAAATTAACTTTTGTCTGTTTAAAATATAATAAATATAGTGGCTAGGGGAGGAAAAAAAAATATTGTCTGTAAGGACCTGAAAGGAAGCAGGAAGCTAATGCTTAATTTCCCACAGAACCTAAATGCCAGTAAACTGAATTTTCTGGGCAACAATGTCATTCAATGTCACCTCTCTCTCTGATTGGGTTGACACAACAGCTGAAGCCACAACAGAAGTGGAAAGAAAGGATGGCTGGTATGAGCACAAGGATTACTGTACTGTAGCAAATGCCGCTTCAGCTGTGCACATAGATCAGTTCTTCTCCAGCTGCAGAAACTAAATCTATCCTTCTTTTAAACTTAGAGTTTTGTAAAATGCAACACATCATGATAGCATGGTATTTATACATTTTCTGTAGCTACCTTAACTTCCTGAGACGAGATTGTGCATCTAAGTAGAAATCTTCATTTGAAATAAATAAATAAATATAGAGTGTTATGTCTAATTCTACCCTTAGTACTCGCATTGAAAAGCTTCACAGACTTTGGTGGAATTACTTAATGAAGGTTCTACATAGCTTGAATAGGCAAAGCACAATCAGGGCCTATAATAATAGAACTAATAGATCAAAAGGATTCAAAGGCTTAAGTTAAAAATATATATATTGCTAGCACATAATTGTTGGAAATCACTAGTCAGAAAAATGCCTTGTTCTGTAAAATGTTATAATATTTGGATTTACTTTTATATGAGGTCTAATTATCCTCGATGCACATGCAGCTCTAATATAGTAAAGGGCTTAGTCTGTCTGTCTGTGTCTGTCTGTCCGTAATGCTTTTGGCTGACTGTGCCTGCGCCACCACTTTTGGCTGTGTGTGCTTTAGCTATGTGGGCCCAAATTTGAGTCACTGCCAGGGAAGCTTGTGGCGGTGGCAAACATGCCCTGCCAAGCAGAGGGGCTTCCCTCACGCCTCCCTGCCTGAGCATGAAAAGCGGGGACATGGAGGCGGCACCCCCCCAGCTGCCCAACACCCCCCAGAACAGCTGTCAGGGAGGGGGAGGTGGCAGGCAGGGAGGGAGGCAGGGGAGTGGGGTGGGGGGAGGCAAAAAATTGGTCACAGTGGCAGCTGTTGTCGGGGCCAGGCAACACGGAGGGAGGGAGGGGAGCAGGAAGGGGGCCCTGACAACAGCTGGCAGGGAGAGGGAGGTGGCATGGAGGAAGGTGAGGGAAGCTGCGTAGGCCAGCATGGGGTGGGGAGAGATGAAGGGGGGGGTCATGGTGGCAGCTGTTGTTGGGGCCAGGCAGCAGGGAAGGAAGGAAGGGAGAGGAGAGAGTGGTCATGGTGGTGACGCCCCCCCCCATGCCTCTTGGTCCCAACAACAGCCGGCAGGGAGGGAGGGAAGGGAACGGGTAAGGGAGGGGAGGCGGGGGGAAGCCCTGGTGCAAGGCGGAGGCAGGTTGGGGGAGGGGCCTCACGCACTGGAGGCTGGAGGAGGAGGTGGTGGCGGAGAGAGTCTTTACATGGTCAGCCCTGAAGGATGAGTTGGGAGGGGTGAAGGGGGGGGCCATGTAAACACTCCCTGAAAATCCATCATTCTTGATGGGCAGTTAGCTAGTATGTGTTATAATTAATATGTTTTTACCCATGTGTTCATATACAGAAAAGAAGCAGGCCTTAGTCATATGACATTAGTGTTGCTACAGAAATAGAGGCTATAAATTCAAGAACTCCTTTCTCAGCTACTAATATAAACATATAGATTCTTTTTAATAATGCATTTTTTTTAAGTGAATGAAAGAATTACTTGGTAGTCAAACTTTATAGAGAGTGTTGAATAAAATAACTGACAGTTAAATTACACCTTGTCTGATTTTTGCCATGGGTAAAAAGTACTTGTTAAGGTGTGCAAGTTCTTTTGGTGATAGCATCACAACTATTTTGAAATATGTTTATGAAATAACTGCTAAAATACCAGGTATGCTATCAGCAACAGTATGGTTGATCAGTTTTGCAAATCAGTAAATAACCATTCTTGGGTATTCTTGTAGTTGTTTTGAGGTACTCTGAGTTGTCAGAGTGTTTTGTCCCTTTGAACCAGACAAAGATGCAGTATAGATTATTTAACTATTACCATTTAACTCAGAAGCAGAGCATAATTTCAATGAAATTTGTTTCAAATGGGTAGTCTGAATTCTAAAATCCCATGTGTTGTTTTGTTTTCTGTCTGTCTTATGTTCACGTCTTCACAAAAAAGTAATTATGGGTTTTATATTTTTTACTATATCCTGGATTGGAAACTCAAGATATTTTGTGCCATTAAAAGGAGTGAAGAAATGTGTCCTGTTGCCTTGTATGGGGACATTTACTTATTCAGTGAGAGCTGAATAAGTAAATATCCCAATATTGAAAAAGTTGGGGGGTGTTCAACTCTGGCTTGAGTCCAAATTTTGGTCATAAGAGCAAAATGTTTCTGTGCATTCAGCATATTAACATTTAGGTACAGTGTCTTGTTTCACTGCCCTGGAATATCCATATTGTGACCTGCCATAGACCCTATTGGCAAATTTTCCCCTAAAACATCATTCACCGTATGTTTTCCATTATTTTTCATTTCTGAGAAACACACAACTTTGTCCTCAAATTTTTCCTGTAGTAATATTTGTTTAATAAAATGAACTAATCAATTACAATTGCTTTCCTGTGGTCTTGAAGACTCTGTATTTGGTAGAAACAGGTTAATTTATGAAAGAGCCTAATAACTATAATAAAAAAAACCCCCAACTATGGCCACTATTTTTCCCCTGATCGAAACCTTTGTCGGTGCCCAGAAAGGATGTTGTCAGGATGTTAAACTTTGTGGCTTCACAAATGTAAAGGTAGACTAGCAAAGCAGTTGGTTCATATTATTGCTGCTTTTGAAGTTGAAAAATAAATGGATATAACCCATTTTTAATACAACTGCCTGTGTCATTTATGAGCAGACTATGAAACAGAAATGGGATTGAGAACTAGATTCTGGTCTAGTAAATGGTACTAATAACATATTTCAGCTCAGACATTCTCTCTCCATTTGACAATATTGTAATATGCAAAGAAGTAGGTATTAAAGTAATTGCCAACATGAAATGCTAACACACAGAGGTTTACATTACGTTTCTTTTAAAATTGATCATATAAAATAATTTGAGATTTATCCAACCTGAGCATCACAGCACTAATTAAATAGACCTCCTCTTTCTCAGTAGAAAGCACCACATGTATGGAAATGGGGAGCATGCTTGCATCAAATGAATACTTACATTCAGATTAAGTTATGCAAACTGTGACACTTGGTTAACTTTCAACCTCTTGTGAGTGTGTGCTTACATGCTTAAGCATTTGGTATAATTGTGGCTTGTGATTTCTGATTCAAATAATGAGTGAGCACTGATTTTCTTCGGAGTTATTTCCTGTGTGGAATGTCTAAACTTTGACCTAAATGTTTTTTGCCACTTCAGTCCTACTTAGTCAGTTCAACTGATGGCTACTGTATTCATGTTCCTTTTCTGAACTGCCTGAAAGAATCTGAATCCATTTTGAGCTAACATCTGTAACTCATAGGAGTTACAGAGGGAGTTGATGTAATGTTTGGAAAGACCCAGAGCATGAAGAGAGGAATTTGATTCAATACTGATAGGTAGATATGCTTTCCTTCCTTGGTAATATTTATTTTTGAGAATTAGAACAAAAATCTTGCTGTGGATTGTTCTTGTGAAGCTGTATTCTCATCCAAAAGCTTTATTGTTCTGTTTGCATTGGCAAATTCCTCAAGTGTCTAGATACTCCAGATCTAGATACTCGGGTAAAGCTTATAGCTATTAGCATAGTTGTGAAGGAACAATGAAAGTAAGCTGGCAAAAAAGATTTTTCCTTCTGCATGGCTTTTAAAACGGTATGTTTGTGCACATTTTTCCTAGAGACGGGTGATTAACATCAATTTGGGGGGGAATAGGAAAGATGAGGGCCAAAGGAGGGGCTAATTTGAATTAATAATTTTATGGAAGTGATCTGGCCTCAGTGGAAATAGTTTGAAGTATGTAGGGACATAGCAGGGTGATAGTTTGTCATCCCTAAGTATTTATAGAATCACAGTGCACTTAATAGTCAGTGGACTGAAGGCAATTTATCTACTGGCCATAGCAAGAATCATTAATTCTGTTTCTAGCTCTGGCACTGACTTGCTTTATAACATTGATGAAGTCACATAACTTTACTTATCAGAGATTTATACTTTGAGATCTTTGTAAGAAACGCACATGTGAGAATAATGAATTATTGTTACTGCAGTACAGAATACAGGGAAACCTGTACCATTAGGTTAATGGTCTGAATTCAGCCCAAGTAGTGATTCAAATCATAATATGATGGCTGAACAGTGAAATATCTGAAAGGAGTATAGTCTCCATCCAGTTTTCAGTGGGTTACAATCCAAATGAAAAAACAAAACAAAACAAAATGGTTCAGATTGGAGAATTTAGTAGACAGAATAAGAACAGAATAGTCATGGGTGATGAACTACTTCTCTTGTTTCTGGAAATGGTCCTTCCAAACCAGAATTGAAGCTTAGAGAAGTTCCTTGCATCCCCATTGCTCTTGCTATATTGCTCTGACTCTAGGGATTGTAACCAAGCAGTAAAATCATATACTACAAAAGGTGTTTCTTGAGCAACACCTGTATTCTAATTGCTGAAGCATAGTTCAGAAGGAGATTTTTTTTACTAACAGAAACTGTCTTGTGTATTCTTTTGCACTGAATCCTGGGAAAAATAAAATCAGTCTACCTCAGTTTGGCATGGGGGTTGAACATTGAGGATCCTGAATTAATTCTCAGCTCTGGAAAGATGTAGGATGCATATGCATCCAGCAACTGAAGGAAAAATAGAGGCATTGCTAACTGATTGTCTTTTCTATCAAGTCACCAGTCAGCAGACACAACAGGGAGATTGTAATTCCTCACGGAATATTTTCTCAAGCTAGAATTAGTGATCATTTCCTTACAAAAGTTTTTATCTAGTGTAAATTGGCTAATGGTCTGATCACATTTAACTCATGTAATTGTTTTATGATAACAGCAGAAAGGAGCATCATTTAAAAAAAGTGAGAATGCACACATAAATATTTCTTTTTTTTTTTTTTTTTGGTAATTTAGATTGTGCAGGCTGCTTGGAGTCTTGACTGCCATTTCTGGCAAATGATATTTAATCACAGCCATGCTTTAGAAATTGTCTGCTTCCTATGGAGCAGAAGGAGAGTACTGTCATGGACAAGTTGACTGATGGTTTTACTATCTTATGTCAACTGGGCAGGTAAGAAATTGGCTGTTTTTCACTCTCTAGTCATAATACTTTTTGTTCGTGCCTTTCACAGCATGGAAATGAAAGAATTTCCTGTACATTCTTAGAATTCTTGTTTTCTTTTTCTTCCCAGTTATAAACCACTGTGGCAAAATATCTAAGGCCAAAAATCTTACAAGTGAATGGGCCAGACATGCTCTGAAGAGGAAGCTCAAGCTGTTGTATGCCCATATTTTTTTCTATTCCAAACAAATCTTTTCAACATGAATATAAATAAATGCTGAAAACACTGATGCATATTGTACCATGGAAGTTTTAGTGCCTGTTTCCGTTTTCATCTCTTTGTACTACATAGTCATAAACCCATTTTAAATAAATCCCTCCAGTGGAAAAATACAGTGAATTCAAAGAGTGTAAATAAAACAACAACTAACAAATAATAAAATCCCCTCTCCCAAATTCATACTGCATTTTTATCAAAAAGACAACCTTTCTTTTATGTTTTCTATTCATATCTTGCATGTGGTCTAGATCTGCTTTTGCACTGTTCAGAAGCATGTTGGATCTTTCTGCTACTTAATTCAGAAAAAAATTTACAACATGCTGGATTTTGACAGTTAGGCGGTTACTATAGCATATAGTATATACAAATGCATATAGGCATTCCATTTATTTGGGAATATTTTATAATTTTATGCATACACTTAAATGCTTTACCACCTGAATAGCTTCTGGTTTTCAGAGCATTTCAAATGCTGAAAGCTTTTCTTGCATCTGAGTTGTTTTTTAAACATATTTTGTCTTTTTATAAAATTTTTGCAAGGGAGATTATTATTATTATTATTATTGATAAACCAGTGAGGCCTTCATTAAATATTATTTTCTATACAGATTTATGTTGCACACATTTCTTATACTTTGGCTGGTTATAAATAAATAATTAAACATACCTGCTTGTATTATTTTATAGTTTATTTTTTGTGTTATATAGTATAAAGCTAAATGTAGGTAAGATTTGGAAGGAAAGGAAAGTCTGTGGATATTAGCGAGGCCAGTATGAACAATATTAAATATGTAGAACCTTTATTAAGATTCTGATTTATTTTTAAACATCCATTAATTAAAATCATATAACTCCTTTGTGATTTGTATTATTACCTGATATAATCCCCAGCCCTCAGAGGCCAGAGCCAGTTTGATTCCCCAGCCCCCGGTTCGATTCACTTGGGAGCTGAGGCGGCTGTACATGTCACCCAGGGCCCAGCAGCCACACTGGCCCCAGCTCCCAGACAGCACGTGGCACCTGAGCTGCACTGCACCTGCGCCATGGGGCAGCTGCCATGTGGGTGCCAGGCAGGGGGTGATCCCTGCTGCCCTGCGCTCAGAGGCCCCAGTTGCTGCTGCACGAGCCAGTGAGTGCAGGGATTTTTTGTTTTTTTGTTTGTTTTTTTAAGTGCCAGGAGGCTTGGGCCAGGCAGGGCAGCCACGTGGGCTTCTCCTGCAGCTCTCCCCAGCCCATCCGAATCACCAAATCTCTCCAAATCAGTGCCAAATTTTCCAAAGCTGGTTCAGCCGAGTCAATTCAGGATAGCGATCCGAATCTCTGAATCGAAGCACTGTCCTCCATATCGGCCAAATCCAAATGGAAAACCTCCCTGTTTGCACAGGCCTACTTTATATGGAGCTACAGTTTTGGGGGCTTATTTTATTTAATAAATAATCCCAGTGATTCTCCTGTCATTAAAATGGTAGGAGATGATTTTATAGACAGAATAATGTTCTGCCTAGTTTATAATCTCCATTTTACTCATTGTCAGTTTGGATGCATTGTACATTGTATACGACTTTAGTCCAAAGGATACAGTAGTTCAGCTTTGACATCTAGACGAATTAGTTAGAAAATCAGCTTTTGGCAGCTGCTGTCTACACGTTGGTGTCATTCTTTGATTCAAACAGAGCAGTCAGCTTTGATTCTGTAGCTGTTAGAACTCACTGTGCATCATGGGTAATACAGTGTTAGCTGCACTGCAGGCACAACCCTTATCTTACTGCCCTGGTGATGATAAACAGATCCTGCACATGCCCATATATAATTTCAACTGATGTATTTTAATTAAAAAAAAAAGAATCATTATATACATTGTTAGATGCTTAGAAGCTATTTCAAGAAACCCAGGTTTGCACATGTTTGGGAGGGAGGAAACCTCTGAACCCATGTGTATTTGATCTTTCCACACTAGCTTTTATTCTTCAGAGAAAGGCAGGTTGTTATGAAGTATTGATTTTAATCTGAAATATCTTTGAGGAAGCTTTTGAAAAACAATTGTAAAATATACCATCTAATGTGTTTCCAGATCCCTTCAGGCCTTTCCCTCCTCATCTTCCACTCCCTTTTTCTCCCACTTCTTTTGCATTGGTGCTAGTAACATTTACTAGAGTTAGTGAGGTCTCTGTGGGCTACTTTGTAACAGAACCTTGCCAGTGTCAACTATTGATGAAATACTGAAGCACCAAAGACCTTTTCCTTTCTGCACTTTAAAATGGTTCAGAGGTGCAAATAGATCCTTACAAAGGATTTCTCAGCTTTAGTGAAAAGACTTGTTCATAATAAATAATGTTAACATCATGAATTATTCCAAAGACTTACTTTCCATTCTCTAAATTTATCCACCCCATTCACTCTTCTGAGCAGTGCTGGCAGCAACCTTTCACTCCTCCTGACTTGGCTTAAATCTACAATCCATCCTTTTGAAGCAGGAATGAAATAGAGTTAAAAACGTATAGTCTTTCTCTAGTTACTTTACTCTCCTACTGTTTTATGATTACAATGCTGAACGTATTGCAGTTTTATTCCTTCCAACTGAATATTTGTGAGAGAAACCAATCCATTAAATTCAGCCTCTGCAAAAGAGAATGGTTCTTAGAAGTGTATCTCATAAATTGGGGGTATGGGCAAGTATCAGTAATAACACTTATCCAGTTCAGTTGGACAGAGCTAGGAGATGGTGTAAGTCCCAAACTGGTTACATTCCATAGCCCAACTAGAGACACCCCATCAGAGTTCAGATGGGATGAGGTATGACTTGGGGCCTGATGTGCTTGGTTTTTATTATGCAGTTATCTGCAAAACTTGCTATGGTTTAAAAGCACTAATATAATTAATCTCACACATTCTACAAGGCCCTCTACCTTCTTTTTAGAAAATGGGAATCTGAGATATAGCATTAGGCCTAAATTTCCAAAAGGGACCACTCCTTTGGGGACCTCAGTTCATGGATAATCTCCTTGAACTGAGATTCTGATTTTCAGAGATGTTGAACTCCTGTAGTTTTGATTCACTTTAATTGGACTTCTTGGGGGCTCTGTGGTTCTGAAAATAAAGGTCCGGAGTATCTTGTGTTGGACAACCAATTAAAGTTCAAAATTAAGCCTAAATCATTTGAAGGCTTCTTAGTGACAGAGCCAGAAATAGAAGCAAGGGCGTCTGACTTCCATTCATCAACCTTTATCACATGTCCAGTCTTTTTCCCTTCCAATTCTGGCTTGCATCATTTTGCCATATCTCACAGCAATGGAGAATAAAGCATCATTGGAAAGCTCAAACCGTAGAACGTGGCAAACTATTACAAGGCAATATATGGAGGAGAAGAGAAAACAGAGGAACAAATTTGTGGACCTAGTTTGTGTGTGTACTCAACTCCTAGCTGGAGGCTTCAGAAGGAAGCTCTGGAGACAATAAGTTAGCACTGCAGTGAAAGAACCATCTGAGAAGTGGCTGTTTTACTACCCCAGACAGAAGGTGATTTCCATCATTGTAACTGTTACACAAGGATGGAGCAGGATCTTCAGAGATGATGATTCATCAGTGTGATTCATCAGTAGTGGGTGGGGGGAAAGCTGGTGAGGGTTTCCTCCCTGTTAATACTGCAAGACAAATACCTTACATCAGTTTGCAAGGGAATGAACACTCTTAGCATAAATCTTGTCAGGTATAATAGTAGAGGTGCACCAATATATCGGTTGCCTATTTGCTCAGCACAAAAAAAAAATGGGAAACTTGTATTATCAGCTACCAACTTTTTGGGGGCATTGTGGCTGATAATGTTCTCCAGTAATTAATTGTGCCTTCTGGCCAAGGCCTCCCGCAAGCTGGGGTGACCCTGGATACACCACCATCCCCTCACTGGTGGCTGGGCTGGAGTGGAACAGCTGCTGTAGTGTCCTGGGTGCTGGCATGGTGCAGACTGTGGGATGGGGCCAGAGCAGGTGCTGTAAAAGGTGCCAAATGCTGCAGACTTGACTGTGGCAGGAAGGGTAGAGTGGGGCGTGGCCTGGCCCAGCCCAGCCCAGCATGATTCAACCCACAATGCCTGGGGTTCTCTGCCCTAGGGGCTGAGGTAGAGCCTGGCAGGGTCTGGGCAGTCACTCTCTCTGCTGTGTTGCAGGACCCTTTCCCCTTGGGCAGCCTCAAGCTCAGGCAGCTGCCCTCAGGTTGGGTTTGAAGGGCAAGGGCTGCATCTGGAATGGGGCACTTTTACATGTGCTCCGAGATTGGGGGGGCAGCACTTCAATTACAACAGCTCTGACAGCTGCTGTAATTAAAGTGCCACCTTGTCTCCTGTATCAGTATTCCCACACTTAGAAATGGTGGTGGGGTTGCTTGGACTAAAGCTTGTTCAATGAGCTTTATTGCTAAATATCAGTCTCAGTCAATATGGCTGGTTAATAATTGGCTATCAGTATCATCCAAGAAAACCTTTGTTGGTGCACCCCTATTTGACAGGGGTGGGGGGAGAGGGGTTGCCATTTTTATCGGTCCATTGCTGTTGCAAAAAAACCCAGCTATTCACCAAAGTGCCCCAGGGGAAAACCAGAAGCAATAGTCATAAACTCCTGGAAAAGAGGTTTCAGATTGGATACAAGGAAAAACTTCTTCATGGTTCATGTGACCAGACTCTAGAATAGACTCCTGCAGGGATGATGCAGGCACCTATGCTAGAGTTGTTCAAACAGAGACTGGATGCACACCTTACTGGGGTTATTTTACCCCACAGCCTGTCCTGAGCAGAGCAGAGGGGCTGGATCTGATGGTCTCACAAGGTCCTTTCCAGCATTAAACTGTGAATCTATGTAAAGACCTATTCTCCTAACTTGCAGAGTAGTACTAAATTCACAGTATGATAGAGCAACATATGCAGCCCAATAATAGTTTGGAGGAAATTACTTTTACTTTTCTTAATAGTCTATGCAAATCATTTATTAAAACATTAATATTTGTGTTAAAATGACACAAATGTGTCAGTTAAAATGTAAAGTACTAATAAGGAGGACACTTTTTTGTCAACTGGGATTTACTTTTATTAATCTGATCACAAAAAATCTCACCCTTTAAATTAATGGACTAGCAAGGAGGTGTGGGGAAGAAGGCTTTCAAATATGCAATGCAAAATGTACTTGCTGGCTTTATGGGTTTGTCCTGCCTTGTGCAGGAGGCTGCATGTTGTAAAAGATAATTATTTTCCTGCTTCAAAGGTCAGACGTGATAGTAGGGAGCAGGTTTACAAGTAAAATGAAATCAGTTATTCAGGGGTTGTAGGCATTACTGGAAAAAAAATAAAGTAAAATAAAAGGAGGGAAACAGCATGCTTTTCATAAAATCAATATATTCAGCAGAACCCCTCACCAAATGTTTATGACCAGTGGTGCAACTTTTGTTAATGGCATTGAAGTCATTAAGAATCCATGAACTGCAGGTATCATTATTAAAATGTCAGTGTGTTAATCTTTACAGTAAAAGGACTATTAAATAATTTACAATTTAAGAGGGAGGAAGGCAGAAAATATGTCACCAGACCCAAGAAAGATGAAATATTAAAACCTTGTTCTATTCTGGCATCACTTGTCACAACTGTGCTTATGGACAAATTTTTAATTGGGAACCTGCAAGGTACAAAATAATACAGCCTAACAACTCATCAGTCCCATGGGACGCCCATGCCTGCTATGGGACAGGGAGATCCGGGTGATGGGGATCCCCTACCCTCCATAAATGCTGACCTCGTGA